>NC_138371.1:69903402-69923826 GCF_054177405.1 Leptonychotes weddellii | reverse complement strand
CTCAGGTCATGATCCTGGAGTCCCTGGATCGAGTCTCGCATCGGGCTTCCTGCTCAGCAAGGAACCTGCTTCTCCCTCTGACCCTCCCCCCTCTCATGTGCTCTCTCTCTCTCGTTCTCTCTGTCTCAAATAAATAAATTAAAAAAAAAAAAGAAATACCCTATGGCCCAGCAATTGCCCTACTAGGTATTTACCCAAAGGATACATAAATAATAATTTGAAGGAATACATGCACCCCAGTGTTTATGGCAGCATTATCAACGGTAGCCAAATTATGGAAAGTGCCCAAATGTCCATCAACTGATTAATGGATAAACAAGATGTGGTATCTATCTATCTATTTATCTCTCTATCTATCTATCATCTATCATCTATAATGGAATATGGCTCAGCCATAAAAATAATGAAATCTTGCCATTTGCAGTGATGTGGATGGTGCTAGAGAGCATTATGCTAAGTGAAATAAGTCAGAGAAAGAAAAATACCATATGGTTTCACTCTTATGTGGATTTAAGAAACAAAACAAATGAGCAAAGGAAAAAAATAAGAGAGACAAATCAAGAAACAGACTTAACTATGGAGAATAAACTGATGGTTACTGGAGGGGATGGGTTAAACAGGTGATGAGTATTAAGGAGGGTACTTGTGATGAGCACTGGGTGCCGTTTGTAAGGGATGAATCACTAAATTCTACAGATGAAAGAAAAAAAAAAAAGAATACAAGGTTTTTGGCCAAGCTATGTCAAATGCTGCTTAGGAATTATGTCAAATGGTGCTTGAGGATTGACCATTGAATTTAACCATTGAATGTGACTGTATCAAATAAGGTTTCCATACGGTGGCAGGGGCTAAAGCCTGTTGGTTTTAAGAGAAAATACGAGGTTAGGGATATGGGATATGTAGACAGTAGTTATACATAATTCTTTGCAGAAGTTTTGTATTAAAGGTGAGCAGGGTGCTGGAAGAATCGCTGAAGAGGGATGTGGAGCCAAATTAGTTTATTTTAAGATGATTATTCATATAGCATCTTTGTATTGATAGCATTGACTTAGTAGAGAAGAAAAAATGCAGAAGAGACAAGTGCAATCCATCAGTCAAATCCTATGTGAGAGCAGAGGGTGTTGCACTCCTAAAAGGACAGTCATCCATTTTAACACCTGGACTTGCAGATTTAGGCTTGGCAGTAATAGCAACAAGCAAGTTGATACATTCAACATGGCAGTACGCAAAGTACTCTTCTGACTGTTTATGTCTTCTCTGATAAATGTAGAAGTGTAATGATGGGCTAAGAGGAAAAAGTGTGGATATAGCAATCTGAGGAAGGCAAACAAGGTGCAAACGTTTCCTGATGGATGGAGATTGATTTGAGTAGGAACTGTTGCAGGATTGCAGCAAAGCACTGAAAATCTACTTGTAGTGTGATGTGAGTTTATAGTGTTAAAATGAGAACAAGCAGCATACGGAGGTTGGGGGGGTTGCTCTTTCAAGGTCATGTTCATCTGTTTGCAAGTAGGAGTAGAATAAGGGAAAGTTGGATTAAACTGTGTATTAGTTTGGTAGACCTGCCATAACAAAGTATCACAGACTAGGTTGCTTACACACAGAAATTTTTCTTCTCACAGATTTTAGAGGTCCAAAATCAATGTGTCAGCAGGCTCAGTTTCATTCTGAGGTCTTTCTCTGTGGCATGTAGATGGCTGCCTTCTCTGTTTTCACATGGTCTTTCCTCTGATAGTATCCTAATCACCTCTTTTTATTTGGATTAGGGCCAATGTGTATGACCTCATTTTACCTTAATTACCTCTTTAAAGGCTCTATCTTCAAATATAGTCACATTCTAAAATACTGGGGATTAGGACTTCACATACGAATTTTTGGGGATGGGTGTGGCAAAATTCATAATAATAATCCATAACAACCAGTGCTGGAGTTTTAAAAACTTAAATATATTTGAGTGAGAAAGGAAATATGTAAGACATTTGAAATCTTGTTCTCGTATAGCTTACTGTTTAAGAAAGAGGGACACATAATAAACAAATTAAAAAACCAATTCATCTTTTAATATGTCTGGGGGTAATAGGTGCAAAGAAGAAAGATAAAATCAGTTAAGAAATACAGAGTGACTAAGTTGTGTGTGTTATTTTGTATAGGTTGATAGGAAAGCTCTCCAAGATTTTACATTTGAATAGGAAGGAAGTAAGAACTGAAGGAAATAAGAGCAGGAAGCCATGACCATGTCATTGGACAGAGAAAACAGCATATGCAAATGCCCTGAGGCAAGGTGTATGTAAGGAATAATCTGGAGACCCAAGTCACTGCCATAGAGAACAATTAGGAAAAGGTCAGAAAGATAGAATCAGGGAATCAAATGATAGGTACACAAACATTTTGGTTTTTGCCTTAAAAAATGAGGTATAATTTATATAGAATGAAATGCACAGATTTTAAGTCTACAGTTCAAAGAGTTTTGACAATTGTAAAATCCTGTGTAACTCTTCCTGATGAGAAACTCTACTAAATATATTTGCGATTATTAAACATAAAATACTGTAATTGTAATACTCACAATTATTAATATTAAATATATTTGTGATGCTCATCTTGCCCCCTGACACCCTGAATACATACATACTGAATATACACTACTTCTGAAAGGATGGGCAAAGAGAATTCTCACTCTTTTTTCTCATTCTTTTGATGATGTTCATGATCATAGTAACATTACTGTTACTACTACTACTAACTAATGTATATTGAGCCCCTCCTAAGTGCCAGGCACTGTTATAAGAGCTTTGTATGTATTAATTCATTCAGTACTCATCATAGCCTGTGAGGTATGTATTATTGTTCACATTTTCTGATTAGGAAAACTGAGGCACAGATTTAAGTAACTTGAATTAAGCCATACAACTAGTGAGTGTTGGAACTCAGATTCAACCCATGGCATTCTAACTCTGCAGTATATAAATTTAGATCTTATGCTAGGTTGCCTCCTAATAGTCAAATTTTATGTTATGAATATTCCACTTTCCTTAGTTTAAAAGCAAGTGAGGGCCCCTTTTTCCCTTCTCTTCCACTTTTTCCACATAGGCATTCATTTGACATTATTTTTGCTTCTTTCTCTCTTAGTATATATTCCCATGTGGTGTGATTTTTTTTTTTTAAAGACTTTATTTATTTATTTGACAGAGAGAGACACAGCTAGAGAGGGAACACAAGCAGGGGGAGTGGGAGAGAGAGAAGCAGGCTTCCCGCTGAGCAGCGAGCCCGATGCGGCCCGTGTGTTGTGATTTTTATAGTGGATCCTTTGGTTTAGGCTGTGGGCGGATCCCCTTAGCTCATCTTAATTTTTGATCTTCATTCAGACATAGATCAGTCTTCCTGTCAAGCATACCTGTGGCTAATGTAGGGCATTTTTTTGTGTGTGTGTGCTTACACATTAGATTTCTCAGTCCGTAAACCAAATTCTGCAAATTTGTTCAGTCATCAGCTCCCAGAAGCTCCTGCACAGCTATTTAAAACATTTGAAGCATGTTGGTGCCTGAAACTTCTGGGAGCACTACCAGCAGTCTTCCACTAGCTCCCAGGATTCTTTGGCAGACTCACATATAGCTTCACAAAGTAGATAGAATAAATTTGCACCTATTATGCAATTTTCTACAAAATAAAATGAGTACAGATAAAAATATGTCTAATAGCAACTAGACTCTCTATGCAAGTGATAACCTCGTAATTCAAAAACAAAAAGCTTTCTCCTTATTTAAAAACCTATTTACCAAACTCCTAAGCTTTATCTACATTTTTTAAATTTAAAATCTGTTTTTGATAAAAAAAGAAAATGGTGCATATCTTCAAACAAAAATCATGTAATATGTCATAGAATGTCTGGCTGATATCATGATTTGGTGGGCAAGAAGAAAAAGAGAGGCAATCTAACTAGCAAGATGATACTTGATGGTTTTCTTTTAAAAGTATTCCTACCTAGAGAAATACTTTTAAAGAGAGAAATAGCTGTGCTCAAAAGATATTGAAACAATTAGAAAGGGGCTGTGTTTTCAGATAGAAGAGCCTGTAGTTTATGCAAGTTAGTCATGTTCCACATTGGTTTGGCAAGCCAGCGATATTGCAGAACTTGGATTTGGTTTTAGAAACCGAGAAGTGTTTGCAAATAAATGGAGACTTACTGGAATAAAAACATAATACAGATGCTGATTCTCTTAAATAAACCTGGGCCACCAACTGTGCTTATGTTGGTTACTGTTACTGTGTATATTGTACCATCCTTCTGCTCGATCAGTTTTGTTCTCATGAAGAATATTGGGATACAATGTATGAGGTTACTAATATACAAGTGCCAGCAGATAAAACTTAGGAATGATAAAATTTAGTGTATTTTCAAGATAGAGGTGTTTTCAAGGGAGAGATAGAATTAAAAACTTGAAATACATGGGGAAAGACTTTCACAAACAAAAGTTTAAACAGCAATGTAGTTTTATCACTTAAAATAGTGAGGAGGCTTCTCTCAGTGCTAATGACTTGATATATAGTTCTATCAGGCTATGAAATTAGAATAATTTGAATAATGCTTGAAGTGGCAATAAGATATGATTTTGACTTTCTTTTTTTTTTTTTTTAAGATTTTATTTATTTATGTATTAGAGAGCGAGAGAGAAACAGCATGAGAGGGGAGAAGGTCAGAGGGAGAAGCAGGCTTGCCGCTGAGCCAGGAGCCCGATGTGGGACTCGATCCCAGGACTCCAGGATCATGACCTGAGCCGAAGGCAGTCGCTTAACCAACTGAGCCACCCAGGCGCCCATGATTTTGACTTTCTATTATAACTAAAGTTTATATTAAATTCTGAATAACCTTAACTGTTAGGCTCTTATTAGGAAATGTCTTATCTTAGACATTTTAATATTTAGTATTAAGTGATTTCACATTTTTTCTTATAATACTATTTTTTATATTTTCTTTTTAAAATGTTCTCATACTTTATCTCACTTAAGCCTTACAATATTTTGTGAGGTGAATACGACAGGAAATATGTTATGGTAAAGGCAATGAAGCACAGAGAGGCAAAATGCCTACCTAAAGACATCTTTTCATTTTAACAGAGCCAGGGATGGTGTTGTTTATGCCCTTTATAATAGATCTTTATATAACACATAAGAGCTTTTATTACAGGATCTTTTATTTTAAGATATTCCTGTCTTAAATCTGGGGATAGCCATTTGGTAACCATCAGTGTTATATGTACTTTTCTGTGAGACTTTTTTTCCCACAATAAAGTGAAGGGAACTACTTCATTATAGGACCAAAGAAAGGCAGAACATTTGATAGCTTGAATTGTTTCATATCTCATTCAGTAAAGCATGCACAAAGTAAAAGGGAATATACATAGGGGAATTATTCCCTTGTTATCAGGTTTAGAGGCTGAGTTCCAATGTTTAGTTATAATATTTACAGAAAAATGAAGTTGAAATGAGATAAAGTAGATAATTAACATGCCATTTTTTTCAAGAAAAATAATAAGCAAACAGATAAACCCCCAAATATCATGTATTCCTTCAATTTGCATATTTTGCACCTTTCTTTTTTTAATACTTATATGCTGAATAAATGTAAATTTAATGTAGAGATTGAAAATAGACTCATATTTTTTCAACGGTCACTCTATGTAAATTTTTAATTCATTGTGAGTCTGGGTAGGTTGTAACAGGCAGCAGCATTTGTGTTACTTTATCATGTAAAGCCAGCTGCCATTAATTTAAAGAGCTTCTGCCTCTGCAAATTGCACTTTGATGTTTTTATTTTGAGACAAATATTTATAAAATATTCCAAGTATCTTTGTATTTAATAGCTGTTCTTCCCAAATATCTTTTAAAACTATATTACTTATTCACATCAAAGATTTTATGTTTGATATTATTTTATTTTATTTTTTTAGAGAGAGAGTAAGTGGGGGGGTGGGGGAGGGGCAGAGGGAGAGGGAGAGAGAGAATCCCAAGCAGGCCAACCTGGGGCTCCATCTCATGACCCATAACCCTGAGATCATGACAAGCCGAAATCAAGAGTTGGACACCCAACTGACTGAGCCACAGGAGCCCCATAGTTGATATTATTTTAAATGTAGCAAATGATATGAGAATATTTTTGGCTTGTTATATTTACTTAACTGTAATTTTATTGTAAATTAATTAACCAGGTAGTTATTGCTCTTTATAGTATAAATAAAAATATGTTTATGGTATTAAATCTATACTTACTTTGAATGTCTCTCAATAATTGTGCACTTATCTGTTATGCCTTTTAGAATTTGTGCTTTGGGTATTTTAAGTCACTTTAATATTTTTTTTCTTCTCTGATAATTTTTTTGAAAATATGCTATCCATTCTAAAATACACATTTGTGGTGGATACTTTCTGTGCAGACCAGATGGGGTTTTTAAGGCTAAGTAACTGATGTAAGTCCTTTTTGAGAATTTGAGAATTTTTGTTTGTTTGTTTTATATGTTAATATTAATTATTATCTTTTCTGCAAGATGCTTTACAGACATTATTGTGGTTAGTCCTTATTGCAAATCTTTAGGTTTGGCATTGTTATTGTCATTTTGTAGATGAGGAAATAAAGGTTTAAAAGGGTCCCACAGAGGGGTGCATGGGTGGCACAGTAAGTTAAGTGTCCGACTCTTGGTTTTGGCTCAGGTCATGATCTCAGGGTGGTGAGATCCAGCCCCGCAACTAGCTCTGTGCTCAGCATGGAGTCTGCTTGAGATTCTTTCTCCCTCTCCCTCTGCCCCTCCTACATGTGCTCTCTCTCTCTCAAATAAGTAAATAAATCTTTAAAAAAGTTTTTTTAAAGGATCCCACAGGTAGGAGGTGAATAGATACAGGCCTGTCTGTGTATAAAGGCCAGTTCTTAACTACTATAATATATTGTATCCCAGGATGATTTCTATTTCAGCAGTTTTGGCTCCTCAAAAATGCTGAATCAGGGTAAATTCAGGGCTGCTCTATTTGACAACCTGGTGGTCTGCAGAATATCATGATAGGGCTTTTTAAGAAAAGAATACAACCTGAAGAAATCAAATAGTTGTCAAGCTCCCAGCAGACTAGTGACAGATCTAGGATTAGCTGTTAGAATTTTAGCCCCCTGGCTTGCTTACAGTTTTCATTTATTTAGGCTTTTCATTCTTAATTCGAAGGCTGTGTTTAAATCATATATTTCATGTTATAGCTCCTTTATGCAAAACAAACTATACAATAATGAAATTTTCTTTTCCTTCTTCTTTTTTTAATACAGTGGGATGCATCCTGCTTTTATCTTGGTGTTCACCCCTGTGGCTTGGATTTATCACAGTAGCGTCTGTCTTCGATCTATGTGTTAACTAGAAATCAAAGGAAGACATGAGGAGGTTTGTTTACTGCAAGGTGGTTCTAGCCACTTCACTGATGTGGGTGCTTGTTGATGTCTTCTTACTCCTGTACTTCAGTGAATGTAACAAATGTGATGACAAGAAGGAGAGATCCCTGCTACCTGCACTCAGGGGTAAGTGCTTTGAAGCAAATGTTGCTTTTATAGAGATGAGAGTTGTGGTGACTCTTGACAAAACGTGGAACTTTGAAATAGGGATTTTTTAAGCTATTGAGTTAGAACAGCATTTTGGCAGAACTACTAATATACATTTAACCATGGGAAAGCTACTTTACTTGCTTGGCCTCAGGGGTCTTGTTGGAAGAAAGGAGAAGAGTTAGCCTCTAAGGTACCTTCCAATTCTAATAATTCCAATGTTCTGTGACTGTATGGAAAGAACAATTTAGTGAACATTCAAGTAGGACAGAATTTAAAATTTAGACTTCCAGAAGCAACAGCTCTTGGAGGCTAAGCACACTACATAAAAGGGAAAAGCTACTAAAGTGAGGTGGTGGGGACTGTAGCAAAATGTAAGGACACATGACACCCCTACAGACTTCCAAAAACAATAAATGAACAAACAAACAACTTTTTAAACAAAACACGTATTGATGGGCAGATTCAATCTGCGGGCAACATACCGTTGCCCCATAATTTCAAGTGCATGATAAAGTCACTTTAACTCAGTATTTCCTTCTTTAGGGACCGATTTCAATGACTACATAAGAAACATAATGATTTTTATAAATGGTGATTTATTAAGTCAAGCCATAGGGATTCATTTTATGCAGTTATTCCAAATAATTTTCTCTATGCTTTTTGTTGACTTCTAGATTTATTAAAATATTTTGATAATATTCCTAGTATAGGAGTGCTTCTAATGTATATAGGATGCTTGAAATTAGTTTTATTATCATTGAGATAAACATTGTTTTTCTTGAAATCTAATTTACACTAATTCTCTGCTTAGCAAAAGTTTTCTTTATAAATATGAAAAAAGGTAAGCTTTGAGTTCCATTTGGAATGTTTGTACCTTTTAGAAAAGTGAATCTAAATTACTGACTTGAGTTTTGCATTTGCTTAATGGATGTAGTCAGCTTTTAATGTTACAGATATTTTTGAGGTTATTTACTAATCAAAATATGTGAATAAACAGAATTTTATTGATACTATTTGGTTATATGAGGCTTAGGAAAAACAGAAGAGCATTTCCAAAAATTAGTTTTTGTTAAAAGAGTATTTTGAACTTTTTTTCACTTTAGATTGCCGTAATGCTCTTGCTTAATTGGAGAAATTCTGACTATCTTCCCCTTTTTCAAAGTGAGTTTCTCTCACTGTAATTTTTGGCTAACACAAAAAATTGAGAGAAAATACTTTGGAAGTGACTGAGCCTAGACCCATTTAGGTAGTTTATATGCATATTTTATGCCTTTATACTAGAATTATTCAAAGAGGAGCACTTTATGAGTCTATCAGTTTTTGATAAATGAACATGGGGATTGATGTGCTGATCTTTGGTTGAAATCCCAGAAAAACTCTGCCCTCTCTGCTTCTTTGTTAAATCAGGTGAGCTACTGCTCGGCTGAAAGTGTGTTTTGATGGATCTCATCAGTTTGGAATGATCCCTTTGTCATTTGTTGAATAGAGACATCTAGATTGGTCACAAAAAAATGTCATAATCTGATTCAGCAAAACTATGACAGCTTATTCTGCGAGTACCAAAAAAGTACAGCTTTGCTGATTGAAGTCCTTAATGCTCAGTCTTAAATCTCAAAATGTGAAATTTAACGATGCAAGGCAAAAGTAGTAATTTCTCCTCATCCTTAAGTTGTAAAATTAAACTATATTCTTATTTTTAAGGCTTATTTAATGTTGTACATTAATATTTGTCTTGAATATATGGAAATAGACTTTAGGGTTTTAAGTTTATTTTCTATTGTTACTTCTTATTTTAGAATCTTTATTTAGGAATTGTGCCACATATTTAAAATGATATTTTATTTATAGGCAGACAGTGCTGTGCAAACTGTACTTGACTAAATATTTCATGTTCTGCACATGCTAAAAACAGGCTTTTTGACTTAAAGTTGATCCTTCTGAACTTATTTGTCCCCATTATTAAAAAAAAAGGGTTTGGACTTGGTTTCTCAGATCCCTTTTAGTACTAAATTTTAAACAATTTTAAGTGCCCACTGTTAGCATACACTATGAATTAATTTTTGAGACACATTTGTTCATTTATTTATCAATTCATCAATTATTTAAGGGCCTACTAGATCAACACTTTGTACACCTTAAACTTACATAATGTTCTATGTCAACTGTATCTCGAAAAATAAAAGAAAGGAAAGGAAAAGAACATAGCCAAGTGATGGACAAAGGAAAGGAAGGTACTAGAATTTTTATGAAATAACAGAGATTACAGGATACTTCTGAATGAGAAAATGCAGAGCTCTTCTAAGATTAGAGTAATTAAGACTATAGTATTGGTACAAGGGGTCACAATGAGTAGCCAAATTGTCTAATGGAATAGCGTAGAGACTCTAGAAGTAGACTTATACTAAGTGTTTGGACATTCAAAATATGACAAGAGCACCACAGATCAATGGGGGAGAGAAGAGCTCTTTAATAAATGGATCAGAAAATAAGATGATCATCCATGTGGAAAACAGGAAATTGGATGCCTAACTCGTGTCATAAACCAGGATAAACTTTGGATTTATTAATGTCAACAATAAAACTAAAACTTTTAGTGAAAAGAATTTAGGCATTTATAAGACCTCGAATTAAGGCACAATTCTAAAACACTACATGAAAAACATTGACCATAAAAGAAAATATAGATAAATTTGACTATTTGACTATATTAAAATTGAGAAAGTTGTTTCATTAAAATATACCTTAAAAGAGAAGTTAGAAACTGTAGATGTTAAAAGAGCATGCAACTGAGAAATTATTAAGTGTATACACACACACACACACCCTACACATACATATGGAGATATATATCACACACATGCACATACACACACACACTATATTAATAAGAAAAGTACAAATAACCCAATAGGAAAAAGTGGGTGACAGGCATGAATAGACACTTCTTAGAAAAGAAAACGCATATAGCAACAAAAACTTATGAAGAAATACTTAACATCAATTGTGATCAGGGAAACACAGACCAAGGCTATAATGACATATTTATCCATTCAATTGGCAAAAATTAAATTGGCTGATAATACCAATTGCTAGAAGTGATGCATCTCCACATTTTTTCAAAGATTTATTTATTTATTTATTTATTTGAGAGAGAGAGAGAGTGTGAGCAGGGTGGGGGATGGGCAGAGGGAAAGGGAGAGAGAATCCCAAGTAGAGGATCAATGATCCAGAGATCACAACCTGAGCTGAAACCAAGAGTCAGTCGCTTAACCGACTAAGCCACCCAGACACCCCCATCTCCACATTTTTATAATAACTTTATATAAGAGTTCATTATTTCTGAAATCTGAACATTCATATATAACCCATCACTCATAGTCATACACTCAGGATTTCTTCCACATAGACAAATATTTCATAGTACCACTGTTCATAAAAATAAAAGCTAAAAATAACCCATAGATCTATCAATGGGAAAGCTGATGAATGAATTGTGATATATCAATATAAGAGAATAGTATATATTAGTTAAAATGAATATATGAATGGATTTTAATAATATAATAGTAAGTTACATCCCTCAAAGATGATAAATAACATGATATAGTTTGAAAAGCTAAAACTAAAATTTAAAAGTATACGTTTTAAGAATATGTAGAGATGCAACAAGACTCTATAAAGCAAGCAAGATTAATTATGATAATGGGATTTAGGATGTTTATTTTCATGTGTTGGGTGAGACAGGTACATGAGATGGGGGTGAACATTTTGACTGAATATGGGGCATTAGTAGTGTCCTCGATTTGTTTTTCTTGTGAGTTTGATGTGTCTATTACATTATATTACATGGATAACTAAACGAATAAGAGCCACTGAATGGATTTAAAAGAGCAGACATGATCACATTTGTGTTATGGAAAGATCACTATGGATTCAGTGTGGAGAATGGATTGGAGAAGAGTTGGTCTCTTTAGGGAGGTTGGGTAGGAAGCTCTGGTAGTGTCCCATGAATTCTGTGTAGGAAGTGATGCCTACTTATGGCAGAGGAATGGTGGTGAGGTGTGATGGAAGTGGGAAAAATGAAGAGGTATTTGAGATATGGGAGCTGGTACATGACTGGCTCTGGCAGGTGTAGGATATGGGAGTGTCAAGAAGGAGTCTTGAGTTTCTTGAGGGCATTATTTGGTTCAATTTCCTGAGAGGGGAAAAATGTAGGAGGAGATGAGTTGAGGGTGGACATTGAGTTTATTTTAGACATGTTGAATTTTAGACACCTGTTAGGCAACTGAATGGAATTGTTCAGTAGGAAGTTGGCTACATTATTAAACTCCAAGTATCAAACTTAAAAACCATCACTTCTATGGAAACTTTTTTTCTAAAATGGATTGCATTTTTTCTCTTCTTTATTGAAGAATGAAGCATATGGAATATAATTGAATCTTTGTTACTGAGTCAGCATTATCATATTCACACATCAATTATTGAATGATGCTGTTTAAAAAAAGATTATTTCAGGCACTTTATGGGAACACGTAGACCTGTTCCAATATTAAATACAGACATGTAAATCCTTTTTCTTTTCCTCTTTTCTAAAGGATTGCTTTTTGGTAACGTAACTACTTGTTAGGGGAGCATGTTAACTTTTTCATGCCACTCTGGGGTCACCTAGAATTAAAATGCACTGAAGGATATTTCTAACTCCTAACTGGTATGGAATACTAACTAGTGGTACTCCCAAGCTGGAAGAATTAGATATTTGAGAGTAGAGGTATTTAAAAAGTCCAGTGCTGCTGTAGTCCATCTAGAAATACTTTGGGACAAATTTGAGGTTGTGTGGTAGGTTTGTATGAGCACTCTGCCATAGTGGATCCTACTCTTGGCTGACCCACTAAGGGCCCATGTCGGAGGGCAAGTTAATCTTTCTGGGCCTCGGTTGCCCATCTGCAAAATGAAATGAGTGTGAGTCATGATTTTAAAAATCCTGGTCTTCAAATGAAGAGTTATATGTTTCTAGCTATTTTTTTCAATGAAACTATGACAAGTAAACTCTTTTACTATCTAACTTTTGGTCAGTCCATAAATAATATATGGTCTGAGATGAGAAGTAGTGATATGGAAGTGATATGGTGGAAGGATTTTACTTAGAAACCCCAAAGGCGGGACACCTGTGTGATTCAGTTGGTTCAGTGTTGGACTCTTGATTTCGGCTCAGGTCATGATATCAGGGTCATGAGATCAAGTCCCGTGTCAGGCTCCACATTCAGCGGGGAGTCTGCTCAAAATTCTCTCTCTTTCCCGCTCCCTCTGCCCCTCCCCCATATCTAAAATAAATAAATCTTTAAAAGAAAAAAAGAAACCGCAGAGGGGTTCCTATCATCACAGAGAACAGAAAGGGTATAAATTTATGATATTCAAGACAGGAAGGAACCTACCTTTCTTTATCTGATCCTGAGTCTTGAGCATATTGCACATACTTAGGGAATGAAATGAAATTTACTTTAAAAAAGAGGGGCTATCTAAGAAAGAATTGTTGGTTGTATGTAAACAAACATAAGTACATAGCCAGTAATGATCGCAGTAACTAATTATAGGCCGTTAACTATTCTAAATTATTTCCAAATGTTAACTCATTAATTTTTTACCAAAAAATCTGTGAAGTAAGCATTCTTCTTTTACATATGAAGAAACTGAGGCAGAGTGAGTGTATGGGAGAAACACTCCTGTGTTTTCCTTTACTCACACATGCTATACCACTAATACCAGATGTGTGGGCTTTTTCTCCACACCAGGCAATTGTCTGTATCAGCTGAGTGTCCTGCAATTCTGATACTATCTACTGGGTCTTAACATCAAATCTCACTAGATAAGGGCTCAGTCCCATAGGACTGCTCCCACTTCAGATACCAATTGCAAGTCCCAGATTGTTACCTGTACTTCTGATCCACAAGCTCTCAATTGGGGTTTCCATGACCCCCACTTTAAGTTTGATGATTTTCTAGAATGTCTCACAGAAATCAGAGAAATGGCTACTTACATTTAGCAGTTTATTATAAAAATATGATAAAGGACATGAACGAAGAACAAGATGAAGAGATACCTAGGGTAAGTTCAGAAGGGTCCCAAAGGAAGGAGCTTCTGTCCCCATTGGAGTTGGGTGTGCCACCTCCTGTCAGGTAGATGTGTTTACCAACCCAGAAGCTCTCTGAACCCCATACTTTTGGGATTTTTATGGAGGCCATATCACATAGAAATGATCAGTCATTAATTTAATCTCTAGCCCCTCACCCCTTCCCAGAGGATAGGAGTGAGGCTGAAAGTTCCAAGCTTGTAATCATGGCTTGGTCTTTCTGGTGACAGCCAGGAGTCATTTAGGAGCCCACCAAGAGTTGCCTCATTAGAACAAAAGACACTTCTTTTTTTCATATTTTATTTTTTAATTTAAATTCAAGTTAGTTAACATATAGCATAGTATTGGTTTCAGGAGTAGAATTTAGTGATTCATCACTTACATATAACACCCAGTGCTCATCCCAACAAGTGCCCTCCTTAATACCCATCACCAATTTAGCCCATCCCCCACCCCCCTCCCCTCCAGCAACCCTCCCTTACAAAAGACACTTCTATCACACAGGAAATTGCAAGGGATTTAGGAGCTCTGTGTCAAAGACCAAATATTAGAATAAAAGATGCTCCTAGTGGTCTTATCACTTAGGAAATTATAAGGGTTAGAGATGCTCTCTACCAGGAACTGGAGGCAGATATATATAATTCATTTTTTTCCATAGTGAGTTTAAGGGGGAATGCCAGAATTTTCATAATCAGTAGAATAGGATTTGGTTAATAAGGTGTTGGTTATTAACACTTTTATTAAATAAAGGACTATGTTATCAATAAATGTCAGTTTGTACTAGAGTTCAAGCACCATGCTTTCATTTGGATAGCAGGATGGAATATATATTCAGAAAACTTGAAATGACTGTTTTGTCTTCACTCAGAGGCACTACCGGACCCTGCCAGATCTCCCTGGCTAGTAGGATGTATAAATTCCAGGCAGGAAAATATTTCCTAGGGTTCCTCTGATTTCAGATCATTTATAGAGCACTATCACCTTATCTGGCATTTTAAGGTTTTACAGTTACTGTTAACCACTTGTGTTCCTTAAGACCTTCTCACTGTGGCTCTGAATTGGGGGAAATCAATAAAATGAATGGAATTGCTGACCAGTAACCCCAGTTTGATACTTCCATGTTTCCCTTCATCCTGCCTGGGAGAATAACTGTTGTTGTTTTTTTTTTCCTTCATAAATCCAAGGACATAGGTAGCCTTGTTCTCTTGGAATCTTGACAATGGACTATTGCATCAGCGCTTTCTTTTATTTCTTTCTAGATGATCTCCTCATAACATTAACACCAAGCCATGCAATCATTTATTAAACAGTGAATGTTTGTTGATTTTGTTTAATTAATCTTTGGTGCTTCAGAGAAAAATTCCTGTGTGCAGGTGTGAGGGAAAACTGAAAACTGGTGAAGTCAAGTGTAAAACTAACACCAATTTTTCCTTATTTAAAAAAACAAACAAACTATGGTTTCATCTTTTGGGGGCAGGGTAGATGAGTGTGATTGATTAAAATGCATTTTCATTATTGGAATTGCCCTTAATAAATTATGATGACTGCTGGAACTTTCAGGCAATAATATTTATAGTCATACAAAAAGTAGGGCATGTAGACACAGTTTGAATGGATAACATATATTTACCAGATAATTTTTTTTTAAAGATTTTATTTATTTATTTGACAGAGAGAGAGAGAGCGAGAGAGGGGACACAAACAGGGGGAGTGGGAGAGGGAGAAGCAGGCTTCCTGTGTAGCAAGGAGCCCGATGCGGGGCTCGATCCCAGGACCCTGGGATCATGACTTGAGCCAAAGGCAGATGCTTAACGACTGAGCCACCCAGGCACGCATACCAGATAATTTTCAATCAAATTTATAAATAGTGTTCAAAACTCTATGGGCCTTATAAAATTATGACCTTTGATATTTGCTCTGGCCTTGCATACTTTATCCACAAGTCACTCTGATCCCTCTGCCGGTCCACATAGACATGTTAATGTTAGGAATGAAAATGAATTGTTATAATGAACAATTATTAAGTTTACTGTGTCAGGTATTTTATATATATTCTTTTGATTAATTCCCAACATAGCATTGAGGATACATGCTATTATTATCCTCATTTTCATATGTGAAACTGAGACCTAAAATGGTTAATTAAATTCCCCGAGGTTGCAAAACTGGTAAGAGGGAAGAAAGGACTCACAACCTGGTTTGTCAGACTTCTGAACCCAGACTTTCAATCATATTCTGTGCCCTTGAATTAGGTGTGCCTTGACTCCGTTTAGGCAAAACAATCACAGCATTTATATGCTAGTTTATGAAATATTTACACAAATAGAGATATTTCTGGAGTACATAGAAGGAGGTGGCCACTGACCTTCGGTAAAAAATATCTTATTTAATATACTTAAGAGAAAAGTATTTTAGCAGGCTCGCCTTGCCCTACTTCAGACTTTAGCAATTTTGCACTTATTGAATCTCTACAGTATATTAATTTATGTTGCAATTTTCCTCAGCAGTTCTCTTTGGGGCTAAGCCTCTGAAGTCTTAGCAAGAGGAGTTAAAAGTCATGAACAGCAGTGAAACATTATTTTTTTTTTCAAAGCTTAATAGGACCCATTGGTACAATTCTTTCATCCATTTATTCAATAAAAGTACTGGGCTAGGTACTTTGAAATATACAGAATTTAAACAAATAGAACATTTGCCTTCAAGAACCACAGCCTAGTGGAGCTACGACATGTACATACACGATGCATACATAAATAACTGCATTACGCAATAGGAAGTAGTAGCTTTTGTGAGAGGGATACCAAATGAACTACTAGGAGAGGGCTTGAACATAAATCATATGGACGTGTGAAAATTGGGAGGGAGTAAATACAGGAGGAAATGAAATGCCTGAAGAAAGCTATTGCCTTTTTCAAAGTGAGGATATAAGAGAACAGTGAATTGGTTGATTGAAGCAGAATCAGACATAAAGGGGATTTCTAGATTTTAGGTTGAACGTTGGGATAGAGACAGATTTTAAAGGACTTTGAGTGCTGGAGAAAAAAAAAAATCTAACTTTGTTCTCTAGGAAATGGGGAACCACTGAAGGTTTCTGGAAAAGGAAAGGTGTGTTGATCATCATCTGAAGTTTAGAAGGAGAATGTGATGCTCTCAGTTACATATGCAACACAATAGCACGAACACATTTTTATCTTTATATAAAGTCTCAGACATTAATGTTTTATTCATTAATTAAAACTACTTGAATTTCCTGGTAAGTAAATAGAATATTAAGTCATTTAAATTATTCACTTTGCAAATTAGTTGGAACAAGAACATTTCCCATTTGCAAATTCAGATGTTGTTTTAGAAAGTCTACTACTCAAAATCTTTACTAATTTAGTATTAAATAAGCTGAGACAATTCTTTCGACAAACATTGGAATGGTTGATTTGCATCAGAACTGGGGATAGGAAGATAAAGAAGCCATTCTTATTTTCATGTTTAGAAAGGGAGAAAGGAATTCAGAATTGTATGAATGAAATGTCAGCATATCAATGCTGTACTATCAGGAGGAGAGAGAATATATGACATAAAAAGAAAAGAAATTCAATAAGACATTATGTGTCTTTTGAGGGCAAGATCTAATTTTCAGTTCCTTAAAGACTTGAGTTGGTTGAGTAGAGGGTGGTGGGCAAAACTATTTACCAAATAGTCCACCAACAAAATGGGAATGGACAAATTTTATTTTGAACCACTGGAAACCATTGTTGCTGAAGGGCTATATTGCAGCAGAGACAACTGACTATGTAGAATTTTTATCGGTTTTGTCCTCTTCTCTCCTTAGCACTTAAACATTGCCTGGCTCATAGTGGGTGCTCAATGAATAATTATTGAATAAATGAAGAATGAATGCATGATCTGTTTGATACTTTCCAAGGGTTCTTATGATTATAGAATGTGCAGTTTAAGTTGATGATTAAGAAATATGAAATAATTATCATGGCAAAAGTGTTTTTTATTGTTTTTATTGTTTACATACATAGTCTGAACTATTTCTTTTATCCTTTATTGGTGCATATATGATTTACAACCCAAATTGACATATTTATAGCCAGGGGACTATCTTTTTTCCTTCAGGATTTGTCTTATGTTACACTGTATATATTATCCCTGTGATTCAGAGACATGTAAGATCACTGCATGTTGACATGTGGCATTTCTCTAGATGGAGCAGGTGTATCATGTGGGATATGTGGAATGAATGAATACATAGAGGACACAGAGGAATGTTTATAGAAGTTAGATGAAGGAATTTTGAAAAAAAAGATGTAGGTATGTGGTAAATTTAATTCATCTGTAAAAAAAAGGTAGGGAAATTGGAGATGATGGAAAACTGATATAACAAACAATGAATCATGGAACACTACATCAAAAACTAATGATGTAATGTATGGTGATTAACATAACAATAGAAAATTTTAAAAAATAGTAATATTGGAAAGCTCTAAAAATGAAAAATCCAATCAAAAAGGAAAATTACTGAGAATAAGGTAATGTAATTGTAGAACAGGACCCATGGTTAGTCAATAAGTAAGGCTATGTGTAAATACTGCTTTGGGAATGATTGAGGAGAGTATTTGGTTAAAGAATATATTTTTTTAAATCAATTTTATTGAGGTATAATGCTCAACTTTAAGTGTACAGTTTGATTAGTTTTGACAAATGAATCCCAGGGTTCAACCTCATAATCAGATACGTCTCCCCAAAATGTTTCCTTATACCCCTGTGCAGTTAGTTTCCTCCACTCTAGTTGAAGACAACAACTGAGGGGCGCCTGGGTGGCTCAGTCTTTAAGCATCTGCCTTTGGCTCGGGTCATGATCCCAGGGTCCTGGGATCGAGCCCCACATGGGGCACCTGGGTGGCTCAGTCGGTTGGTTTCTACCTTCCGCTCAGGTCATGATCCCAGGGTTCTGGGATCAAGCCCCATGTCAGGCTCCCTGCTCAGCGGAGAGCCTGCTTCTTCCTCTCCCTCTGCCTGCTTCTCTGCCTACTGGTGCTCGCTCTCTCTCTCTGTCAAATAAATAAATAAAATCTTTAAAAAGAAAAAAGACAACAACTGATCTGGTTTTGTGACTATTGGTTAGTTTTGCTTATTCTAGAAAATCTGATGAGTGGAAACGTACAGTATGAACTCCTCTGTATCTGACTACTTTTGCTCAGCATAAGGGTTTTGAGATTAATCCATGCTATTGAGTGTATCAGTGGTTATTGCTGAGAAGCATCGTATCACTTATTGTACATACTACAATTTGTTTACCCTTTCACCTGATGATGGACATTTGGGTTTGTTCTATGGCTGTTATGCATAAAGCTGCTGCATTTGTACAAGAATCTTTTTGTGGACATATGTTTTCACACCTCTTGGGTAATATCAAGGAGCGGTAGTGCTGAGTCATATGCTAAGTGTGTTTTAATTTGGTAAAATAATGCCAGTTTATTTTTTCAGGTTGTTAAACTATTTGCTCTTCCCTTCAGTGACATAAGAGAAATCTGGTTATTCTACAACCTGGCCAACACTTCATAGCCAGTGCTTTAAATTTTAACTATTTTGGTAAACTTGTGATAATATCTCATTTGATTTAATTTGCCTGTTCTGGTAACTAGTGGTATTGAGTAACTTCTCATAGTTTTTTGTTTTTGTTTTTTTTGCCAGTCTTTTGTTTTTTTTACCACTTTTATGAAGTGTCTGTCAAATTCTTTTGCCAATTTTGTAATTGTTTGTGGCTTGCTTTTTAAAAATTTTTTAAAATGGTGTCTTTCAAAGAACAAGGATTTTTAATTTTGGTGAAGTCCAGTGTTTCGTTTTTATTTCTTTTATTGTTCTTTTGGTGTCCTAAGAAATCTTTGCCTAACCCAAGGCCATGATGACTTTTTTTTATCTGTGTATTTTTTTTCCCCAGAAGATTTATGGTTTTAGCCTTTAAGCTTTGACTTAATTTTTGTGTACGGTGTGAGAAGAGTCAGGATTACTTTTTTCCTAAAATAAAAACCCAGCTGTTCCAGAAACATTTGTTTCTTGAAGATAAAAAAGGCATGGATTTTAGAAATAAGCATGGTATTTTCATGTAATATTCCTCAGTATATACCTATACATTTTCCTATTTTTTAGAAGATTTTATTTAATTATTTGAGAGAGAGCAAGCATGTGTGTGTGTGTGTGTGTGAGAGAGAGAGCGAGAGAGAGGATGAGCAGGGGAAGGGACAGAGGCAGAGGGAAAAAGAAGCAGACTCCCCGCTGAGCAGGGAGCCTGATGTGGGGTTTGAGCCCAAGATCCTGGGATCACGACCTGAGACGCCCAGGGGCCCCTATTTCTTATATGAATGATTTGATTACAAACATTTGAGTTTACTTTCTAGAATTCATTGCATATTATATGTAAGTGATGTAAATTTTGTTATATAACTTGAAAAGTACCCAAATGTTACTAACCAAATCTTCTTTAGACATTTTGATTTGAAGGCAAGTGAAAATCTAACATAAAACTATGTTTAAAAAAAAGTACTATTCTTTTTCTTCCTTTCCTTCCCTCCTTCCCTCCTTTCCTCCTTCCTTCCTTCCTTCCTTCCTTCTTTCCTTCCTTCCCTCTCCCTTCCTCCCTTCCTCCTTCCCTCCCTCCCTCCCTCCCTTCCTCCTTCCTTCCTTCCTTCCTTCCTTCCTTCCTTCCTTCCTTCCAAGATTC
>NC_138371.1:69783779-69902902 GCF_054177405.1 Leptonychotes weddellii | reverse complement strand
TTGTTAATTTTAGCCATTCTGACTGGTGTGAGGTGGTATCTCATTGAGGTTTTGATTTGGATTTCCCTGATGCCAAATGATGTGGAGCATTTTTTCATGTGTCTGTTGGCCATTTGGATGTCTTCTTTGGAAAAATGTCTGTTCGTGTCTTCTGTCCATTTCTTGATTGGATTATTTGTTCTTTTTTTTTTTTTTTTAAAGATTTTTTTTTTTTTTTATTCATGAGAGAGCGAGAGAGAAAGGCAGAGGGAGAAGCAGGCTCCTAAGGAGCAGGGAGCCCGATGCGGGACTCGATCCAAGGACCCTGAGATCATGACCTGAGCCGAAGGCAGACGCCCAACCATCTGAGCCACCCAGGCGCCCTTGTTCTTTTTTTTTTTTAAGATTTTATTTATTTATTTGACAGAGACTTAGAGAGAGAGCACAGATAGGCAGAGCGGCAGGCAGAGGGTGAGGGAGAAGTAGACTCCCCACTGAGCAAGGAGCCCGATGCGGGGCTTGATCCCAGGAACCTGGGATCATGGCCTGAGCCAAAGGCAGCCGTTTAACTGACTGAGCCACCCAGGTGTCCCAGGATTATTTGTTCTTTGGGTGTTGAGTTTGATAAGTTCTTTATAGATTTTGGATACTAGCCCTTTATCTGATACGTCATTTGCAAATATCTTCTCCCATTCTGTTGGTTGTCTTTTGGTTTTTTCAACTGTGTCTTTTGCTGTGCAAAAGCTTTTTTGATGGAGTCCTAATAGTTCATTTTTGCCCTTACTTCCCTTGCCTTTGGAGATGTGTCTAGCACGAAGTTACTGCAGCCGAGGTTGAAGAGGTTGTTGCCTGTGTTCTCCTCTAGGATTTTGGTGGATTCCTGTCTCATATTGAGGGCTTTCATCCATTTTGAGTCTATTTTTGTGTGTGGTGTAAGGAAATGGTCCAGTTTCATTCTTTGGCATGTGGCTGTCCAATTTTCCCAACACCATTTGTTGAAGAGACTTTTTTCCATTGGAGGTTCTTTCCTGCCTTGTCGATTAGTTGACCATAGAGTTGAGGGTCCATTTCTGGGTTTTCTATTCTGTTCCATTGATCTATGTGTCTGTTTTTGTGCTAATGATCCAAAGGGGCACCTGAACCCTAACGTTTATAGCAGCAATGTCCACAATAGCCAAACTATGGAAAGAGCCCTGATGTCCATCAACAGATGAATGGATAAAGAAGATGTGGTATATATATACAATGGAATATTATGCCAGCCATCAAAAAATGAAATCTTGCCATTTGCAATGACGTGGCTAGAACTAGAGGGTATTATGCTAAGTGAAATAAGTCAATCAGAGAAAGACAATTATCATATGATCTCACTGATACATGGAATCTAAGAAACAAATCAGAGGATCATAGGGAAGAGAGGAAAAAATAAAACAAGAAGAAACCAGAGAGGGAGACAAACCATAAGAGACTCTTAATTAGGAAACAAACTGAGGGTTGCTGGAGGGGACGGGGATGGAGGGTTGGAGTAACTGGGTGATGGACATTGGGGAGGGTATGTGTTGTAATGAGTACTGGTATTATATAAGACTGATGAATCACAGGCCTGTACTTCTGAAACCAATAATACATTATATGTTAATTAATTGAATTTGAATTAAAAAAATGTTAAAAAAATAAAAGGCTCTAATGACTTCCTGGAAAGACTTATAATCTTCACACCTCATCATCAGTGTATGAGACTACTTATCTCACCACAATATTTATAATTTTAATTAGAGTACTTTTTTTAAAGATATATTTATTTATTTGAGAGAGAGAGAGAGAGAGAGAAAGCAGGGGGGTTGGGCAGAGGAAGAGGGAAAGAGAGAATATCTTGAGCAGACCCCTGGAGAACATGGAGCCCAATGGATGCAGCGCTCCATTCCATGACCCTGAGATCATGACCTGAGCTGAAATCAAAAGTTGGACAAAACCGATTGAGCCACCCATGTGCCCCTAATTAAGGTACTATCTAATAACAATTTTTTTTTAAGTTTTCACCTTTTATTGTACTTACATTTAAATTTTACCATTAAATACTGAGTATAAATATGTTGATTTTAGGTACAGATTTTTGAAATAAAAAAAGATAAATGGATGGTTGGCTTAAAAATGTGATGTATTAGTCACTGTAGATATGTTCAACAATGACAAAATCTACCTAGTGGTAAAATTCTGCCTCTATACTATGATGCATTTAGTGGTACAGGTAAACTCCATGGAGACAGGAAGGAAAACGTAAAACTTTGGGCTGCAGTTGGAGGAAAGACCTGTTCAGGAATGAATGGAGAGGTCCTTGTAATCCCCAGTTTTTTAGTTTTTCTGCTTTTAAACTTTTTTTTAAAATTGAATAATTTGATCAGTGTGTATTTTATTTTTCTGTAGGAATGAGGATGTATTATTTTCAATAATTACTTGTGGCATATATATCTTTCCTCTCATTACTGATTTGTAATGTTAAAATGAACATGTGGAAAATCTTTATGTTTACCAAGGTCTTTATATCTGCGTATTCATTTGATTCCATTGATTTTTCTTCTAAATCATATCCCAGACCTAAACTATTTTGATTATTTAACTTTATATTATCTGATGGAACACTTGGCAAATTTGCAGACTGCTTTAGTGTGGAGAATGAGAACACTGCAGTCCTAATCTTGGCTTTGCTACTCAGTGTGTTCCCCGTATCACTCTATCTTGATCTGTGAAATGAGAGCCTTGGTGCAGACCTATTCTTTTTCTGTATTTAAGAATTATATTTTTTTCATGATAACAAATGGGAAATATTATGTTATCACTGAATCTTGCCATATTTAAATATAAAAAGGTCTGATAAATAAAATCAGGCTGTGGAAATGTACAGAATATGCATCTAAACACTATATTTGGCATTAGTATAAGCAGTATCCTTTATTTTTTTTGTCTTACACTTTTTGGAAATACATTCAGGAGTGTTTTCTTATAGGTCTGTCATACTGATTCCATTAGATTGGTACAATGAGTGGGGATATTGGACATAAAATATTTTAATGGCAAGAACATTGGTGCTATGGTTGTAAGATCTGGATTTCATTATGGTTCTGGACTTAACCAGAAGTGTGACCCAGATAGAATTTCACTTCTCTTTTTTAAGGATTAAATAGATATACTAAAAAACTTCTTTAAGGATCATAAAAGGCTCTACAGAAAGACATTAGTGCACAATATTTACTTGAAGTTAATAGCTCTAAAAACACAACCTTCTTCCTTTAGGTAAAAACACTTTTCAAATATTGTTATTATTACCAATCACTTAAATATAATACATGATTCTTTCTCTGGAAGATTAATTCTTCTTTCAAGTTACAGTAATGCATAATATTTATTTAAAAAGTGTTTTTTCAATATAGAAAAATATAAGAAAGGATATAAAAAACACTTAAAAGCCAACCACAGATTGACTATTTTAATTAAAGTTTTGGTTTATTTCTTTATATTTCTAATAGGGATTCTACTTTATTTTATTTCATATATTCTGCTTTAATTCTCTCAGTTTATATTTTGCACATTTATCTGCATCATCAAATATACCTTAAAACAATTTTATTGGCTGTACATTATTCTAATATATCATAATTTATTTAAACATTTCTCTCTGTTTTTTAAAAGGGGAAAATTAAAAATCTTTCTTTGTTAGTTCCTCATTTATAACTGTCCTTATTTTTTGCTGACAGATAGTATGGTTCTTTTGTAGTTTTCTCTCCTTTAATCTATGAATTATAATTTATTTCATTATTAATGTGCCTATTCTGAGCATGCCTAATTCTACCTATTATTTATTATATGAGCTGTGAACTAGATCTCAAAAGATTAGATTCCAGGAGGTGACACATTGTTCATGGGGAAATTGGCACTCTTGCTGAACTGGAAGGATTGTGTGCATTAACATCTTCACCATCATTAGAGCTACTACTTACTGTCTCCTTTATGCCCAGCCTTACACTATAAGCACACCCTGTGCCATATCATTAAGTCTTCAGATATCTCTATGGAGAAGTTAAGAGAGAATTATCTTGACAGAATTTTTTTTTTTTTGTACTCAGTGTCTTAGAATTAACTCTCTTAAATACAGACCACACCAGGCAGGTTCTTTCTACCGTGACTTCACCAAAAATGCTTTTATGAAGGCCACTATATGAAGTCTCCATCTTGCTAATTCCAAATGCCAAATCGCAACCTTTACCTTACTTGACTATGAATAACATTTGAAACAGTTAATCATTTCTACTTCCTTGTAATACTTCTGTACTTGTCTTAAAGGCCGTCACACTCTCCTGATTTTTTACCTCACTGACTGCTCCTTCTCAGTCTCCTTTACAAGCTCTTTCTCTTCACCTTACCTGGGAATGTTGAGGTAGCCCAGGAGATGGGATTCAATTTATCTGTTTTTTATCTATGCTTACTCCTTTAGCCATCTCATTTAATCTGATCTCTTTGCTTTATAGGCCGTCTTATAATTTTACAACTTCCAAATTTATATATCCATCACACACTTTTCACCTACATTTTAGACATTTGTGACCAAGGCTTACTTGATATAGTCTGTTGGATTCTAAGAGATATCTCAGACTTTGTCTAAAAGTGAACTTTCGATCCTCCACCAAAAACTTCCCTACCTGTAGTCTTCTCTCTCAGTTTTTAGCAGCCCCAGCACTCCAGTTGCTTAAGCCAAAAATCGTAATCATCCATAACTTTTCTTTCCCCCACATTCCATTTTAGCAGATCCTATTTATTCTTCCTTCAAATGTATTCAGAATTCAAACACTTCTCACCAATTCACTGGTTTCCCTGCTTCTATCCTTGCTCACCTATAATCTATCCTCAGCAGACCAGCTTCTTTTAAAACCTGAATCAGATCATGCCATTCTTATGCCCAAACTACTTCATTGGCTCTCTGTCATTCAGAAAAGTGAAAGTTCTCAAATGGCCTAACCAAGTTCTATAACACCTGCACTGAAGTCACCACCAACCTCAAGTCCTGTTAATCTCCCCTAGTTCATTCTACTCCATTCACCCTGGTTTTTTTGCTATTCTTGGAACATGTCACCTCAGGGCCTTTGCACTTACTGACTCTTCTGTCTGTAGTGTTCTTTCTCTAGGTGTCCTTATGTCTTATTTTTCTCCCTCACTTTTTTTGGGGATATTTTCTCAAATGTAACTGATAGAGTGTGGCCTCCATGGCATTTACTATTTGAAAATATAAATTGTTCCTTTTCCCTGTACTCCTTATCTTTCTTTTCTGTTTTGTTTTCCCCTACTGCATTTTTTGCCACCTGAAATATTATATATTTTTCTTATTTACATTATTTTCTTTTATTTTCTCCCTCCCTACTGACAACAGTAATATCAGTCTATGTAGTTTACTGCTATGATTCTGGTGCCTATGAGTGCCTGGCACATCAGATGTGTGAATGAGGCAAAGAATACTGAGTAATTACTTGCTTTATGCTATCATGATAAAAGGATCTATAGAGCAAAAATTAAACTTTTGTTCCAAAAATAAATTACCACTGGAGAGAATCATTTCACGACTGTAACTAGAAATCTTTACAGAACATAAATAATATATAAACATGATCAATATATAAAGAAAGCATGAAGCTTTCAAATATTTGTTTTCCACAGCTGAAAGCATAATGCTTTTTTACATAACTTTATAATATTAATAAAAATGTGTGCATTATTATTATCACATGTACTTTTTTCATATTTCATACAAATTGGTAGAATATTTCTACCAAATTGGTGTTATGAGTTGAGTAGTGTCTGAAAAAATTCATAACTTCCTAGAATCACTGAATGAGACCTTATTTGGAAATTGGATCTTTGCTGATGTTGTTAGTTAAGAGATCATACTGGATTAGGTTGGATCCTCAGTGCAATGACTGGTGTCCTTAAAAGAGAAAGAGTGACCAGAGAGAGATGCACAGAAAGAAGACCATGAAAATGAAAAGAAGACCATGTGAAAATGGAGGCAGAGACTAGAATTATGCTGCCACAGGCCAAGCAATACCTTCCAGGAGCTGGAAGAGGCAAGGAAGCGTTCTTCCCTAAAGCCTTTGAAAGGAGCATGGCACTGCTGACAACCTGATTTTGGACTTCTAGCCTCCAGAACTGTGAGAGAATAAATTTCTGTTCTTTTAAGCCACAGAATGTGTGGTAATTTGTTATGGCAGCCCTAGGAAACACATACAACTAACTACTAATAGCCATTTTAAAAAATATTCCACAGTCATAAATTACAGGAAGAGGGAAGGCATGACTTGTCTTAAATCACAAAGTGGTTCAGTCAGGATACTGAAGATGATATTAAGAAATCTTCATCAAGATTAAAGGCACTACCACAAATACACTTCACCAATCTTTCTAACTTCAATATCAGGATAAAAATAAAATATTTTAGAGTTCTATGAAGATATGAATATATAGTTCAGAAAGTCACCTATACTAGAAAAGAAGTTAGGAAATTTTGAGAATATACAGACTTTTATCAACTTATATAAGCAGACTTCTGGAAGATCATTTATATTATACAATTTGAAGTTCTCACTTCTCATGACCAAAGGAGCTACAAATGAACTGGAAGCTATGTCATAAAATGTGCATGTAACTCTTTATAGTAAGTACACAGGGTAAAACTTAGTAGTATGGATCACTCAGGGTGATCTGTGAAATGGCCTTATTGATAGAACTCATATAACATTTTAGAATTGGTATGTGTATGACAAAGAGAAAAGGAAAAGAATTATGTAAAGATAGTTACTGAGTTTTATTTTATTTTTTTTAAAGATTTTATTTATTTATTTGACAGAGAGAGACACAGCGAGAGAGGGAACACAAGCAGGGGGAGTGGGAGAGGGAGAAGCGGGCTTCCCGCCGAGCAGGGAGCCCGATGCGGGGCTCGATCCCAGGACCCTGGGACCATGACCTGAGCCGAAGGCAGACGCTTAACGACTGAGCTAGCCAGGCGCCCCGATAGTTACTGAGTTTTAGAGCTTGTAATAGTCTTAGAAACCATCTAGCCTATTTTCAAATTTCTCAAAATTTTCAATGACATAGAATACATTTTTCAAATAAAATCTTATATAAATATAATTTATCAATCAATCAAATAAAATATAAGACTCTTATGTGTAAAGGAAGGGCTAGTGGTCCATACCCTTTTTTGTTGTGGTGGTGGTGGTTGTTAAAGGAAATGGAGATCCAAGAAAGTGAGTCAGTTATCAAAGGTAGACCAATACTAGAGGACAAGCTAAATCTATTGAGAGCCTTGGGGATTCCAACCTAGTGCCCTGTTCAGAAATTAGTCACCGTGAAAGGGCCTATACAGTTTGCAACCTCACTTTTGCCCTCATGAGTTTTATAATATTTCTTCCTGAATTGTATCAGTATCATTATAATTATATCTGCTATACCCAATATAATTAAAAGTTACTGATGTTTACCAAAAATCACCCAAAATCCATGAATACGCTATTTTTGATGTGCTCTGATGGAATATATTTTGTAGTTCAGTTACTGGAAATTCACCTAAGATTTCTGCCATCCTAAACTGAAGGTAACCCTTTTTCCCTCTCAATCTACATAATACCTCATCTAAACTTCTTCCATTATAATCTCTCTATTTTCAGGCTATTTGTGTGCATTTTTGTTGTTCTAACTAAGGGCACTTTGTATTTAGGATTAAGATCCACCTGTGACTCAGGAAACCATCTGCCAGCATGTCTTTCATAGAGCAGGTATAGAACCAACATTTGGTGAATAAATAAACTTTGATCTAGTTTGGCTACCCTTTTCTACTTTTACTTTATAGTGGTTCTTTGAAGATCTTAAGTTGTCTGTGCTATTCTCATGCCCACCAAGTGGAATGAAATGAGCATGGCTATATATAGATGATCTTATCACTTGACATAAAATGTCTGAAAGAGTCTGTTGATGGCTGTTATGAACATTGTCTGCCCTCAATAGATGTTTGTTGAATGAACATTTATAATAGGTCTGCATTTCAAAGCTGAAGACTAATTCGGTGTTGCCAATGATTTATAGACTTTACTTTGACTAGTTACTGAAATTATCTTTGGCTTGTGCTTTTTTCTTTGAACTATCTTTCTGCCTTGATGTTCTTCTCCTTCTAATCTATTCCACACACTGATGGCAGATAAATCTTCCTGAAACACTACTTTGATGCTGTTACTTGCCTGCTCAGTGTCCTTCAGTAACTTCCTACTAATGGCAGTTCAAAGTCATAACTCCTTACTCTGGCACTAGAGGTTGTCTATAGTCCGACCACGGCACAAAAGTCTAGTCTGAGCTTTAAATGCGTCACAAAATATTTAGTGTATGGTAGTTAAAACATGGATCTTAGTGTGAAAAAGATCTGCATTTTAGTTCTAAATCTGTCATTTCCTGAAGATGTGACTTTGTACAATTCATTTGCCATTATGAGCCTCAGCTTCTTCATTTTGAAAATGGGAATGATGACTGCATTACTTTGATTCCTTCCTTCAGTGTATGTGTGATGGGTGCCTACTATGTGCTAGGCACTTCTCCGGGTACTGGGATACATCAGTTAACAGAATAGACAAAATTCTCATGGAGCTTGCATGCTAGTGAGGAGAGTAGACAATAAATAGAATAAATGAATAAGAAACCTATAGAGTATTCTAGAAGGTAAAGTACTGTGAAAAATGTAGGTGAGTATCAAGAATTGGGAGGAGGTCTTGGTGAAGAGAAAAGATGGAAATCGGTCTTGGAACAACTGAGATATTCTTCCTCCCTTGCTTTCCAGAAATCATAGAGCTCTCAGAAAAATTCAGATTTTTGAGATAAAACTGATTCAAGCTTCCTATTACTTGTTTTGTCAGAAGGTCCTAGGAAATTGTAGTTATGTGTAAGGAAAAGAAGTTGGTTTTGACAGTTTAATATTCCTAGGCCTTCATAATGTAAAATAACCTAGATGAAGAAGTGAATTTTTTTTCTTACATGATGAATGAGAGACATTCAGAATTCTTGATTAGTATATTGTATGGGTATCACCTTTAGAATAGATAATATTTTATACCATTCTATGCTTTGCATATGACTGTCATTGTTGTTTTCCTTTTGTTTGTGTATAAATGCACAAATCAGGTAAGGGAAATGGAGAATTTGGGCAATGTATTTATTCTGAATTTAAATTCAAGGCAATATACATCTTCATGACATTATTGGTTTTCTTCTGATTTTATGTCATGGCATTCCTTGGCAGTAGACTAAAACCCAAATTCTTATTGAATGCCTTGAAGTCTGTGAATCATTGGTTAACACTGGATGCATATCAGATTCACTGGAGGGCTGAAAAACCAATGCTTGTGTTTGAACACCACTTCCCCTTTCTCTGCTGATATAATTGGTCTCTCAAGGACCCCAAGCAGTGGTGCTTTCTAAAATTCCTCAGATGCTTTAAGATGCAACCTGGCAAGAGAACCATTGATTTAAGTGATCTAGCCCTGCCTTTCTCTCCGTAACTTACCTTTCTCTGGTCACAGGCCTTGTTTCCATTCCTCCACATTGCTAATTGTACACTTACCTCAGGGTCTTTGCGTTTTCTACTTTACTCAAAATGCTTTCTCCCAGATGTGTTCATTTAACATTTCAACAAATATTTATCGATCACCTCCTCACCCTACTATGGATAAAACTGAAATAAAATAAAATAAAATAAAATAAGTCCCTCTTAGCTTGGCTCCTGGCTTCTTTTTCATTAAAGGATTCAGTTTAAATATCAGATTCTGGCACGCTTTCCCTATTTCAGCTGAAATAGCTACTCCTTAGCTATTCTCTATGTCCTTACCCTACCCTGTTTTAATTTCATGGCCCTTATCTTATTATGTATTCTGGATTTGTCTTATCTATTGTTTCTCCCACCTATGGAACTATGATGATGAAAATTTTGTGTTTCATTCAAAATTTCATTCTCAGTGCTTAGAATAGTATTCTGTAGTTTTGGAACATTGTAGGTACTCAATAATTAATTAATTAATCAACACTCCAATGTAAAGAATACGGGCTCTGCTGTTACTAAACTGAATCTCATTTACCATGAAGCTATTGGAGCATAAGCTTTAGGATCCCATATGATCAGGAACCATTTTCAATTTTGTATTTTTTGTAACAAGATCCCCCCAAAATAATAAGTTTCAGGCCTCATAAAACATGGATGTCTCCTATACCTAAACTAAATTTTCTTCTAAGCTAATCAGGTATTAATTTATCAGAAGAATATTTTTATTGCTTTAGTTAAATAAGTAAAATAACTTTGCTGTGAAGAACAGGCTGTGTTGGAATCATGTGAGCTGAGTGAGTAAAACATTTGGAACTAATAGTAAATGTTTGAGAAAAAGCTTGTTTTGGAAAACAAGAGGAATTCATTTTAGCTTTTATTGCAGAAACAGATTTTTCTGTCAATCTTCTGCATTGGGCCATTTACAATAAGTTACATAATAAATATATTTATTTCCATACTATTAAGTAATTAATTGCTGCAGAACATTTGATGTTTACATTTTTAAGAGCATTTTTGATAAAAAATGAATAACATGAAAATATATGATTGACAATCTTCAATGCTCGATTGAAAGTGGCATGAAATTAGACTTAAAAAAATTTTTTTGATTTGAAAGTACATTTAAAATAGGGCGCCTGGGTGGCTCAGATGGTTAAGCATCTGCCTTCGGCTCAGGTCATGATCCCAGCGTCCTGGGATCGAGTCCCACATCGGACTCCCGGCTCAGCAGGGAGCCTGCTTCTCCCTCTGACCTTCTCCCCTCTCATGCTGTTTCTCTCGCTCGCTCTCTAAAAAATAAATAAAAATCTTTAAAAAAAAAAAAAAGAAAGTACATTTAAAATAAATTAGATCCATCCATGTTGCACAGACCTATACCTCTGAAACAAATAATACATTATATGTTAAAAAAAAAAAAAGAAGATAGTAGGAAGGGGAAAATGAAGGGGGGGAATTGGAGGGGGAGACGAACCATGAGATACTGTGGACTCTGAGGAACAAACTGAGGGTTCTAGAGGGGAGTGAGAGGATGGGTTAGCCTGGTGATGGGTATTAAAGAGGGCACGTACTGAATGGAGCACTGGGTGTTATACACAAACAATGAATCATGGAACACTACATCAAAAAAAATAAATAAAAAAAAAATAGGGGCGCCTGGGTGGCTCCGTCGTCAAGCGTCTGCTTTCGGCTCAGGTCATGATCCCAGGGTCCTGGAATCGAGGCCTGCATCGGGCTCCCTGTTCGGCGGGAAGCCTGCTTCTCCCTCTCCCACTCCCCCTGCTTGTGTTCCCTCTCTCGCTGCGTCTCTCTCTGTTAAATAAATAAAATCTTAAATAAACTAAACTAAACTAAAATAAATTAGAATAAAATTTTGAAATAATTCCATCTCAGTAGTAATTTTAAGGGCATATTCTTCTAAGAATTGAGGTCATGATAGCCTTAATTAAATTAACCATTTATGGGGGTGCCTCGGTGGCTCAGTCGTTAAGTGTTTGCCTTTGGCTCAGGTCATGGTCCCAGGGTCCTGGGATTGAGCCCTGCATCGGGCTTCCTGCTCGGCGGGAAGCCCGCTTCTCCCTCTCCCACTTCCTCTGCTTGTGTTCCCTCTCTCGCTGTGTCTCTCTGTCAAATAAATAAAATCTTTAAAAAATAAAAACAAAATTAACCATTTATGTTTAAGTTCTTTTAAACATTGCTCTTGTCAATTTGAGGGGATGTTTTTCTTTGAGAAAGCCTTGGAAACAAGTAATGTGTTTGAAATGAAATCTCAGAGTAGTAAGCTGTTATTCAACGCCTTCATAATTTGACTTAAATACTCCTTTCCAACTATTGCTTCCCCAGGGAGAGAGTGCTACTGGCTGTTCTTCAAAATACAGATGATTCTTTCCTGCGTTGTAGATTTGCTCATGCTATTTTATATCTCTAGACTCACCTTGCTTCGCAAAGTGTGGCCCTTAACACCAACAGCATTGGCATCACCTTGGAGCATTGTAGAAAAATGCAGAATTTTAGGTCCCACCCAAATCAACGGAATCAGAATCTCTGTATTAATGAGATTCCCCGGTTATTCATATGCACACTAAAAATGTAGAAGTAGGTCCAATTTTTCAGATTCTTTTTTTTTTTAAAGATTTTATTTATTTATTTATTTGACAGAAAGAGACACAGGGAGAGAAGCACAAGCAGGGGGAGTGGGAGAAGCAGGCTTCCGCAGAGCAGGGCTCCCGATGCGGGGCTTGATCCCAGGACCCTGGGATTATGACCTGAGCCGAAGGCAGACATTTAACTACTGAGCCACCCAGGCGCCCCCAGTTTTTGAGATTCTAATTTTTCTTCACACTCATACCTCTATCTCTTGATGTCTTCCCTGAATCCTCCAGAGAAATATGATGTCTCAAACCGGGAGGGTATTGCATTTTTAAAAATGTTGCCTTTAATTATTATTATTTGTGTACAAGCTTCTTCCTTAAGGATACTATTCATGCCTAAACCATCCCCTAAGTAAATGGATTTCATGGATCTTCCAAGCATGTTTTGTTAAGTAGTTATATCCATGCTTCCCTGAACATTACAAATGGAGTACTGAATTAATGCAAACTAAATTTCTCTGAAGTAAGAAGACAGATTATTGTCTGTAAGATCCCTAAGCTATTATTTAATTGCTGGCATTGCTGGGTCTCAGATTCAGAAACTTTCTGTCTTCTCCCTCTAAAATGGTGGCGGAGGGAAGGAAAGCTGAAGAAGCTCCCTACATTTTTCTGAATGGCTGAGACCCTGCCAGTTAGGCCTGCATTATCATCTCTGCATTGAGAGATAGCCTGAGTGTGAACTCCTTCTTTTCTTCCTTGCTTTGTGTGACCTTTAGCAGGTATCTTAGCTTTCTAAGTCTTCGTTTCCTCATCTGTTAAATGAGGGTAATGACAATACAGTAACAATACCTACTTCATAGGCTTATCATTAGGATTAAGTTATATCTGCAGAAAATGTTGCATAGTTCTTAGCATATAATGAACACTGAAATAACTATTACTGGTATTATTATTATTATTATTTTGTTATTTTAAATCTAGGTTGATTTAGTGTACCTAAAGGAAGCACATACAAAATTTCTTAAAATTAAATTATTTAATTTATATTTACCTTTAATAAACTGCCCCAAATCAATAGTTTTGAACTTTAAATATGGATATTTTCATGAATCTTGTCAGTAATTCAGCTAGCCACACTTATTTAAATGGTTTGCCAGGTTGCTGAGGGGCATAGGATCAAAAATTAATGTAGCAGTAAAGGCTTCCTTGCTTTTGAACAGATCAATATCTGTAAGTGAACCAGAGGCACTTACAGCTAAATATCCAGGAATAAATTAAAAATAGATTCACTGTGGTTAGATGGAGTTAGGGATCTAAGATTATGGTCTCTGCCAAAACTTAGTGCTCCAAATACATGTTCCTCTTCTGCTATCCTCCCTTTCTTTAATGCTTGTCAATTTCATTAGGTCTTGATATGCCTGGATGCTCAAAAGGAAATTGAAGAGTTGAGCTCTTCAATCAGTAATAGCTTTGAAAATACAAATCAAATCATAATCAGTCTCTGAAGGAATCTTTTACAGAACATATGTTGTTCTGTATACATGTATGTTTGTATAAAACAACCTACACACAAATAAATGTTTTGTGTAGGTGATTCTAGACATTTGTCAACCTCATTAAAGGTATAGCTAAGCTGAAAAAATAGAGAAGAGCAATTTCAGAATCTAAAATTAGAACTGATCTGCTTCTTAAATCTGCTCAAAAGTCTATGAAAATCAGATGGAAGGTAGGTCACATTTTTACCCAGATTCCAGAGTATCACTTACTAACTCAACTGATAGATACTCATTGAGCTCTGTTCTGTACAAGACATTATAATATGTGCTGAGATATAAACGTGAGCCAGAGAGTCCAGCCAATATGGAACATAAACTTTAAAAATAGAATTGCATGTTGATTTACAATTATGAAGTTTCCAATCCCAAATGATATGACAGCATGTAAATGGTGACCTAATCTTTCTGTTCCAAGGCCCTGGGGCAAGGAAGAACTACCAGATTTGAGGGACTGAGAAAATGCTAATAATTGCTGGAGGACAGAGGCCAAGGAAGCTAATGGTGTGGTCAAATCATTCTAGGCTATGTTGAGTGTTGCTTTTAATTCTAAAGGCAGTGGGACACCACAGAAGGATTTTAAACAGGGAAGCCCAAAGGTCATAACTAACTGCCATGTGAAAAAATAGATTAAGAAAACCTGAAAAGTGGGTGGGAGGGAGGACCTGTGGGAAGATTACTGCAGTAGATTGAAAAATGACATAATGGTAGCTTGAACCAGTTTAGTGGCAGCAGAGATGGAGAATAGGAAGAGTAGATGGGTCTGAGAAAGAAAGATTTAAGAAGAGTAGTGGTCTTAGCTTAGAGACAGTTGGAGATTGTTAGGGGATAAGTGAGAAGGGAGGTGACTAAGATGATTCCAGGTTTCCTGCTTGAGCTATTGCATAGATGAGAGTGATCTTTGCTAAGAAAATGAGTTTAATCTTGGGTATGTTGCCCTTGAGTTGCCCTTGGGAGATTCATGTAAAAATGTTGAGTAGGCAACTAGATACATGTTTCTGAAGCTTAGAGAACCACGAGGTAATTTTAAAATTTGAAAACTATCATTTTAAGGCAAATGAAAGGAATTACTTCTGCACTAATCATATAAACCTAGGAAACTTGTCATCTTACCTTTCTTGAAAATGTTAAAAATAGAAGTAGAATTGCTCAGGATTTAGATGCATGCAGTGGTTTGCAAGCTTTGTTTCTCAGAGTCCTAAGGTATCATGAAGGAGCCTCAGAACATCCTATGTACTGAGGAGGTGGCCCTTAACCTCCTTTTCATGGAAAGGAGCTCTCTTTTTTTCTACTACATAAGCTGCGATTTCAAATTATATTTTACTTTTAAAAGGATTCATTTTTTAAATTAAAAATATCTACATCTATGAATGCTAATTCTCTGATACATTAATAAAGAATAGCGAGGGATCTGAGTTCACATAGGACAGACAACTACTCATACTTATCTTCCAGACTAAATATTGGATTGGAAGGACTGTTTGGTTCTTTTGCAAAATTATTTTCATCTCTATGATATATTTGAAAGATAATTTTCAGAAAAAAAGGGTAAAATTTGCTTCAATCCACAGTTTTATATTGTGAGTTTTGCCGTGTCACCTGAGATCAGCAACTGGCTGAACCAGTATTTCCTTTCAGCTTGCAGATTTTTACCAGTTGCTGGGAACACAGACTAGTGGTCCATTTCCAATATTTCTCTGATTGAGATGCAATAGACCGAGATATAGTTTGTCTTGATAGTCACTTTTTCTGTAGTCTTATTACTAATTTACTGTATATTTTATCATATCTATTGCTGTAATGTCATTTTCAGGATTAGGGAGTGCTGTTGCCCTTTTTCTTGCTATGAAGGACAAATAATTACCACACACAGAATGCCCTTGTACTACAGGAACTGAAAAGGTATAATTTCAGCTTTCTGATGCTCTTTCAGACTGACACTCAGCTGTAATAAATGTGTGCTGAGAGAAATTAACATTTTTTTCTCTCATATTTCACTACAACCCACAGGAACAAACACAGTTCCAACACTGATCGTTTTAGGCCAGTGAAACGTTAAGAATCCAAGTGCCAGGCTCAGAGAGAAGTTATACTGTGGAATTAAACTTTATGATCCATTTGTAAGGATTAAAACGCACTTGGCTCATCTTAGTAAGTAAATACTGCTAAATATATTTAAATATTGATCTGTTTTCAGTGGAAGGATTAAATGGATTTCAAAATGTGGAGGTTATAAATGTATGCAAAGCATTTTCTACTGTGTTACAAATCCTGTGCCATTTCACTTTACTAGTCTGTAAATAAGTTGCTGATAACTGCAAATTCTGTTGTAAGTTGTAGCCATCATCTGTCACCAAGTTTGTATGTGGAAGACAGGGATAGATTAGTTTCTGCATAGCATCTCTCAGTGTAGATAGCTACTTCCTGTTGTGGGTGAGAAGCTTAACTAACTTTAGCAGGTAATATAGGGCCTATTCTAAGATTCACTCTGTATTTCCCTTACCAAGTGGCATGATGACACTATAACTTCTACCTTTACTTTCAGAAATATGATGAATGATCTGAACCAATCATCATGTTTCATTTCATTTTTCAAAATAATTTGCACATGATCATATAAATATAACTTTATACAAAAAACACAAAACAGATGACAGTTGTTTTTAATCTGCCTGGAGGAAAAAAAACCTGTGTATTAATAAAAGTTTAGTATTTTCTGTACCAGAGTGCTGAGAATATTTCAGGTACTAGATGGTGAGAATTTTTGTTAGGATTTGAAGAGGGGGAAAAAAAAACAAGACTAAATTTACTGAAAGGAGAACTATGTTTATCTGGAAAAAATTTCAGTGAAAATTAGATATGTTTTATAAAGTTAATTTTCAGAAACATGAAAGCAAACTTGATGTAAGCAGTTCTATTTATAAACTAATTTTTTCTGTTATGTAGATAGTGAAATTTGGTATCAACAGCGTGTAGTGAAATTTGATATCAGCAGCGTGTAGTGAAATTTGTTACAGCTTCTTCAATTCTTACTATATATATATTTTAATAAATACAAGTGTTACTTTAGTCTTTACCAGTTCTGAGCTGGAGTAGAACTTCCAAATAAATCTGATGCAGCTTATTATAGTAGTTTAGAGAATATAATTATTTATGGCATTGGAATGTTTTGTCCAATTAAATAATTTTAAATGAGAAAATAGTTTTCTTTTTTTCTTTTCTTTTAAAAAGTATCTAAGTAATTTCTTGTTAAGAAATTAAAGTTGAGGGGCACCTGGGTGGCTCAGATGGTTAAGTGTCTGCCTTCGGCTCAGGTCATGATCTCCAGGTCCTGGGATCGAGCCCCGCATCCGGCTCCCTGCTTAGCAGGGAGTCTGCTTCTCCCTCTTCCTCTGCCTCTCCCCACTGCTCCTACTGTCTCTTTCTGTCTGTATCTCTCTGTCTCAAATGAATAAATAAAAAATTCTTTAAAAAAAAAGAAATTAAAGTTGAGGTAAGTGTTAACCAGGCTAATACAGGTATTTATTTATAAACCCTGTAAGTATTGGAAACTACTACTTAGAATACACATTTAAAATAATATAATTTAATTCTCTTCCTCCTCTTCTCTCCATTTATTTTTAGGGTTGGTTAAGGTTGTTTGATAAACTTGGTCCGTGACTGAACACTGAAGTGTTCAGTGGATGGTTTATGTTCACAGTAATGAAAGATTTAGGCTTCAAACATTCTCTCAAACTGATTTCTAAATATGACAAACTGAAATGAGATTTTATTTGCATAATAAAGTAATAAGAAAGCATTTGAGTGTCATTTGTTTCACTGCAACCCTTTATGTCTTTGGCATTCTATTTTAATTTTTAACACTCACGTAACATGCGGCAGTGTATATGGTCTAAATGAACAGATTTCATTCTGTGCCCTTTGTAGCGTGACATACTGGCATTTTCCAGACAGGTGGTGTCACTTACCTTGTTCCCTTTAGAGAAAATGTGGTGTCTCTTCCTAAAGGAAAGGAAAGAGAATGTGAGGATAAAACAGGTAATATTTAATTGTATCACAGAACTGCAATAAATTTTATTGGTTAGCTTAAGGAAATATCTTTCATATGTGATTATATCTGTCATCTTTAATTTTAAAGTTTTATTTTTTACAATAAAATGCTTTTTTTTTTTTTTAAAGATTTTATTTATTTGCTTGACAGAGAGAGAGATAGCGAGAGCAGGAACACAAGCAGGGGGAGTGGGAGAGGGAGAAGCAGGCTTCCCGCCGAGCAGGGAGCCCGATGTGGGACTCGATCCCAGGACCCTGGGATCGTGACCTGAGCCAAAGGCAGACGCTTAATGACTGAGCCACCCAGGCACCCACAATAAAATGCTTCTTAAAGGAAATCCATTCGATGCTGATTTTTGTTTTAGGAGCTACAGCTTTAAAAGTTTATTGAAATACTTAATTTTAGGAGCTACAGCTTTAAAAGTTTAATGAAATACTTAATTCTTAAACTGTATTGTGGTCAGAGATGATTACTAATAATGTAATGCTTTCATTGAGTTCCCATGTTGTCGGATTTTTGTGGAATTTGGAAGGAGAAAAAATAGAGGACAGGTTTATGAAAACCTTAAATTATTTTTGTAATTGACCACTTGGATCATCAGTAATAGTTCTGATGTGGAACACAACCACTATGTGTGCAGTTTCACCTAGATACTTGGAAGTGTATTTGGAGGCTAGTGTAATAAAGGATATTATTCTAGCTCCAGAAGGCTTGGATATAATAACAGCACATAGAGAAATTAACATTCACATATAGCTGAAAAGTGAAACTTAGAGAAATAGTTACCTTTAATGTTACCCAAATATTATTAGTAATATTATTAATACTAACATTAATATTACTAATACATTAATATTACTATTACCTTTAATAATATTTTAATTTTGTTATTTGAATTGCATAAATTCAAACCTTTATTTTCATGAAATGTATCACAATCATTTTTTAAGCCAAATGGTGAATTTCTCTCCATTCACTTTTTTTCTTTAATCAGCTTTATTGAAATGTAATTTGTAAACAGTTACATTCACCAGTTTTTATGGTGCATTATGATGATTTTTGACAAATGTATACAGTTGTATAATCACCAACGTGATCTTCTCCCCTCAGCCCCTGGAAACACTGATCTGGTTTTTGTAACTGTAGTTCATTGTCTAACGTATCACTGATGCTTCTGTTTGCATTTTTAGTTTTTTTTTTTTCCTTTGCTTTATTTTATTTTATTTTATTTTTAAAGATTTTATTTATTTATTTATTTGAGAGAGAGAGAGAGAAACAGCATGAGAGGGGATAGGGTCCGAGGGAGAAGCTCAGTGGGGAGCCTGATGCGGGACTTGATCCAGGGACTCCAAGATCATGACCTGAGCCGAAGGCAGTGGCTTAACCAACTGAGCCACCCAGGCGCCCTCCTTTGCTTTATTTTTGATAGTGTTCATCACTATTAAGTTCACTGCTCTTACATTCTGCAGTATTGAATTTACTGTTAATTTTACCCAGTTCCATTGTCCACTTCTATAAGGACTTATGTAATAAAATATGCATAATTTTTCAATTGGCTATTCAAGATAAAATCCTGCCTTTGATGTTTGAACTTAGTCTTTCATCTGCAAAATGGAAAAATAATTATGTGTGCCTCATAGGATTAAATTCAATTATCTATGTATAGCCCTTAACAGTAGATGGTAAGCTCTAAATGAGTACTAGCTGTTATTTTTATTATAACTTAGTCTTCATGACTTATTAAATGCCAATTCTTAGGTAATTAAATATGCTCATTATTTCTAGTTCTCAGCAAAGAGCATCACTTTCCTAGGAAAAATGACTCTTGCTTCCTTCTTAACTTCTTTTCCTTACAAAGTAAGTTCAAAGGATAGTTTTTTTGAAGTCCTCTTGACAGCATCCTGCCTAGACTCCTTTTCTCACCTTCATCCATACAGTATACCTTCTCCATTGGTAGTTGAGTTGTGTGAAGAATTCCTTTCCTGTTTCTTGCTATTCCTCTTTTACATCGATTTTTACATGAGAATTAGATTTATTTATGAATTTTTCTTTGGACTGGGAGCTTATTTTATTTGTTGTATTTTCAGCACCAAACACAGTATCTTGCGTAGTAGTTACTTAGTATTGAAGGGCAATATACAAAATGATAAACAAGTTCTAGAAAAAACAATTAACTTTTGCATGTGTCATTTTCATGTTAGCAGTTTTATGGGCTATATCAGCTTCACACATTGATGTCCTTCCCTCTCACCTATCTTAGCTAACTGTAGAATACAAAGATTTTACCCCAGCAACTACTTGATAATACATGAAAACATGTCCTGACCAAATATCTCCAGAAGGCTTCCAGGCCTGTTTTGCCCAATGCATTTCCTTGTTTCATTATTTATTAAAATGCTACTCAGGAAGGTGAATTTGGTGAGGGTTTGCAATGCTGCACTTTTATTGGAAATCTTTGGCTGTATCTCATTTCCTTGGTGCAAGTTGTTATGTGATCTCAGCATAGTTGTCCAGGTCAGAGCACTTTTGTCCTTTTGTGGTAGTTCTAAAACTGGCCCTCGGCCAGATTATCAAGCATTATCTACAAGTAATGTGAAATTACTAGATAGCATTTCTACTGATGAGGTACTGAAACACTGATCAGGAGCTCCTGGGAGCTGGCTTTCTCCTATTATTTGATTCTAGCAATAAAAAAGACAACTATGCCTCTGTGACTTTGCCTCTTTTCTAAATCATTACCTTATATTTGCTTTTTATAGTAAATAGTTGGCTTCCAAATATCAAAAGCTATATGTATTAATATGGAGGTTTGTTTATTCTGGAAGAGTGTCACTTAGAGATTACAATATTTTCTTTTTGACTTTGGACCTCTAAATCAGAGGAAACACATGCAATACTCAAAAATATATATTACTTATTAAAACAAAAGGGAAATATCATTAATTTTCCACATGAGATGTTCTAGTTTTAATTAGTTATAATTTATAATAATCAATGAGTACTAGAGGGTTCGTTGCTGGCTCAGTTGGTAGAGCAGGAGACTCTAGAGCATAGGGTTGTGAATTCAAGCCCTATATTGAGCAGAGAGCTTACCTGAAAAAAGAAAAGAAAGAAAGAAAGAAAGAAGAAAGAAGAAAGAAAAAGGGAGAGAAAAAGTAAGTACTAGGACTACATCAATATATTTGATCATATAATAAACATCAACCAGGATTTGATAATCACACATTTGAAAATCACTAACAGGGAGATATACTTTTGGCATCCCAATTTGAATTTATGGACAGTCACAATTGTAAGGTAGCTTGGCATTTATTTTTAACCTCCCCATCCCTAAAACCTTTTATTTCAAGTTTATCTCAATCACTTGTGACTAGATTTCCATGTCAGAGTGGAAGACTTAGTGTTCTGTATTAGTATTTTGAAAAGTAAACCACCCTTTAATTGTGGAAACTTCTAAGGAGCTCAACATATTCAAGGAATTAAGGCCAAATTGGGTTTAGCCATATGAATGAAGGGTAGAATTACAAGAGACTCCTATGGAAAGTTAGGTAAGAGGCAACAAATGCAGGGTCTTCTAGCTCCTGGAGAAACTTTGGATTTTTTTCTGAAGTAGAGTGGAAGCCATTGAAAAATATGAACAATAAATAGAGGAGGGGCATGAGAGGGAAATAACATTATTAGATTTACATTGAAAAAATCTCATTGTGGATATTATTTGGCAAGTAGTTTAGAGGGAAGGAAGAGGAGAAGCATGAGGACCAATAACTAGTCTATTGCAGTAGTCCAAGGGGAGAGAGGAAGAGGGTTTGAACTTAGGAAGAGGAAATGGAGATGGGGAGAAATGCATGGAGTTGAGATACATTTATCCATTGAATGAACATGTCTTGTTAATATATTGGATCTGAAAGATGAAGGAGTGGGAAGAATCATGATGAGGTCTAGAACTCTGACCAAAGCAGTGTATAAATGCTGAGGTCATTTACTTAAAATTGGACAAGGCAATGGGGAGAGGAATTGTTTGGGAATAGAAAGAAAGGGGGTTCTTGTGAAACCAGGGTTTGGTGTTAGCTATTAGATTTGAGAGGCTCATAATCCATCTTATTAGAGTTGTTAGGTAAGTGATTGAAAATTAGTCTAGGCTCAGGGAATAGGAACTTTGCTGCCTCTACCTTGGAAATAAAACAAATACTTAGCAAGAAAAAGGTATCTGTCCAAGCACTAAAGAGGGCAAATATTATTAGATCCAACCCTTGTGTTGAAAGACCTTACACTTTAATTGGAGAGATCAAATGCATATACACATGTTTAAATGTCCCAGGATTGAGCCTATTCTTATGCTTATTATAAGGATTTGGTCATGTTAGCTTATGCCAGAGCAGGACAAAGGGATTATATCCTGCAAACTATCTTTGGAAGAATTTTACTCCTATGTTGAAAGGAGACCTCATAGACAATCATAGGAATAGGATTTGCCCCTTAATTTCCTGGGCATGATATTAGATGGAATGGAACTCACCTGAGCTTCAGGATACTTGACTTAAAAGCAATGAAAATATATTCTTTACAGAGAAGGATGTTATGGAATCATTCATTTGTTTTTCTGACCAACTCTAATGCATGTTTTGCAACAGAATTAAATGGAAAGGATTGGTAAAATAAAAAGAATTATAATATTAAGGGCTTTACAGCAATCCATAAAGTCAGCATTAAGCTCCTTATGAATATAATGGGAAGGAGTACCATGAACCAGGAATTTAAAATATGGGTGGTACTGGAATAAAGCACTGGCAGAGTGATGTCCAAGTCAGCTGACATCATGAGTTTGTGAGGAGCAAGGATATTAATGGCCCTCCTGAGTAATATGTATCCACCCTATACTAGAAGAAAATTTAAAAATTTGAGAGAATGGCAAGGACCTAAAGTGCTAATATTAGTAAAGGCTACATATTTTTTTAAAAAGTTGTTGAATTATTTATGTGTTAACTTTCTTACTGAACTCAGGTGACTAGTTAAAAGATAAGTATGATTTATTAATAAATCAGGAAATAATAGTGAGTAAAAAAAAGAGTAAATGCCAGAGATGGTAGTAAAAACGGATGATTCCCTGCCCCTGAGAGAGTCATCATGTTGGATTTAAATCGAAATTTAAAAAATTAGGTAATTTATGTCAAATTTGGTTAATCCTGGTCATGCCACATGCTTGCAATGATAGATAGAGGTGCAATTATGGAGTGACAATTAGTTATTATTCTTAAAACATCTTGACCAGTGCATTTGGGATATCCGAATCCTCTTCTATTGAAACTTTGCTGGGAATTTTCTAAGGAATTAATGCATAATGATTTAAAACAATGTAAAGTAATACTTTATGATGGTATATTTGGTTCTGTTGAAAACTCTATTATTTGAATTCTTTGGCCTCAATGGTCAGAATCAGAGTACAGTGATAGATCTGCATTATATATTTCAAGCTCTAAGTAGAAACCTGCATCTCAAATCATATTCCTCTATGCTTGAAAAGGACACATCCTTTAGGGCCAAGGAAAGAAGTAGAGTGGAGAATACTTAGTATTTGCGTGATTATTTATATGCCTTCCTCTAAGGTATCAATTATTAAGTATATGTGGCCCAATTATGATGATAAAAGTCAACCCATTTAATTTTACCCTTTGGGGTAGTTGCAAGGTAGCATGGAGATGAAATGAAGAGGACTCCCTTCTCTTTGAAGCTAACTGATGGGTAGAATTTAAATATCTGAAAAAGTATTTTTGGCAAGGTAGATTGTGGGAGGAAATGTATATGAGTGTGGCAAAGCCCAGGGCAATTTTAGAGAGAGAGAGTGAATATCACAGAGAACTGTTAAGCATTTTTTCTTATCTATTCGCATACAAACTACTGCAGCAGTAAAAAGATGTGCATTCCTTTTCCTGCCCTCATATGTCTTAGGAATTTAGTGAGAAGTGTTAGGGAGTGAAAGATAGTGATTAAAGTGATGTTTTAAGGCATATTGATATGCTATCAGAACACATTTTGGACAAAGAAAATTCTAGAGGTAAATAAACTTGTTAGAAGACAGTGGTATTAGTTTTACTCTAAGAAGGATGATATTAACTTGCAGAGATGAAACAAAACAAAAAGATCCACAATATAGCGAAATATGGTCATTGAAATGGAGCAAAACATCAGAGTTTGATCTTTCTAGATCTCAAAGAGGCATACTATTGATAGCATAATAACTACCATTTACTAAAGGCTTCCAATGAATGCTATTACTTTATTATATATAATATATATACCACATACATATTACATATATAAAGGCACACAGAAGTTAAATAACTTGCTCAAGATCACGCAATTAGTAAACACTGAAGGTGACATTCTGCATGAATCAGCTATCATTTACAAAAAGATGAAGAGAAAAAGATGTAAAAAGGTGGAGTTGTCACAGAAAAGCAAGAGAGAAGATATATTTACCAACAGTGTATTCTTGTATTATAATTTGTGTTTAGAGACTTTCCACACTTAATTATATGGATTGCCAATGTTATAATCCTAAATCTCTGTTGTATAAGGCTTACTTGTAATAAATAAATGAGTAACTAATAATGCACTTTCAGTTTCTTAGAGTAAAGGCTTTCCACACTTAATGCAGAAATGAAAATGAGTCACTAGAGGATGATAAATTTTAGAGATCCTTGTTATAAGGGAATTAGGCTCACTTAATCATATTTAAAAATATGTTTAAGAGTCTGACATGACATTCATTACATTTAGTAGTGCTCTGTTACTGTGGAGAATAAAACAAAAGAGTAGGTTTGAGAATATGGAATGATAAATATCCCAGAGCTGTGTTAGAAACAATTCTAAATGAATAATCTAATGTGGACTTCCCTAGTCATATAGCTTACAAAGCAGAACAAAAACTTTCTTCTGCAACTTTGAGCTAGTTCAGACTAATATTTTAAAAAATTGGTGTAAAAATGGTGATAGCTATTGTCTCAACATTTGATAAGCCCAGACTGAAACACAAAATTGGCTATTAGCCTAAAGCCCAAGTGCTTTGTACGAAGAGGAAAACAACTAAAGCTAGCAAATTGACTTCCATTTGGGATGGGTGCCCAGAGTTCTAAATTCACTTGTGGGGACTTTCAAATCTCTGGGGACATATGTTCTACTGACTTTTGGGAAGTGGAGCAAAGAGAAGCAGGGCAGTTTTAACAAAACCACCCTCGGAGTTTCACTCAGCAAAACCTTCTCCAAGATACTCAGTCAGAACAAAGCATCAAATAACTTTCATAGAAACTGAAGCCATTGCTGGGAGAAGGGCAGAAAAATTCTTTCCTAATGTTGGGAATAGTGTACAACTCATTCCAAAAAACCTTTGGCTGGAGCTGAATTGCAGTAGGACAGAGTATGTGAGAAGGAGCTGACCCTTGGCTGAGTGGAAAGGTTGGGGTGGAGAGGCCTGAGGAGAAGACCGAATAGGGAAATAGAGTGAGGGACCTGGAGTCCAGAGAATCAACCCAAATGAGATAGCTTGGGAGAAGTGAGGCTGTACTGGAGGACGTGGGCAAGACTCAGAGGAAAAAGGGTAAACTTGTCCCAAGGTCCAAGTTAGAGGGGAGTCCATGGTGGGAGAGTGTACAGAGCATTTCTCCCTCAGACGGGGCTTCCCTCTTCAAACGAAGAAGTGCTATTGAAACCTTGTTGGGCTATGTTACAAGAAGAGAAGGAATTTGGTATAGTTCATGCTATTGAGGGGATTATAAACCAGACCTATAAGCAAATAGTTACTATATAATGCATTAAACAGAGATATTGTGCAGTGGTTAAGGGGAAGGTCTTGCCTACATTTAATTCTCCTTTCTGCCATTCCTGGCAATGTTAACCTTTAGAGATTATTTAGTCTTTGGACTTCCATTTCCATTTTCTTATAAGGGGGTGATGATGTTACTGATGTTATTGGGCTGCTGTGGATCAATGTGTCGAAGATCATCAGACATGGGGACAGGATTGAACTTAATGACAAAGAAATAAGCAATGTGGAAGGCTAATGGCTTCAGCTATGTGTTTGAAATAATAGGAAAGTGGAATCACATAAATGAAATATTCATTTGATAATTGTTACCCTGTTTGGGGAAACTAGACTTTTTAGAGATATAATACTATCTGATTATTTTGTCCTGGAATTTGATAAATGAATGAATTAGCATTGCTGTATTTTTATGTTATGCTTTCAATCTGAGTTCTTTTAAATAACTAAAATATCAACCACTTTGTTTATTTAAATATTTAGATAACACAAACTAAAAGAACATGAAATGAAGTGGTAATTGATATAGTTCAGTGTATCTTAGTATCTCATATGCATTTTTAAAATTAGTGTGCTAGGAGAATATACACTTGTTCATTTTACTATTTTCTAAGGGAAGAATTCTAGGCACAAATTGCACTTTGATGAAAACAAAAAACAATGAATGTCAGGAATGTTTAATGCTACTTAGAATGCATGTTGCAACATACATAAGTCTGTGGACACATATCTGGAATTAAAGTAGAGTAGGACCAGGTAACTTAGGACTCAATTATTCATTTTATATATAATTCATTGAAAAATGCATGTATGGATAATGTTGGATTCACCCTGAACACTGAATGATCTGCTTGTATAACTTGTTTCTGGGCTTCTAGGACCACAGAACTATATCCCTAGCAATAGTGGTAGGTGGTTCTGGATTGTGGATATCCCCTCCTATAACTCTTCTAAAAAGACAAAGTGCATTTGTAATATATTACCTTGGATTATCATTTTTACTCTGGGAAAACATTATAGTATTCTTGCTCCCCCCCCCCCCTTATTTTAGAAGAAAAGGTGGAATAAAAAAAGTAGAAAAGACATGGCAGCAATAACTGCTGTCTGATTACTCAGGCCTATTAGGCAAATTAATTATTTTCCTTGATGCCAATAGAAGTAAACTAATTTTTATGATTGTTTTTCTTGCACATCTTATGTCTTTCCCTAATGCTCTGTTTTCTTCTATCACTAAAACCTTAAAATCTTCCAAACATCTACTCTGAGAAAAAATATACTGTGAAATCAGATATGATAGAGTCTAGGGAAGCATTTAGTTGCTTAGGAAAGGTTAGTCCAAGCTTTTCTTTAGGAAATAATTTTGAGCAATTCAGAAGGTGCTGTATATATGATTAATATATTTAAAATTCTTAGCAAGTATGAAAGTCAATTTATAAACATACAACAAAAAATGTAGATAATTCAAACACCAAAGTGTACAATTATTAGTTTTTGAAGTTGCTATATTTAGCAACAATAGATGTTTGCTGTAAATTAAAAATCCAGTTTACACTGAATAGATGGCATAAAATTTAAAAAATGGCTATAAATTCACTAAATAAAGCAGATTAAATATTAGTATTATTTAATATACTAATAGTAAAATTAAAAGTATTCTTTTAATAGTAAAATTAACAAATGATTTCTTCCAAATTCAAATTCACTATAGAAGCCAGTATTAATATGATCAAATTCTACTAACATATTAGAAGATATGCTACAAAAATGCAAGCATTTTTGTGGCAATGCTTTTTATTTTCTTGTTTTTCAAAAAATGTATGTAAGCCCACTGTGCATCCATGATCATACTTTAATTACTTAGAATAAGGAAAACTTTTTATTATTTAACTCGTATTTTCAACAAAACATTTGTTGCACTATAAATTATCTAAGATCATCTAAGAAAGTTGAAATGTTTAGTAGAATGAGCTCATATATTTCTAAATATGATAAAGAGTATTGTCATGGATACCCCTTTTTTTAGTATAGACACATTTGAGTTATTTGCATATACAAAAGTTGTTTATCAACTTTTAAAATAGATTAGTTATAAACATTTGCATATCTATATTGGAAATTTTCCATTTTTCAAGTTCATTTATATATTTAATAATTTTAAAACTCACATATTGATAATGTTTAAAATCTGTAAATCTCTTGATTTGCTTATGTGGTAAAAAAAGTTTAAACAATTTTCAACTCATTTTGATTAAAACATATTTTGTGTTTACTCTTCTAAACTTAATGCAGAGTCAGATACACAAATAAACATCAACTGCATATTCATTTGGAACCCATGAAGGGTTATATGTAAATTAATAATAATAAGGTATTGCTGTTGCCCTCAAGGAGCTTAGAGGCAACTTAGAAATATTTTCAGTTATTTCATTACTGATATTTTGATATTTTTAAGTTGTGTTGAATACAAAGTCTTGTTTTGTACTTTCGATTTTTTTCCATAGGATTATTCCTAAGGGTTACTAGTTTACTATGGAGTATCCAAATAAAGGATTCAATTTCCCTGAAATACTAAACTACTTATTGTGGACCTGACTTCATAAAATGGAGTAAATATGATACATTGAAAGATAGAGTTTAGTTCTTGATAGAACATGGAACTTAAAATAATTTGGGGTCAGCCTTTCTTACTGTTTATTGTAGATTGACCAAACACTCAGTGTTTTTATTTGCAGCTAATATCTCTGGGTCCGTAGATCAGTACTTAACCTCTGATGGTTTCATTGCCGTCAGTGACCTGCAGTCTCTCAGTTAGCTCTAATCATCCATGGGACTAAGGTTGGCAGAACAGGTATTAAAACCTTTTCATTGGTGAGGAGAATACTTTTAGCATAGATATCTTTCAAATATGTATCCTTGATTGTAAAGAGAAGAAATCTTTACACAATTCTAATAAGGAAAATACCAGGTGGCTGTTTGATCTGTAATATCAGCATTTTGCTATTATTTTATTGCTTGTAATGTTAGGAAAATATTTAATCACTAAAGAATATATTAAAGTTAGAAAGAATGGGATGACAAATTTAGTAGTTTTTAATACAGAATTTCCATAATATGTAGCTTTAGAATTCTATCAATGTGAGGGAAGTGGATCACATTCTGTGCATGTTTCACTTTTTGACCTTAGGTTTTTCTGCCTTTAAGTTTCGTGAACACTGTAAGTTTTTGAATTTTGTCTTTTTCAACCATATTAAATAATTAAAATTTAAGTTTATATCATGGTTTTATTGAAAGTAATTTAAAATTGTTGGTTGGTTAAATGGATCAGTCATATTGATATTGATATACAAGCAGTAATTATCTTACATTTTAGAGGAATTATAAGCAGGATACTCCAATATTATAGTTTTGGAAGTTTGATTACTTATATCATGTTTTTTATTGGTTGTAAATTTTATTTTCAGGGTTATGCTGTTATTCTGAGTGATTTTTGGTATGTTGGAAACTTGTGTTGTATTTTTTAAAATCCCCTTTTTAAATTCCTCACTGCATAATCTGCAAGGCTGAAGTGCTAGTATCTTTGATTTATTGTTCAGTTGTCTGCGCTATGATGGAATTTATGGCCCCAAACCATCATGTGGAAATGAGAAATAACATTCAAATGTACATTCAGGCTCTGACCCTTTGCCCTTCATCCCAGAGGCCTATCCAAATATGGGGTGGGTTTATTGTCCCCTTCCTTGTCGATGAGACAGTTTATCGACTAATTCAAGGATGGGTGTAAATAAAAGGGTAAAATTTCATATATGTATTTTGATCTATTTGTCTTGTTGTTAAAATTCCTATTGCTATCAAGATGAGCTAGATAATGCTTGCCAAACTTGAGTGTGCATAAGAATCACCTGGAGAGACTCCTGGCTATCACCCCGAGATTCTGATTTGGTAGGTCTAGGAGTAGGGTGCTTTAGAATTTTCATTTTGGATAAGCTCTCAGGTGTTGCTAATGCTGCCTGTACAAGGACCATATTATGAGTAGCACTGAGGTGGATAATGTTAATTAGAGATATTAGCCGAATGTTTAAAACTTTGAGGAGAATAAGGACATTTATTAATTAGGCACCTGAAAAACTTCCACATGTTTGAATGTTACTAATTAACAGACTGTAAGGGTGCAAATTTGGTGGCAATTATGCTGAACATCTATTTTGTTCCATAAAATTTTTACGTTAGAATAATTCTGTGAGATTCTTAATTCCCAAAGCTCATTGAAAGAGTTTAAGCCTCAAAATGGAAACAGCTTCCATTAATGATCACTTATTAGAAAAATAATAACATACAAATTACAGGTTATTTTAAAGAGGACATTTTCAAAAATATAATTTCTGATGCATATATTAAAATTTTTGCTTAAAGTCATTGGTGATGTATTGTCAATAAAAATTACATTTAAGTAGAATGATTAACATTAAAAGCTGACTTTTAAAATTTATTTTCTAATTAATTCTTCACAGATTTTAATGATTAAAAAAAAGTTAACTTTCTTTCAAACTAAACCAGTTGCTAGCTTATTACTGTTGTGCTGTATCTTATAAATTTTCTGTTTGTGAATAAAATCTCATAAACTACCAGAGATTCAATTTTGGGTTCCAGTAATGGTAGACCTGCTTGTTGCAGATTAGCATTCCTCATAAGAACAACCAGAAAACCTGGATGCTATTTTTAAAAATAAAATGAAAATAAATTTAAAATACCCCACAGCGAACATGTGTTTGAAAGTCAAATAGTTACCAAGGTAGGGAGCACATAAAGGGTCAAGGATCCTGGAAAGAAGGGAAGCGGAGATTGGAATCCAACATTCTGCACAGATTTATTTTTCTGGTAACTACCAATTTGCAAGTGAGAGTTAACTGGTTAAGAAGCCAAGCAGAGCTTCTGATAGTTTTCTAGGGTGATGGCGTGTACCAAGGAGGAGCTGTGGTAAATACCCAAGCTTTCATTTGATAGCACTAAAGGGCTACATATTGGATATAGGGATCTGATAGAATTCTAAGCCGATGCCCCAATACTGGGGTCAGCAGAATTCTGAGATGGCCCTCAATCACCCATATCCATGTATCATCCCTTCCTCTTGAGTGTTGGAGGACCTCAGAATATGATAGGATATCATGCTGTGATTAGATTCAACTCTGTGACAAAGGTGAAGGGATTTTGCAGATTATTTTGAGTTAATCACAAAGGAGGTTATCATAGATAAGCTGACTAATTAGGTAATTTCTTAAAAGAGTGACTGGGCTCTTTCTAATAAGAGAGATTTTCTTACTGGCCTTGCAGTACTAGGCAACTATTGTATGAGAGGGCCCTGTGGTCTCTAGAAGTTGAGAGTAGCCCCTGGCTGACAGCCAGCAAAGAAACAGAGACCTCATTCCTATAACTACAGGGAACTGGAGTTTGTGAACAATCATGTGAGCTTACTACAGAAAGGAACATGGCCTGGCCAACACCTTGATTTCAGCCTCATGAGACCCTGAACAGATGGCATAGCCAAGCTGTGCTTGGGCTACTGACCCATGGAAACTGTGAGAATCCTCAGTAGTACTAATGAAAGGTTTTGGTTGGGAAACTTGAATAGTTCCTTTCATTTCTAAACATTATATTCCCAAATTGTGCTGGTATCATATTCTGAATCGAGTGTTTTAGAATTGACTCTGTATGACTTGTTCTTTGTTTCATTGAAAAGGATTTTATGTAACTAGGAAAAGCGCTGCAAGAATATTCACCAAATTCTTAATATTTAATGTTTAGTAGCTACAGTAGGATTAGGAGTTGGTGGATGGGAGTAAGAGAAGGGAACTTTAATATTTTCTTTATGCACTTATATACTTTTGATTTTTTTTTGTGTGTGGAAAGAATGCTTACTCTTCACTCTCTTGCACCCTGATATCAACTTTGATCTAATAGTACAATGCACCAGGGTCAAAAATTATTTCCATGTGCAGTCTTGAGGAAGTCCATTACCAACTATAGCCTCATCTAAACTTACTGCTAGTGGGGAATCCTTTCTATATTCAGTGAAAAAATAGACTGCTCATGTACCCACTCCTTCCTGATATCCACTACTTCCTTGGTGCTTCCCAATTACACCCATGTTCTTCAAATTTTGGTCTCTGGATGTCCAACCTCAGTTTATAACTTACTTCATTACGCTTTACTAGAATCTCATTATAGTTGGTAGGGTCATCCAAAATCTTTCTCTCTCTCAAGACAGGGAATCAAATCAGATCATTCAGCTTTCCTTTAAGGGCATTTGGGGTATCCATTATCTCACAACTTAATATCACATTCTTTTCCTATCTGACCTTATAATGATTTCTTCCTATTTGGGGTCAATTTTCTAGTTGCTTTTACTGCAACTTTTTATCTTTCTGACAGTTCTCTATATCTATCTGACTCTAAATATACCAATAGAAAAACATATAATTTCCTTTTATTGACATATATATGAAATAGAAAATAAAAACAAAACAGAACATGTGCTATCTACAGATAAATATGTATCCAATCTTTATAGATAAATATCCACTTAACAGAGGAAACAAGGCCTTATACATGTCAGCACAAGAAATAAAGGAAACTGATAGTTACTGCTTTTCCAAAATCAGAGTTTGAAGTACTTCAGTTCTTTAATATTTGCTACAGTAACTTAAAATATAAATTTTTGCCACGAGAATAAATCTAGTTTAGCAGATTTAAGCAGTTTTAGTTTTAGGTCATGAGTGGAGAGTATGAGAAAAAATAAAATAAAACTAGTTACTTCCTGATACTAGATAAGACAAAGGCAGGGCTTCACTGATGAATTTTCAAGAAAATTCTTTTGTAGAAGTAGATGTTTCTGATCGATAAATATGATTCTATATCATTTATGTCAATAAGAGGTGTCTGGTACATTGTGGCTGGTGAATCACCACGTCTTCTTTTCCTTAGCCATCTCTCTTGCGGTTTTCCCGCATTTCTTTGGGAGAAAACACAGCTCGCCATGAGCAACTTTTCTTCTATTTTTCTGGATTTTAAAAACTATTTTTCCTTTTTTCCCTTGGAAATATGTATTACCGATTACACTGCCTTCTCTTACACTGGGTACTCTAAGGCTTGGAGGAAATGAACAAAAGCTTAAATTTAAAAAAGACAGTATCTATGGGAGGATTTTATTTTCAGATATTTTGAATGTTCCTAGTTGTAATCAATTTTTTCCTCCAATATTTAACCTATTAGTGCCCTGATTTTGTACTCTCCTACCTGAAAAAGAAATCCTATATTATTTCTTTAAATTTTTAAATCTCTGTAGTCCCTAACATTTTATATAACAAAAAACAATTACCTGTAAGCAATTGAACGCTGATGTGAAAATCTGAAGGTTTAGGTGCCGTGGCCAACAGAGGTGCCAGCCAAAATGAAACTAATCAGTATCTGCTTGTTCTAGGCAATTTACCAGCACAGATGATGGTAGCAAATTAGATTATTCTTTGGCTTAATATATATATATTAATGATGCATAATTATATGTGTTCCACTCTGGGCAAACACCTGACCAAATGACATGGACCATTTTAGAAACATGTGCCCTTGATTGATAAGGGTGTGGGAATACTTAATATTATAACTGTGAGTTAGTTTAATACATTCTAAATGATTTTAGATGGCTCCCTCTCTGTTTACTATGAGAGGTTGATCTTACTTTTCAGAATTGGAAGTTGGGACAAAGTGAACAAAAGGGAAGTTCAGTGTGTTTGTTGAGTATAAAATTAGAGTATTGGATCAGTCATTTATAAGTATGGAGGCAAGTTTTACAGATTCAATTTTTGAAACTTTAGTTTTGACGATTAGCCTCCTCGAAAGAGATTGGGCAGATTTTCTTTGGGTCAGACCCTTAAATCAACAAATCAAGCCAGCCAGATAATTCGAATGGCTTATATGAAACAACCAGAAAACTGAGTAACAATAATACTTTTTACTTCTAAATGATAAGCAATCAACATTTGGATGCTAAAAGGTGTGATGTAGATGCTCATTATTGAAAGGAAAGTGCTGTTAGTCAAGGGGAAGTTTTTCTTAAGATGTGGGAGCTTAAGAAGGAAGTATATGGAATTAATAAGAATTTTCTGAGAGTGTGGGTAGGAAAGAGAGTACAAACAGAGACTTGGAGAAGGTGTAACATATGTGAGCAGAAAGGAGCTTACTCTTCCCGGCAGGATTATCATATAGATACAAAGATTATTGAGGAATCCATGATCTTGGGCAGAACAAAGAACAGTATATCCATAGGTAGCTTGATACCCCAAGAAGAACACTGGACTAGGAATCTAGGGACCTTCTTTTTTCATCTACAAAATGGAAATTGTTGATTCTGCTTATTCTGACAAATATGAAATTTGTGAGTGTATTTTATTTTTTATTTTTTGTTTTTTTTTTGAATTTTTTAATTTTATTATGTTACGTTAATCACCATACATTACATCATTAGTTTTTGATGTAGTGTATTTTAAATTGTAAGTTATTAAATGTTATAATTGCTATTAAGTGTATATTAACTATAAAGTGAAATTATATCCACATATACTTTTCACTTATCCATATGTGTAGGAATGGGGAGTATGAAAGTACTAGCTTTGGAGCCATACTATATTCATTGGTTTTTAAAAAACTATCAAAAGCCATTCTCTTATTAAATAAATGATTGCTATGACATTACAATATAAACTAAAGAACTCTGTCTTTGGAAATTACTCAACAGGTACACTACTTTAGTCCTTATTTAAAATTTTGTTATTTATAAATCACTAAGGTATTATTTATAATAGTAACATTCAGAAATCGACATAGTTTCCAAGTAACTTGGGAAGTCTGTAACGTCCAGTTTTTTTATTGCCTGAACACACAAAAATTAATTTGCCCTAGTTGATGGACAAAAATATTCATATTTCTCTGTCAAACATGAGCAAAACCTCAGCCCTTCTCTGAAATACAGAGTTAACTTTTCTTCTCTAAATAAATAACTATTTTTTTTATATTTGAAATGTGTTCTATTTATATCTTACCACTGCACCTTGACATGCACATTGTGGACTTTATTTTGGTTCTTGATATGGAGGATATTTGGCATTATATTATATAGCTAACTTCTGAAGTGCTGAAATGAACCTTAGTTATAATACTATTGTCTTTAAACTCTTATTTATATTTTCAGTACACATGAAAATAAAGTTCTTTGTTGACATTTGTCACTGTATATTGCTGGTTTTTTATTAGTGTACCTTTAATCCACTTTAATCTTCATTGCAGTACAAGGGAGTAAGCATGTCAGATTTCATTCTCTTCATTTTGCAACTGAGGAAACTGATAATCAAAGAAATTAAGTGATTTGAGGAAACTAATAATCAGAGAAATTAAGTGATTTGAGGAAACTGATAATCAGAGAAATTAAGTGATCTAGATTGTCATATATATATATATATATATATATATACTAAGTGGAAAAACTGGAATCAGCCTCAGGTCCTCTGATGTCATGTCTGGTGACCTTTGCTATAGCTCTCTAATTTGTTTTAATGAAATTTGAATCATTTTTAGAGAATCAGATACCCATGTAGTCAAACAGAAGAGCAAACAATGTATGCAGACATATAATTATTTTTGTTAGCAATATCTGTTATTCCTATCTATTTTTATATTTGGATATTCAAGGGCAAAAACAACCTAAGAATTTTTCTTTTTGAAATATCAGATGGTATATTCTCAGCTATAAATTCATAAACCTAGTAAATATATGAGTGAAAAAATATTTTACATTTTTACTTATTTTGCTGTTATTACATTGTTATTTATTGTTTGGGATTTATTCTCTCCTATAAACTGTCACTCACAACCATGTGAGAAGGAACTGTGTTCTAAAATGTAATTCTGTCAGACTCTCCTCAGCAGCCTGGACACAGCTGATTGGCCATACCTTATGCAAGCTAGGCCAATCAGATTCTCTCAGATGTTTGGAATTGGGTTTCATACAAATTCATCTCTGTGGTCACTCAAACTAAGATGATATAAACTCAGGATGAAAGGGTTCTCTACACATTGGCCTATGTGTATAGAAATCAGAGAAAGCCAAACCAGAGGGGAGAGGAGGAGAAGGGGAGATTGTAGGAAACAGATGTGTGAAGAGCAGGATCAAGACATTAGGTGTCTTCTGGGAAATAGAGATCCAAGTCACAGCCATCTTTTTATTCCCTGATTTTAGTTCCCAGAATCATGATTACACCTCCCTGTTCTTTCTTGGCTTCCTTGGGGTCCACTCATATTGTTTTCTTCATTTATTTTGCTTCATTTTTACACCTTAAGAACTTTGCCTAAAACATAAATTAAATCAAAGCTTTACCACTCTCATGCTTTGAAATCAAATGGATTGTTTAGATTTTTAAACATTTTAATTTCATTTAACATATTGTTTTGCTATAGGAATAATAATTTTGTTTGTCATATTTTAAAAAATGCACACATGTTTAACAAAAATAAAATAAAATTTACCTCTAATCCCACCATCTGGAAGTAGCTTCTGTTAATGTTTTGATATATTTTCTGATAATCTTCTGGGTATGCCAGCGTGCATGCCCACAAACACACACACACACACACACACACACACTCTTAATGAACCATGATCAGCAGTCTATATGGTTTTATATTCTATTATTTTTATTTAACAAAATGATTTTTGGAGATATTTTTTATTTACTACAATATCATTTAACCATTTTCCTATTTATAATCATTCTGTTTTTACCTTACACAATATTAATTGTAGGCTTATTGTAGCTTTGATTCTTTTTATTCCTTCTTTCATTCAACAAATCTTTATTAAAAGTGTCTCCTATGTAGCAAACACGTGTTGATGCAATAAGATGTATTTGCTTACTTTGAGGAGATTAGAGCCTTAATGTGAAAGAGATTTGTAAACCAATACGTTCTTCAAATTCAGGTCAGTCAATTCTTTGAGGAAAGGGGTTGAAAATGCTTCTTGGGGCAGCTGGGTGGCTCAATCAGTTGAGCTTCCAGCTCTTGATCTCAGCCTAGGTCTTGATTCAGGGTCCTGAGTTAAAGCCCCACGTTGGGATACATGCTGGGTGTAAAACAAACAAACAAACAAAAAACAAAAACAAAACAAAAAAATGCTTCTTAGGGAGAACCTGGGTCTTGAACTGAGTCTTGACATATGAATAAATGACTGGAGAGGAGAGTACATATGAAGCAATAAGAGATAAATTAGAAGGGTAAGCAGGACCCAGATCATGGTAGAGGGAAGCTTGTTGCCATTATATAAGCAATGGATAAAACTGAAAGTTTTAAGGTGGGGTGGGGGCTTGGTAGATTTGCATTTTCAGTTGATTGTTTTACAGCAGAAGATGGATTGCTTGAGTGTAAAACTAGAAGTGCGGAAACTACTTGAAGTGAGAAATCTACTGAAATAGTCCACGTAGGAAATGAGATCTAATATTACCACACTAGTAGTGGAGAGAGATTAAGTTATGGTGATATTGAAAGATAATATATGGTATTTGATGACTGGTTGACATTCAGAAAGTGTAAGGGTAAGGAGAATCTCAAATTGTTCTCAAACTTCTGGCTTCTGCCATTAGATATAGAATACAAGAGGAGGGGCAGGTTTAGTGGAAAGGTAATGAGTTTTATTTTAGACATGTTTGGCTTGAATACCTGTTGAATATCCTGGTAGAGAAGACTAGTAGTCATCTAGGGTATTAGCTCAGATAGCCATTTAAAAAATACTATTAACTGGGTGGCTTAAACAACAGAAATTTATTTTCTCACAGTTCTGGGGGCTGGAAGTCCAAAACTAGAGTGCCAACATGACCAGTTCTGCTGAGAGCTCTTCTCCTGGCTTGCAGATAACAGCCTTGTCTCTGTGTCCTCACGTGGTAGAGTGAGAACAAGTGATCTCTCTCTCTCTCCTCTTCTTATAAGGACAGAGTCCCATTGGATTAAGGTCCAACTTTTATGACCTCATTTAATCTTAATTAGCTCCCAAAGATCCTATCTCCAGATTCTAATCACCTTGGGGGCTAGGGCTTCAGCATATAAATTTTGGTAGGATACAATTCAGTCCACAGAAACTAGATGTAAATCTGGAACTTAAGTGACATCTTGGAGCTGGAGATAGAGTTGAGTATGCCTCATTATGAGAATAAATGAGTAAGCCCAGGTGGGCATCTAGAGTAAGAAAGGAAAAGAGTGAAGAACTCTAACATTTATGTTGCATTCAGAAGAGGAGATAGCAAGGGAGACTGAAAAGGAAAGGTCAGTTAGAGGACAAGAAGAAGGCAGGATGTCTCTGAATTTAAAAAAGTAAAGAGTTTAATATAGAGCTGAAAATTCAACAGTATCAAACAATATGTAGAAGTCAAAGAAAATGAGTCAGAAACTATTTTACCTATCTAAACAAATCTTTAGCTCTTGGCAGTATATAGTAGTGGTGACATTCACCCACTCCCCACTTCTTCCTTATTCCTAGTTTGTCTTTGGCTACTTCATTTGTCCTATTTTACCACAATTCTCTGTCACATTTCTTGTAACGAGCAATGATAATGGCATAGCGTTAGACTGTCAACTATATAGAAGCTGTGCTTGGTACCTATTCCTCTATTGTAAGCTGATTACAATTTTTAATGTTTTATCTTAAAAAAAAATGATCCCTGATTAGAAGTTGCCTGGGATTATCAGGGACGGAGTGTTGAATAGACAGAACATATCTAATTGGAGAAAAATTGTCACAAGTGAGTCCTCCTTTAGATGTCAAACCATGCTGGTTCTCTATTTGGAGTCATTTGAATGATATGTGACATTTATAATGCAGAAGACATGAGCTTAGAACTGTTCAAGCATAACCTTTCCTGGGAGAAATAAAAATTTTTTAAAGAGCTGCTTTTTTTCAGAAGGAAAGATATTGAGACCTAATGTTTAGAAAACTCAACATTACCATTGTTAAGGAAAAAATATTAGGAAAAGATGAACAAAATAAATTCTGTATAATATCTAGAAATATTATGGGAGAATAAATAGAGACTGGGAATATATCTTCAGATATTTACACAGAACAGTTTCATGGCAAAGGCATTTCCATAAACTTAAATTTAATGTTATTTTAAATTAAGAACAACATGAAATGAAACAGAATACTTGTTGTAAAATGTAGTTTTTGACATGTTATTACATATTATATGTCAAAATATTTGTGGGGGCACCCAGTGGCTCAGTTGGTTGAGCATCTAACTCCTGATGTGGGTTCAGGCCATGATCTCAGGGTCATGGGCTCGAGCCCTGTGTTGGGTTCTGTGCTCAGCACAAAGTCTGCTTGAGATTCTCTTTCCCTCTCTCTCTTTGCCCGTCCCCCCACTCACTCTCTCTCCCCTTCTCTAAATAAATAAATACAATCTTTTAAAAAATATTTGTGAATGAAAAAGATATTACATAATATCCTTCTTTGGTAAACTTTTCCTAAGAAAAATATAAAATTGGGGGTTTTGTCATCATAAATGAACCTTGGTCTTCACATGATAGCAGCTCCATCTCTAGAGCAAAGAAGGATAGTAAACTTTTAGGTAACGCTGAACCTTCTTGCATGCAAGGGCATTTATGATACTGACAGTGACATGAATTTAAGGAAATATTGACATTGTCCTAAATAATAATTATGGATTTTTAAAATTATTTCATTGTGGACAAAATCAGAAGTTTTATAAGGACACAGTATATTATAGTTTATTATTTTGCCTGTGCTATTTTGCTAGGGAAATAAATTTGATTAGTCTGATAAATTTGTTCTTCACAAGGGCATGATGATTTTTTTTTTTTTACTCAATAGCATGTAATTTTATTAGAGCTCACATATTGATTTTTTTGTTTTATGATTTGCATCAGTATATTCCCAAGCATGAAGTTTTAGATAAGTATCCCTATCATTTGAGGATTATTTTTTCATTTACCTCCTTCTATAAATATATATTTTTTAAAAAGGTAACATAATTGCCCATTTCCAATCTCCTAACCTCTTAAAATAGTCCATGTGTTAAAATAAATAATAGATAACTTTTCTGTGATTATTTTAGCCAATTCTTTAGGGTAATTGAGGCTTTGCTAGAATACATAAAATTTATTTATTATTTAACCTGACAATCTTTATTAGAATTTGCTTATGCTTCAGTCTGAGCTTTCAATTCTGCTACATTTTGTGGGACATAATCATGCCTTCATAAAGGAATATGATACAACATATAGGTTAATAACTAACAGGAGACTTCTACTTTCTGCTTGGCCTTTAGAAAGCTGGAAAGAGCATCATTCTCACCTTTAAAACAATCACAACAACAACAAAAATAAAACAATAACAAGAAAAATCTGGACAATCTGAAAATCCACAATTTTTCTTGAACTCATCAGAGCTGAGGTCATAGGGCAGGCAACTAACCAGAAATTTAAGACAGGACATGAGCACTTGTTTGCCTGGGAAAAATGCCACCAGTCAGTGGTAATGTATGATATCCCTTATATGTGGAATTTAGAAAAGCCAAACTCAGAAAAACAGCAAAATGGTAGTTACCAGGGGATGGGGCGGGGGGAGGGGGGGGAATAGGAGAGATGTTATTTAAATGTACTGATTTGCAATGAGTTGTAAATAAATCCTAAGGATTAATGCACAGTACAGTTAATATAAACAATTATATAATAATCATCAGACTTGCTGACAGACTAGATCTTAATTATTCCAACCACTAAAAGAAATGGTAATTAGTGATGTGATAGAAGTGCTAATTATTGTTGCAATGGTAATCATTATAATATATAAATGTATCAAATCAATGTTTATACCTTAAATTTATACAATGTTATATGTCAGATATTCTTCAATAAAAATAAATTTAAAAGGGAATTTAACTAAACTGGTTATCTAATTTATAAGGCAAAGTGGGCTAGAAAAAGAATATAGTATCCCCAGGGACTGCAGATATAAGGGAAATTTGCATTTACATGCAGGCTTTTCTTCCTGGACCTCAATGGATGCATATACACACACACACACACAAATTGGTTAGGTCCTCAGAAAGCATCTCCTCCTAATACAGGGTTATTTTAGGATACAGCAACCACTTCAGTAAAGGCAGAAAACACCATCTGGATCCTCTCCTTCTTCTTCATAGAAGAAAAACCTTAAACTGCTGGAGGAAGGATAATAAAGCATGACTTTTAGGGTCCCCCACTGAAGCTGGAGGAAGGTAGCGGAAAAATACCGTCTTTCTCTAGAGAAAAGGCAAGAAAACCTCCTAGTCCTAGAACAGCAGCTGGAGGAAGAGGCTGGAGCGCATCTCTAGACACAGGGACACAGAGTTAGTTAAGACTGAAGGTTAATCAGAGCTACAGAACACTCACCATACTTAGCCTGCACCAATCAGGCTAACACCCTTCAAATAACAATGACAGTCTAATACTGCTGGGTTAGTGAAAGAGTGGGCAGAGAGACTTTCTTTGAGGCACAGAACAAAGGGAAGACCTAAAGTTGAGGGTGGAGAGGCTTGAGGGAAAACTCTATCCAACTAGTCCCTATCCTAAACACAAGATAATTCCAGAGGAATTTGAAGCCTGTGGTATAGACAGCAACCTTGGTATTAGCAAATCCCAAACCTAGTTCAACTGCTGGATAGATTGATTCAAACCCAGCACTAGTGAAAGGATAGTCACTCTGGGGGCACCTGGGTGGCTCAGTCGTTAAGCGTCTGCTTTCGGCTCAGGTCATGGTCCCAGGGTCCTGGGATCGAGCCCTGCATCAGGCTCCCTGCTCAGCGGAGAGTCGGCTTCTCCCTCTCCCACTCCCCCTGCTTGTGTTTCCTCTCTTACTATGTCTCTCTCTGTCAAATAAATTAAAAAATAAATAAATAAAATAAAATAAATTAAAAAAAAGGATAGTCACTCTCATTTAAATACATAAAAACTATTTATTCAGTCTCTAATATCCTACATAAGATGCTTAGCTTCAAACAAAATCTATGAGCTACAGAAAATGGCACAATAAAGTGGACATACTGCCAGATTTAAAAAAAAAAAATCAACAGAACCAAAGATATGACCCGGATAATAGAACTACCAGACAGAAAATTTAAAATAACTATTGTTATTTTAAAAAGTCTAATGTAAAAAGTGAAAAATATGCATATTACATAGGTAATTTTAGCAGAGCTAGAGACCATAAGAATCAAACAGAAATGTTAGCAATGAAAAACACGGTAAGGAAAATGAAGAAAGCCTTTGATGGGCTCATCAGTATGCTTGTTACAGCTAAGGAAAGAATTTTTATACTTGAATGTAGATCCACAGAAATAAAATTACTCAGACTGAAAAACAAAGAGAAAAAGTCTAAAAATGTGGGAAAATCAGAACACATCAAGAGTTATGGTACAAGGACGCCTGAGTGGCTCAGTTGGTTAGGTGTCTGCCTTCGGCTCAGCTCATGATCCAGGGTCCAGGGATCGAGTCCCACATCGGGCTCCCTGCTCTGCTGGGAGCCTGCTTCTCCCTCTGCCTGCCGCTTGCCCTGCTTGTTCATGCTCTCTCTCTGACAAATAAATAAATAAAATCTTAAAAAAAAAAAAGATCAATACAATATCAAATAGTGTATTTGTAATCACAGAAGAAGCAGTTTTACATATGTGTAATTATAATTCCAGATGAAGACAAAAGAACAGACTAAAGAAATATTTGAGGAAATAATGGTAAAGAATTTTCAAAAATTAATCAAAAAACATTGAAAATTTAATGAGAAAAAATCAGTGAGGAAAAGATCAAAGTACAGATTGAAGACGTTCAGAGAACCAATTAATACACACAAACACACATACAAGGCAAATCATATTCAAACTAATAAAAACCAAAGACAAAAAGAAAATCTTGAAAGCATCCAGAGGAAAAGACATCACATATAGCAGACTTCTCATCAGAAACTATGCAAGCCAGAAGACATAGGATGACATCTTTAAAATGCCTAAAGAAAACAATTGTCAACTGAAATTTGATACCCACTGAAATTTACCGTAATAAATGAGAAAGAAAGGTTTTCTTTGACAAACAAAAATGAAGAGAATTCATTGTCATCAGACTGCCCCATAAAAAGTGTTTAAAGGAGTTCTATTATGATATGGAATATGATACCAGATAAAACTTGGATATAGAGAAAGAAATAAAGGGCACTGAAAATGAAATGAGTGAAGGTAGAAATTAAATTCACTTTTCTCTTATTTTTAATGACTGAAGGATAACTGATCATCTAGAGAAAGTTAGTAGACTTCAAATATGGCATATTAACAGGATTAAAAAGGGACATTAAATAATGATAAAGAAGTCAATTTTCCAAGAAGAGGTAATGATCCAAAATATGCAGGTCCTTAATAACATTGATTCAAAATATAAGACAAAATGAACAGAATTGAAAGGATAAATAGATAAACCCACAATTATAATTGAAGACTGCAATATTCCTCTTTCAATAATTAATAAAACAACTGGAAGGATAATAAATAAGGTTATAAGGACCTGAGCATCTTAACCAATTTTGACGAAATTGACATTTATATAACAGTCCAAACAACAATAGTAGAATAGAATGCACATTTTTTTGAAGTGCACATGGAACATTCACCATGATAGACCATATTCTAGGACATAAAATAAACCTTAATAAATTCAAAAGATTAAAAATCATAGAAAGCATGTTCTCTGAACATAAATAGTTAAAACAGAAAACTATATCTGAAAAATTCTCAAATATTTGGCAATTAAGAACACTAATAATCCACAGAAGAAGTTTCAAAAGGAATTTAAAATATTTTTAATATTGAAAATATGAAATGATAACATTTGTGGAATAGAACTAATACAACTCTTAGTGGAAAAGTCATAGCACTAGAGGCTTATATTAGAAAAGAAGGAAAGACATAAATCAGTAATCGAATTTTCTACCTTAAGGTACTCTAAACAGAAGAGCATATTAAATCTATGAGAAGCAGAAGGAAGAAAATAATAAAGATAAGAGCACCAATAATGAAATTTAGAACAATAATAGAGAATAATAATAATAGAGAAATTAATTAAGCTAAAAGCTGGTGTTTGGGGAAAAAAAAAAGCAGCATTGAATTTGACAAACCTCTACCCAGACTAACCAAGAAGGAATCAAAAGAGAGATAGATGGAAGAAACTGTCAAAATTGGAAATGAAAGGGCATATCACTAGATACCTCACAATGTTAAAAAAGATTTTAAAGGTTATTATATACTATTGTATACCATATATTAAAAAACTTAGATAAGATAAACCAATTCCTTAAAAGACATAAAATACCAGATTTAACTCATGAAAACATAGATTACATGTATAGTAGTATCTGTAGTTAAAAACCATTTAACAAGGAAAAATTCCAGGCTCAGATGGATTAACTTGTAAATTCTATTAAACATTTAAGGGAGAAATAATACAAATTCTACCCAGTTTTCCAGAAAATGGAAGGAACCTCTCAATTCATTTTATGAAGCAGGATTTATCGAATACCAAAACCAAATGTAAACATCATCGAACAAACAAACGAAAAAACAAAACAAAAACAAAAACAAAAGAAAACTACCAACCAATAGGTAGTAATAGATACTGAAGTCTTCAACAAAATTTTAGGAAAAAAAAAGTCCAACAATATATTAAAAGGAAATTATATCATTAACAAGTGGGTTTATCTAGATTATCCCAGGTTTGTTTTGAAAATTTGAAAATCAAGCAATGTAATACACCATATTAATAGAGTAAAGAAGATAATCTATATGTCGTCTCAATAGATGCAGAAAAAGCATCTGATGAAGCTTAACATCCATTCATGATAAATCTTTCAAAATATTATAAATAGATAATTCCTTAGTGTGAAAAAGACATCTATTAAAATAACCAGCATTGTATTTATTAATGAAAGACTAAATGCTTTTCCCCTAAGATTAGTAACAAAGTAGGTGAATATACAATTGAGTTTTTTTTTTTTTTACATTGACCTTGTAGCCTGCAACCTTTATAAATTCACTTTGTAATTCTAGGAGTTGTTTTATAGATTGTTCAGTGTTTTCTACATAGAAAACAATGTTATCTGAATAGGTCTTGGGGGCGGGGGAAGATAGAGTCCCTAACTAGACCTACACTAATCGTGCCAATTTTTCAAGCAGTGTGAAGGAAATGCAGTGGAGAAAGATAATCTTTTCAATAAATGGTGCTGGAAACTTCTGGACAACTACATGTAAAAAAAAAAACAAAACAAACGTTGATCCATATATGATACCTTATACAAAAATTTGCTCAAGATAATTATAGGCCTAGGGCGCCTGGGTGGCTCAGTTGGTTAAGCGACTGCCTTCGGCTCAGGTCATGATCCTGGAGTCCCGGGATCGAGTCCCACATCGGACTCCCTGCTCAGCAGGGAGTCTGCTTCTCCCTCTCCTGCTCCCCCCTCTTGTGCTCTTTCTCTCTCTCAAATAAATAAATAAAATCTTTAAAAAAAAAAAAGATAATTATAGGCCTAAATGTAAAACATAAAACTGTACAATGCCAAGAAATCATACGAGAAAATCTTTGTGTCTTGGATAAGACTAAGAATTCTTAGATATGATACCAAAGTCATGATCCGTAAGAGAAAATATTAATATATTTAACTTTATCAAAATAAATTTTTGCTCTGTGGAAGACTCTGTTAAGACAGTGGAAAGACAAGCCACAAATTGGGAGAATATATTTCCAAATCATTTAGTTAACAAAGGATTTGTGTCCAGGATATATGAAGAATTCCTACAAATTAATAATAAGAAAACCTATCCAATTAAAACAAATGAGTAAAAGATGAACAAGCTCTTCACTAAAGAATACATATGGATGATAAATAATCACATGAAAAGATGCTCAACCTCATTAATCATAAAGGAAATGCAAATTAAAAATACAAGAAATATCACTACACACCTTTTATTATAGTTCAAAAAAAGGAAAAAAACTGACAATAATGGATGCTAAAGAGGATATGGAACAATTGGTCAATATGGAACAATTCTCACAGTGCTTGTGAGAATGTAAAATGGTCTGGTCACTTTGGAAAACAGTTTGTCAGTTTCTTTTCAAGTTCAACATACAATTGCTGTATAACCCAGCAGTTGCATTAATAGGTATATACATGGGGAAATAAAAATTTATGTTTATACAAAATCTTGTACATAATTGTTTTTAGCAGCTTTATTCGTAACCACCAAAAAATGGAAATGATCAAGATGCCCTTCCACCAGTGAATGGATAAACAGACTGTAATGGAACCGTACAGTGGACACTCAGCCCTGAAAGGGAATAAATATTGATATACACAAAAACATAGATGAATTACAAATATATTTTGCTAAGTGAAAGAAGGCAAACAAAAAAGACTACATGCTGTGATTCCATTTATGTGATATTTTAGAAATGGCCAAAAAATAAATTTTCAGAATAAAATTAGTGTCAGTAGGTGAAGTTTCCCTTGGTTTGCTTACTGTTCATCATTTCTCTATTCCCACTGTTCAGTGGTGTGTGTGTGTGTGTGTGTGTGTGTGTGTGGTAATTTTAGTAGTAAGTATTTTACACTAAAACATTATTTGCCATAGAAATGAATGCGAACAGCCTGTAGCTTAATTCTTTTCACTTGATATGATGGTCAGTTGGAAGTCAAATGGACACTAGGATTTAGTATAATCTAGAACTTTAGCCCTATAACTAGGTCATATTTTGTCTACACTGGTTAATGTCACTGCAAATTGTTTCTCCATCACTGAATTACAAATAGGAGTAGTAAGAACATTTTTTAAAAAATATTTATTTATTTATTTTGGAGAGAGAGAGAGCAGGAGTGGGGAAGGGCAGAGGGAGAGAGAGAAAGAGAATCTCAGGTGACTCCCTTCTGAGCAGGAGCCCAGAGATGGGGCCCTATCTCACTCCTGCCATCATGACCTGAGTAGAAACCAAGAGCCCAACACTTAACTGACTGAGCCACCCAGGCACCCTAGGAGTAGTAAGAAAATTAACAGATGTCTGGCATGCTATTATTAAACAGTAATTTCCTTAAAGTAGAAAACTCTCAAATTGGAGTGGTTTAAACTATTAATTGATGTTTAAGTTTAAACAGTATGTTAGATCCATGAAGGCAGACATGCTTTGATCACTGTGTTATTTATTAATGCCTAGAGCAATGACTGGAACATAATACATATCTGATAATATTTGTTGGATAATTTGTTGAATAAATGAATCTGTAATGAGAACACAGCGTAACTAAATATAACAAAACCGTTTTTCTAAGATACATTTTAGCAAAATCTAGAGTATATATACCTTAAACATGTTTGGGGATTTTAGCATTACTATATTACAGATATGGGTTGAACACTTATTCACATCTGGGGAGGGAAAAATGAAGAACAAAGGTGAAGTCTTATTCCGTGCCTAATATCGAAGATACCTAGTAAGTCTTCACTGTTGACAGATTTATAAACCTGACTTTCTATTATTTACTAATTTTTTGATGATTTCTTTGTTCTAGTGTTTTTAACTTATCCATAATAAGAGCTGTTTAGTTATTTCTCCTCAATATACATATAAATTTATCTATTCTGAGAATTATTCATTAAGACAAATGGAATTTTTGTGCCACCTTGGATACCATTTGTCGGCTATTAGTGTGCAATTGAAGAAATCCTGCTATCACAACATGACTTCCTTAGAGGCCTTCTTTAGTCATAAAGTGATAATATTTTATATTATAGCCCTTTTGTTTAAATTTATGTATACCTGAAATAGCAAAATTGATCCCTTGATATACCTGATATATTCTAATTGTCTTGAATGGGAGCCACAGATTCTGAATTGCAGATACCATCACAGTAAATGCGATTTAACTTATGCAAAATTTATACAATGATGACAAACAAAAGCTTCTGAGAGAATCATTGTTTTACCACAAAGCAGTTTATACATCTCAGACTCAGTTCCTAAAGTGTAAATTAGCCTTGACTTAGCATTAGTTCATTTGATGCACACAAGTAATGGCGAGAAAATGTTCTTCGTGGCCCACGGGTGGCCTATGGGTGTGAATGTGTGTCTGTGTGTATACATACACACAACTTTTTCCACACACTTTCTTCTGTTAACGAAAACTTCTTATTTCACTTTCCTTCACACCATCATGTGTTGTTACTTTGACCTCCATGGACAAAGGGAAGCTGCCCTCTATTCCAAAGAAGGGCTGAAGAAAATACTGTAAGCTTCTAGGAAAAGTCTGAGGATGGTCTGCAAACTTGGCTGGACATTGGAAACACTTGTGGAGTTTTTTTTAAAAAATACTGATGCCTTGGATCTAGCCTCAGGGCTTCTGATTTAAAATGTATTGTGGGTAGACTGAATATTAGGATTAAATAAACAAACAAAACCAAAAACACAAACCAAACCCCGACTCCCTGGATGATCTTAATGTGCAGGGAAGTTTGAAAACCACTGCTCTAGAAAATATGGTTTATACACGTGCCTAATAAACAAAGATACTTGTGTATTTTTTTTTAATATTTTATTTATTTGACAGAAAGAGAGAGAGAGAGCACGTGCACAGAGGGAGAAGCAGGCAGAGGGAGAGGCTCCCCGCTGAGCAAGGAGCCCGATGCGGGGCTCGATCCCAGGACCCTGGGATCATGACCTGAGCCGAAGGCAGACGCTTAACCGACTGAGCCACCCAGGCACCCTGATACTTGTGTATTTAGAAACAGAAGCAACCATTTTATTATTTAAAAAATGTATAAGAGTTATTTTTTTGAGGAATTTAAGGTGATTTGATGTATCACATCAATCTTCAAGAAGGGCTATGAATAGGGGCGCCTGGGTGGCTAAGTGGGTTAAGCATCTGCCTTTGGCTCAGGTCATGATCTCAGGGTCCTGGGATAGAGCCCCACACCGGGCTCCCTGCTCTGCGGGAAGCATGCTTCTCCCTCTCCCTCTGCCACTACCCCCTGCTTGTGCTCTCTCTCTCTCTCTCTTTCTGTCAAATAAATAAATAAATAAATAAATAAATAAATAAATAAAATCTTACAAAAATAAAAAAAGAAGGGGTATGAATTAAGGTGTAACTTGTTCTTTTTGTGGAGTGTACAGAATGGAAAATGACCCACCTTAAGAGTCAGGAAACATGTCTTTCAGTGGTAATTCTGCCACTTCCTAAATATATTGCATTAGCTGGGCTTCTTATGAAATTTAGTTCCTTATGTATAAAGTGCAGATAGCAATATAGTCCTTATGATATTTTGAAAATTAAATGGTATGTGTGAAGGTAATTCTTAAGCACTGTACAGATTTCAGGTGTAATTATTCACTGCTATCCATAGCCTACTTCTGGCCTTTCATTTGCATAAAGTATGTTTTTTGAGATCATTTTACTGAATAACATATTTACTGTTAACCCATTCATGTTTTTTTCATTAGAAAATCATTCATTCAAATGTCAGTTAAGTGTTTTTCAGACACTTGGTAGGTATTGTAGATACCTGGTTCTTGTCTCAGTTGAATCACCATTTAATGCACAAGAAAGATACATGTGCACATACACACACACATTTGTATTTTGGATGGTGGGGGAAAATCCAGAATATGCACAACTAAAATATGAACGTGACAGATCAAGGAGGTCATTTTGGAGTCCTTTAAAGCCTAAGCCAAAAAATTTCAACTTTAAGGTATTTTTCTAATGTCTCTTGAGCATTGGCATTGTGGTGCATGGAATGAGATATACTGTGATTAAGAAATATTTTTATTGGGAGGTTATACTAAAGGATAAATGGTTAGGCTCTGAAATCATACTGTCTTGGCTCAAATCTTTGCTCCACCACAAGTTAGCTGCACGATCTTGGGCAGATTGTCAACTTCTGTGTTTTACTATCATCTGTGAAGTAAGCTAATAATAATAATATCTGCTTCTTGGAGCTGTTATGAGAATTAATGCAGTAATACCTTTAAATTTCTTTGAATGATGCCTGACGTAGAGGGAATGGTCATTATTCACAATTTATTATAAAATTACTTTGATGATATCACTTACTCAGGAAGTATATTCTTTCTGACTTTTTATGCATCAAAATGGTTAATTGGAAATCCTTTACTCTTATGGTAGGTCCTAGTCATTACTCAACTGGGGGAGAAAATGATTTCATCAGTAAGATATAGGAGAAAGTTGACAAAAGTAAAATACTTTTATTTTAAATCAGCGTATCAATATTTTCTTTTTCTGCTTTCAGTCTCAAACCTAAAAGTAGTTATTCATAAGACATTTGCATCCTCTGTATAAGACCATATGGCAATTTTAAAGAGAATATCTGTGTACATAGCAAGTGCTGCTGTGAAATTTCATCAGTAGAAAAAATAGCAAACATAAAAGAAGTTTGGGACTGCAGCTAAGGCATGGGATTGTATTCATTTGGTCTGACTGTTTATTATGAGTAGGACACAATTAAAAGCTAAACTACACATTTCAGATGGGCTGATATTATAAATTCAGTGGTTATCTTGTTCTTTGATAAAAATCTTTATTTTATAGATTTCAGGGCCTTTGAAGGGTTTTACAAAATGTGGCTTCTTCCATGACTGAATGTATTTTGTTGTAGAAATTACTCACAATAGTTTAAATGGGAAACCTTCTGGACATTTTTTAGACTATGGTATTTTGCTTGTTTTTTGCAGTAAGTACATTACTACTTTTTAGTGTTCAGCTCTTGTTCTGAATAATATGTTTATATATATGTATATTTGTAAATATACAAATAATATATTTATATTTGCATATTTATAAATATATAAAAATATATAAATTATGTATATTATATATAAATGTTAGAGTCTTTTGATAGAAAATGTAGAGTTTTCATTGCCCTCTAATTGTATTTTTTATCTTAGAAAATGTGCTGTGTTTTCTTTCTGGGCAAATACTATGACAGAATTGATCAAAACCAGTGTAAACACAGTATTAAATTTACACACGAGAGAAGAGGTACACCATGAATTAATTTATATAAATCATTAAGATGACCATAAAACATGTTGACAAATGAGAAGTTCAGAATTCCTTCAGCCTGGCTTATCTTACTGAGAGTATATTTTTTTAAACAGACATAAGAATTTATACAGATACTATAGAATTTTTCTCTTATGATATAAAACATAATTTGTATTTAGTTACTGTTGATGTAGGAAACTGCTAATGTCTTTCAAAATCATCATGATATTGGAGATGAGGTTTATAATGCATATCTAATTCAAATATAGATTTTACTGCTTTTTTCTTTTTGTTTCTGTATAATCTTTAAAACCAACCAAAAGGTTGGCTAAGGTATGATCTTTTCCTCACCCCAAGGCTGTGTCTAAGACTTTATATTATAAAGTCACCATAATTTGAGTCCAGCCAAAAAGCAACTGCTAATTTTTCCCCTGATTTCTATGAAACAAAGAGAAAAAGAGAAAAATTTGAATTAGATAAAACCATTTTGCCAATTTAACAAGAAACACCTAATTCATTCAGTTAAATAGCATATTGATGAATTTTTCCCATAGACTGTAAGCTTCTATAAGACTCTAGGCGGGGGAGGGAGGTGGGGGGATGGGTTAGCCTGGTGATGGGTATTAAAGAGGGCACGTTCTGCATGGAGCACTGGGTGTTATATGCAAACAATGAATCATGGAACACTATATCAAAAACTAATGATGTAATGTATAGTGATTAACATAACATAATAATAATAATAAAAAGACTCTAGGGAAAAGGCCTGTGTATTTTCTTCTGTTCTGTACCTTGAACAGTCCTTAAAATATTTGGATGCTGCCTCCTCTGTGTTTCCATCAAATTTCATGCCTTATCGTGTGCTTTATAGTGAGTTTTTCTCATGTTTGTCTTTCTGACTAGTTTGTAAACCTCCTGACAATAAACAGTGTGATTAATAACATTTGTTTCTTCCCATGGCATTGTATAAACTAGGTGTTTGGTAAATTTATTTTGTATTTTCATCCCTAATAATTAAAACTGGGATGTTTTATAATTGATTTATAAAAATCATAATACATGATATTCTTTCTATATGATAACTGTGTCTTTACCTACTCTAAATATATCCACTCTGTGACTTGATGAAGCAAACTTATTGGCTGTATATCATAGCTCTTTAAAGGAGGAACAAGATCAAGATTTTGATGGGTAGAAAGAGCATTGGAGGAACTCAAGTAGAATTTGGGTTCTTTGAATGTCCGTTATCATTTCACTTCTCTGGATCTGTTACCTTGCACATAAATTGGAAATGATGACATTTGCCTCATTAATCACAGTTTTGTTTTTTTCCCAGCCACCTTAGAAATAGGTACTGAGTATCTATTATGTGCTGCTCATGATTCTAAGTACTGAGACTTTAATCCCTGCTTTCAAAGAAAGATCTTATGGTCAATGGGGTAGACAAACTAGCAGATTCTCATGATATTATCATTTGAGTCTTATTTCTTGGTCCCAGCTTAAATGTCACCTCCTCAGAAAGACGATCCTTGACCACCCAGTCTAAAGAAGTCTCCCAGGCAATATCATAATCATTTTTAAAGTGCACAACACTCGTAAATCTTCTTTATTATCTATCTATATCTATTTGTTTGTCTATCAATCTGTCATCTATCGATAGAGATCACTTTATCATCTATCTGTTTTCTGTTCTCCTCAAATGTAATGTTAGACCTATGACAGCAGATGACATTTTATTTACTTCCTTTTGTTCCAATTTTATTGAAAAATAATTGACATATATCATGTTTTGATTTACATATATTGTTAAATGAATACCACAATAGATTCAGCTAACATCCATATTCTCATGTAGAGACAATAAAAAGAAAAGAAAAAAGTTCTCCTTGTGATGAGAACTCTTTGGATTTACTCTCTTAATAACTTTCCTATCTATTGTATAGTAGCATTAGCTATAGTTACAGAGTTGTACATTTTACCCCTTGTATTTATTTATTTATCTTATAAAGGCAAGACTGTGCCTTTTGACCACCTTCCTCCATTTCCCTGTCTGGCTACCCTCCTCTGCCTCTGCATCTGACAACTAGTCTGATCTCTTTTCCTATGTGGTTTTGTTTTGTTCATTTTGTCTTTTAGATTTCACATGTAAGTAAGAACGTATAATATTTGTCTTTCTCTGTTTGACTTATTTCACTTAGCATAAGGCCTTCTGGTTTTATCCATGTTGTTGCAAATGGCAGCCACACTTGTTTTCTTTTTAACTGAATATAAATTTTGTTTGATAATGACTTTGTTTTTTGTGCTTTAGGTGCTATATTCATTTAGGTGCTAAAAATCATTACCAAGACCCATGCCAAGGAGCTCTATTCCTATGTTTTCTTCGAGGAATTTTATGGTTGCAGGTTTTACAGTTCAGCCTTTAATCCATTTGAAGTTAATTTTTATGAATGGTGTACAGTATGGACCCAGTTTTATTTTTTTATATGTGAATATCCAGTTATCCTAGCACCATTTATTGAAGAGACTGTCTTTTCTCCATTGAGTATCCTTGGCATTCTTGTTATATATTAGTTGCTTGGGCTCTTGATTCTGTTATATTGGCCTATTTGTCTGTTTTTATGCCAGTACCATACCATTTTGATGATGATAGCTTTATAGTGTAGCTTGAAATCAGGAAGTATAATACCTCTTACTTTGTTATTTCTTTCTCAGAATTCTTTTGGCTATTTGAGGCCTTTTGTGGTTCCACATACATTTTAGGAGTGGGTTTTTTTCTACTTTTATAAAAACTGCTATTGGACTCTTGATAGGGATTGCACTGAATTTGTAGATGGCCTGGTTCCCTATGCAAGTGAGGCTGTAGGATGGTCACTACAGTCGCCTGTATTCTGTGGTCAGTCTCACCAGATGCTTGGGACTACTTGGGTACTATATTCAGCTATGGATTAGCATCCCTGCACTTGCAGGTCACCAGGCCAAAGCCCAGGGCCTGTATAGCTTATTGTTTTGGAGCCTGAATCAGGCTGAGTGTACACTGAATTCCTTGGTCAGGTGAGGCCACCAGTTTGCTCTGCAGATGAGGGAAGCCACAGGATGTGCTCTCTGTTCAGGTTTCTCAGTACACAGGGCTGACGAATGGGCTTCACAGCTTCCTGTGTGCTCTGGTTAAGGTCCCTGGTTAGAACTGAGGGTTGGGGGCGCCTGGGTGGCTCAGTCGTTAAGTGTCTGCCTTCGGCTCGGGTCGTGGTCCCGGGGTCCTGGGATCGAGCCCCACATCGGGCTCCCTGCTCAGCGGAGAGCCTGCTTCTCCCTCTCCCACTCCCCCTGCTTGTGTTCCCTCTCTCGCTGTCTCTCTCTCTGTCAAATAAATAAAATCTTAAAAAAAAAAAAAGAGAACTGAGGGTTGCAGAAGAGAGGTGGGTGAGGGGATGGGGTAACTGGGTGATGGGCATTAAGGAGGGCACCTGTTGTGATGAGCACTGTGTGTTACATGCAACTAATGAATCTCTGAACACTACATCAAAAACCAATGATGTACTATATGTTGGCTAATTGAACTTTAATTAAAAAAAAGAAAATAAAAGAATGAATGAAGGCTGTATTCAACAATAAGTGGAGCTACAAATTATATTCTCTGCCTGGGTGCAGTGGGGGGAAGCAACTCTACAGCCAATGAAGCTTTGTTGTCTTAACTCAAACTGACTTGCACCCTAAGTTCGCTGGCCTAACGGGACCACTGGCTTTGCTCTGCAAACTGTTGGCTCTGCCTGTCCTTCTCTCTGCTAAGGTGCCAGTGGGCAACACAGCTTTCAGGTGTTTTCACCCGCCCTTCTGGTCAGATGGGGCTGGGAGTGACAGCAGATTGGGCTATGTCCCAGCCCCCTTGCTTCTGTGGGAAGCGGAGGGGCCACTCCATGCTACTCTCAATTTCCCAAACAGGCTGTCTGTTTGGGAGGACCTGGGAGCTACTCTCACTCTTAGCATGAATTAATCCCCCTGACTGTGCAGTCATGACAAGCCTCCATGCTGGACACTGGATTTGCTGTGCAGGTGATCAGCTCTGCCTGTCCACCTCTCAGCTTGAGAACCATTGGGTTGCATACCTTCCAGAAGTTGTTGCCAGCCTTTTGGTTCACATGAGGTGAGAAGATACTCTCCCCTTTCCAAGGGGCTGTGATTTAGCACCTAGACTGGGCATGGGCAAACTGGGCTTTAAGTCAGGCAAAACTCATCCTCTGAGGATCCTCCAGATCTGCATCCCTCCAAATCCCCTGAGAATGCATCTCAGCTTGGTAATGCAGGTGAGCAAATCTGCTGGTTGGGCATTGCAGGTATGAACTTGATTTGCCAAGATCCATGTGCTGTTTGTTGAAAGTCCTTCCCTCATTCTCCATCACAGTCAGATTCCCAGTGGCCAAATCCCACAGATCCCCTGCAAGATCCTCATGGTGCAAGATCAATGTGGGACCTCCCACAAATTGGCCCACGTTCTGGACGAGGCTGGTTGTCCCTTCTGGGTTATCTTTTTCCATTGTAGGAACCAGAGGCTCCCCTCTACCTGTGATGCTCTGCTGGCCTGGGGGAGGGGCAATGTGGTCGGTGTGTAGCCCCTTCTCTTATCCTTCTAGTGCAGTCTGTCATGGTCTCTCAGGTGCACAGGGATGCTTCAGTTTCAGCCCCACATTCTAGGATTCCCTCAATGGTGTCTTGTTCTTGAATAGATGTTAGTTGTTCTTCTTGTGAGGGGGCACACAATCAGGATTGACCTCTGCCACTATCTTGGTGATGTCACTCACTTTACTCACTTCTTTACCTCAGCTCTTAGAATTATGCCTCATATGTATAAGGCTTTCATTGAGTATTTATTAAATAAATGAGTGAAAGGATATTTAAAAATACTTGTGCCATGGCAGCACAGATAAGAAGACTTCATTCATTTCATGGATGTTTATTATGTGTCTACTGTGTTCCAGAGGCATAGTACTTGCTCCTGTGAATGCTTAAGCTTAGTTAGGTGGAGAAACCGACATCAACTAATTACATAATTATAAACAATTGTAAATACTATGAAGGAACAGTCTAGGGTGGCGTATGTTTATATAACAAAATTTTTAACCTAATATGAAAGTTAATAAACCTTTTGAGGAAGCTGCATTTGAGTTAATATCTGAATGATTTGAGTTAATCATGCAAAATCAGGGACACTAAGATGTGCAAAGGCTCCATGATGGTGGTAGCCAGGCTCTTTTAAGAAAATGAAAGGAGGACAGTGTGGATGAACTCTGGGGAGCACTTGGAGGTGGGAGAGATGTGACTGAAATACTGAACCCAGAACTTGTAAAGCTTTGAGTTGTGCTCTATGTTAATAGTTGATATCAAAAAGCAAAATGCATGTAGAGGGAATGGTGTGAGCAAAGGAAAAAGATAAAAAAGAGTCAGTGATACAACACCCTTGTCCTGGGATATAACTGTTCTACCCTGAAATATCGACCTTTCCTAAATCTCTTCTCACACTTTTACTGTGAAGATGTGAAATGTTACACACACACACACACACACACACACAGAAGTAAGGTATCTATGAAACACTTGTCAACAGTGACAATGCAGGTTGTTAAGAATATAAAAAGCTATCTGTCCAACTGAAGCAAACTGAATTGAAAACCATGTCTAAAATAAAAATAATAGAGACTCAAGAATTATAAATACATTAATAATTAAGTAAAAATATTTATTGAATACCTACTTTGCATAAAGGAAATAGAAAGTCTAGTTCTACTTTCAAAAAATCAGCTGAGAATTAAAATTTGTATATGTGAAAAGTATCAAAGCAAATATATGGCTGGCACATAGTTTAAAAGAGAAGTGATGAGCAAGATCTGGGCTTGGTTAAAGATATAAGGCTCTGTAGGGGATCAGAATTTAATTAAATTTTGAAAACAGAAGTAGATGTATATTAATAACTAAATGGAGAGAATGGGAAAGATGTTAATAACAAAGGCACAAAGTCCAAGTCACAGAAGTAAGAATTAATAAAATTTGTGAAGTTAACATACAAATTGGTTTTATGGAAAGACTGTTAGAAAAACTAAGTCTGTAATTGAAAGCTACCTTGACAAAATAATTTTAGTGAAGTAGATATTGGACTATGACTTAAAAAGAGAAAAATAATTCAACATCTAGTTAATATTCTAGAGAAACTGCCTTAAAAACTTTGTGAAGCTTGTTATCATTTATATACAAGTATTTGGATGATCTTCAAGTGCAGTGTATCTCTTAAAAATATTGCCTTAAAAAGTTTTTTTTTCTATTTTCAAAGTGTCTTACTTGTTTTATTGAATTGTTTCCTAACATCCTACATTTTCATTTTCAAATAATATTGAGGATAAGTAATAATTTTTTAAAATTTTATTTATTTATTTATTTATTTGATTGAGAGAGAGAGCAAGCAGGGGGAAGAGCAGAGGGAGAGGGACAAGCAGACCCCACACTGAGCACAGAGCCTGACATGGATCTTGATCCCATGACTCTGAGATCACAACCTGAGCTGAAATCAAGAGTCAGATGTCTAACCAACTGAGCCACCCAGGTGCCCCAGTAATAATTTTTGATAAAACATATGCAAAGACTATGTCAAGGACTTTGAAAATAGCAAAATACTTTTCTTTTAGTTGAATTGATTACAGACTGGTTATTCACTAGTATAATGGATATTGTTTTGCTGAGTATCAGTTTCGCATTTCATATAATGGTAATATATTTTCTTGTGTTCTAGGATTTGTGTGAAATATTTGACATGTAGTAACCCATTGATTTTACTTAAAATACTATTTTTATAGTGTTATTAACATACTTCTCCTTATCTTTTGAAAAATTTATTTACTCATTTTAGAGAGAGAGAGAGTGTGAGTGGGGCATAGGGAGAGAGAGGGAATCCTCAAGCAGACTCACCTCTGAGTGCAGAGCCTGACACAACGATCATGACCTGAGCTGAAATCAAGAGTCGGACGCTCAACCAACTGAGTCACCCAGCTGCTTCCCTTCTACTTTTTTTTCATATAAATCATAAGATACTAAGGCTTACCATCTTATTAAGGCTCAGAAGTTAAGTAATGCTTTAGGTTTTTAAGTAAAACATCAAAATTGTACTTGCATCTATAAAAATATGGTGTGACTTATCTTTTTTAAATGTCTCTAACTAATATGTTACTATACATGTAGTAGACAGTTAATCCTTGTGTGATGATTCACTTATCATGAGTCTACTTAAAATGTGGAATAATTACTCTGATATTTTCTGGGAATGCATAAATAAAAAATGCATGACCCAAACCAAATTGCTCATAGGCTACTTGCAAGAAAAATGTGGGAGGGTTATATGATAACATTGTCAGTGTCAAAACAGAGTTTGTACAAAATACTGTAGAATTGTGAGGAAGACATGACCAAGTTGGCTTGGTGAAGTCAGGGAGACTTCATCAAATAGGTGCATTTGAACTGCTTTAAAGACTGTATAGGAATTTATCTGAAGGGAAATGGAAGAAAGAACATTTCAGATAGAGGGCTGCCTTATGCAGAAGCTCAGAGATATTTACCATCAGTCATGTGATATGGTAATATTGGTGGCTTGGGGATTTCAGAGGGATAGAGTTTGACCACCAGTCCAGGTGCTAGATCAAGATGGGCCTTAGTTGCCCTGCTATAGAGCTATAGTTTGGTTCACTGAAAAATATAGAGTGACAAGAAAGAGAGTTAGGAGCCTATGTAGTGGGCTGGGTGGGAGATGATGAGTAACAGGGTAAAGGATAGAAAGAAGTTTGACTAGATGTTAGAGGCTTCTATGAGGTCAGTTTAGTAGAGTTTTGGTAAATGATTGGATGTGGAGGTGGGTGAAGATGAAGGGGAGTGAAGGATGATTCTCCGGTCTGTCTTGGCTGAGTATTTCAAGGGAACCCTGGGGCTGGAGCAGATAGTGAATTCAGTGCTAGTTATGCTTAATGTGAGGTAACTAGGGGAGATACAGAGTAAGATATCCAGAGGGTAGATGGATAGTCAGGTCTAGCTCTGATATTATCCATTTGGAAGCCATCACTTGGAACAGATTGGATATTAGCTGAGCCTCAGAAAATGAAGTGTCTATGATCAGTACAGGGTAGAAGAGAGGACATTCTGGCCTGACTGGTGACATGTTCTTAGAATAATGAGAAGACAGATATTATTAAATTCAGCGTGTGCCGGAATAATGTATAATAAGGATGGATCATGGACCTGTAGGGTGAAACCAAATTATGGAGGAAAGCGATAGAATAATTAAGAGTTGATGTGCTTTTAATAAGAAGGGTCTTTTAGAAAAGGGGAATGACATCACATGATGAAAAAGCTGTTTAAGTACAACTCATCAGGTAGAGGTTGAAGGGGGAGACATTATTACAGTCAAACCCATGTGAGTTTTGGTTGCTGTGGTTAGAAGAGATGGGAGGGGGGTGCGTAATAGCCATGATACAGGAGACTAACAAAATGAATGAAATGGAAATTTATGTTCAAATGATTGATAGTTATATTAGTGATTTGCTTACACTTAACAAATGCCCTTTATTGTTACCATGTTGCTTCTTATCTTTCTTCCACTTAGCCATGTTTTCCAAGAAAATATTCCTCTCTGACCCTTGTTTCAGTCCATTTGGTCTTTTCTTTCTGTTCTGCTTGACTCTCATCTTTTTCTCTTTGTTTTTGCTGACCTGCTGAGTAGGCAGACAGCTCTGAAGGCAAGTTGTGTTGCTTCAAGAGTAGAAGGGAGAAAAACATGTTCTGCAGTTATGATCTTACTTTCTTGGCAGGCAGAGAGAAGCAGGCTTTAAATTCTAGTGAAAACAACTGCCTTCAATTCAACGTAGCATTTCTGATGTTACTGTGACTTTAGAACCAAAGACGAAAAAAAGCAATAACAAACAAAAAAGAAACCTAAGTGAAAGCAAAGGAACTGCAGATTGCATTTATCTCTCTCTCTCACTGATAAAGACAATGATCCATACACTTTGACTGTCATTGCATTTTTGCCATCAAAGTCATTGTTTGTTTGTATGTTTGCTTGTCTTTCTGTCTTGTAAATGTGGGGCAAATATTGCAGGGCTATGGATGAGACTGTGATTGCCAATCACTTACCTTAGCTTGTAGACACAAGCAAATTTCAAGTTGGATCTGTCAAGGTATTTGTTTTTAGGTTTAGCAACTGTGGTGCTTCCTTAGACTGACACCATTCTATTTATTCTCATAACTGTTTTATAGATTTTTAAAAAAAGTATCTGACAAACTATTAAAAGTAATCCTCCATGGAAAAGCTCTTAGCAGGTTAAGCCTGTGTCTTCTTAGAAACTATCCTTGCCATATGTTTGGCAGATTATATACTCTCAAATTTTAAAGTTGTAGTCTTAATCCCCAATCCCTCAGAATATACCGTATTTGCAAATACAGTCTTTAAAGGGCTGATTAATTTAAAATGAAGCCACAAAGGTGGAGCCTTAATCCACTATGACTGGTGTCCTTATAAGAAGAGGAAGAGACACCAGGGATGTGTACATAGAGGTAGGGCCATCTGAGGACACAGGGAGAAGGCAGCCATTTGCAAACAAAGGAGAGGGGCCTCAGGAAAAACCAGACCTGTCCACACCTTGATCTTGGAGCATTAGCCTCCAGAACTGTAAGAAATACATTTCTGTTATGTAAGCCACCCAGTCTATTGTATTTTGTTATGGCAGTTGTAACAAACTAATACACCATACTTTCTAGTCAGTTTGTATTTTCCCTGAGTGAATTTTTGGTAGCATATAACTTATCTCTGCTGTAATTGAAAGTATGAGGCGTCCTGATGATTCAGTGAACCTTTCTCTTATTCTAACTTGCTTTTACACTTGTAATATTATACCAAGGCTAAGTGCTTTCTGTTCTCATTTTCTTGTTAGTGTGATATGTTTCACTTAGTTGCGTTTTTCATTTTTCTAGACATTTTGAGTACATTTGCTAAAGCTGAAATGAGAATCTCAATAAATTAATAAAGAATGATTTAGTGACATCTGCTGTGTGCTTGAGCTTTTATTGATCTTCAAGAATGAAATTTTGAAGTAGAGAGTAATACATCAGGGAATTTTATAGATCTTATTAAATACAATTTTTTAAAAATCTATATCAAAAAGTAGATTCTCTGATCAACGTGAAGACAATATAGTGATGTAGTCAAGAGTCTGATCTGGAGTTAGCAGACTGTTGGTTGAAATCCTGGCTCCGCCTCTTGGACGCTGGGTAACACTGAGCAAGATAATTAATTAAATTAAAGTCTCATTTCTTTATCCATAGAACAGTGATAACAATAGTAGTGCCCAAATCATAGGACTCTGATTAATGCTGAGTAAGTTAGTTAATAAAGCAAGCACCTGGTTCATGGTAAATACTCCTTACATCTGAGCCATTATTATTATTATTACTATTATTATTATTATTTTCTGAATCTTATTGTTTACTAATCTGAAAAACCATTTTGTATTAATATTCATCTTAGAACCTTATTATGATATTAAATTCAGTTAGGGTTTCTCACCCTTGGCTCTATTGGTATTTTGGGCTGGATAATTCTTTTTTATTTTATTTTATCTTATTTTATTTTAAAGATTTTATTTATTTATTTGACAGAGAGAAAGAGAGAGAGCACTAGCGGGGGGTGGGGGGAGAAGCAGGCTCCCTGCTCAGCAGGCTCCCTGCCAAGCAGAGAGCTGGATGTGGGGCTCCATCCTAGGACTCTAGGATCATGACCTGAGCAGAAGGCAGCCGCTTAACTGACTGAGCCACCCAGGCACCCACTTTTTTTTTATTTTAAAGATTTTTAAAATTTATTTTGAGAGAGAGAGAGCACTTGCGCACATGAGCGGCAGGGGAGGGGCAGAGAGAGAAGGAGAGGGGGAAGAAGACTCCCCTGAGTGTGGAGTCTGATGCAGCTCAATCCCAGGATCCTGGGATCATAACCTGAGCCAAAGGCAGATGCTTAAGCGACTGAGCTACCCAGACACGCTGAGGGCTGGATAATTCTTTGTTGTGAGATCTTTCCTGTGCATGCAGTATGTTTAGTAGCATCCATAGGCTTTATCTATTAGATTCTGTTAGCAAACACCACGCCCCCCTAGTTAGGACATCTAAATGTGCCCCCAAGCATTGCCAAATGTCTTCTGGGGGACAAAATTGTCTTCAGCTGACAATCACTGAAAACAACTTGATTGACAAACAAAAAGTTTTTTGGGAAAATATTATATGTATCACCTGCTTCTTACAGGAGCTAACCTGATGCTCGATTTATTTTGTTAGTGTTGGGATTTTGTAATACAGTTTTTCTTTTAAAATATAATTAAAACGGGTCAGCTGAAATGTAACACATAATTCATTATGGCATAAGGCAAAAACATCTTGGTATGTCTTTTTTTTCTAAAATAATAATATGTAACAATGGAAAAATATAATTGGTTTAAAAATTGATCACATACATTTTAATGAAGATCTGTATTTGGATGAAGCAAGTTACACCTACGTCTTATCAGAGCTAACTCAAATATTATCAGCAATGGAAGCAATTACTGCCTGATACTTTTCATGTACTGTAGAGCACTTTGACTAAAGTAGCATTGGGGGCAGGAGAGAGAAATGTAAGCATTCATCGAAGCGTACTGCCATATTTCATTGTTAAATGTGTAGAAAGATGAAGTGTGGGGGTAGTTTTTAAAAGTACCGTAGAGGCACTCTTTTGCTAGAGAAATAAAATACATGACAGTCAAATGAATACCATCCTTCTAAATTACAGTGTAAGTGGAAATTACTGTGGCTCCAAAACCCAATAGAAAGTTAAAAAAAAGTTCAGTATGTATGTGGGAATCCCAAAGTGTAATGATGTATCAAATCTTGTGTCTGGCATCTCTTTAGGATCAGTCAAAATGATCTGTATCTGTCAATTACCATTCATCAGTCCTTTGCTGCTTAAAAGTTGGGGTGTATCATTATTGATATACTGGTCTGTAAAATAGGTGTGCATATATATATTTAAAGGCGTATATATATATAAAAGTAAATATATATATACTTAAAGGTTAAAGGATTATATATATATATATATATCATACTACAGTGTAGAAGTCAAGAGCTATAAGTACCAAGTGGATCCAGAATTCAAGGTTTACCAGATATAATGGGAAATGATTATCTTTCTTATTAAAAAAAATTGCAATTATAGTAACTTTAAGAGCCTAATGGAGTTTTTCATATGTTTAATAGTTACTATAACAGGTTTTCATGTGAAGAAGTTACATAATCTTTTATTGGCAAGGTAACAAGTGGGAAAAAATGGCTTCCCTCTTTACTGCTTAGTCTGTAAGAAAGTTTTCTTTTGTTGCCACTTTGAAGATAGTATCCCATAGTTTTTGTCATAGGATTTTTTAAACTACGTCTTTTGTTTTCATTTTGTTGGATACCATTTCTCTTTGAACAATATGTGCACATCTTTCCAAAATAAAAATATAGCTCTATGTAAATATATATTTTCCTTCCTCAGTTAAGTGTTTATTATTGACTTGGGTAATTTTCTGTCAACATGTTATTTAAATATACTACCTAAAAATTGGATGCAAAATTTTTAGCAACTCCACTTTCTTTTTCCTTCAATTCATTTTGTCTTATAGAATCAAAGTTGAGATCAAGAATAGAGAGAAAGAGAAACAAGGTTTTTAAATGTAATAATAATTAACAATTGTATAATTTTACTATAAGGATTTTTTAAAAAATTATAATAGTAGGGTGATACAGATGTGGTGAGAAAAAGTGAGCCTTTGGGTGGGCAAGGACTTGGTAGGTGGAAGCAGAAGTGGCAGAAGTGGTACTAATCCTAGCTCCCTGGGCTCCAGTGCCGGTGTGCTGTGCTCCATCCCAGGGTCTGCTGGATCAACTTTTCTCACAGTTGTCGCTGAGAAAATGAACTTGGGTTGCCTATTGCAATGTGCACTTCCCTTGGTGGGGTCTTTCAAAGACTGATGAAGACAATCAAAAGGTTTGGAGAATGATGAAACTCTGATCTCTGTTTTTTTTTGTTTTTTTTTTATAAAGCCTTGAGGATCTCTCCTCTGATGCTGAGAAACACAGCAGCCAATTTAGGAGGGAAATGATACTGAAATACGAATCCACATTTAACAGCAAAGTATCAGATATGGTGAGGTGCTCAAAGAGGGAGTATGTGAATAGATTGCTGCTTTCTTTTTAAAGCTTCATAATATCAGGTGATATATACACACACACATACGTATATACATACATACATACACACATATATATGTACACACATACATATATGTATATATACACATACATGCATACATAAACACATAAGTATATATAAACTATATATATGACATATATGATATATACTATATATGATATATAGAATATATAGTTTTTATACTGCATATATAGTAGAGAGGAAAGTGAGTTGTGTTAAAATAGTGAAATATTCTAATACTTAATATTTTTATTATTGCCTTTTCCTACACACTCATCTTTAAAATAATTAATATTCCCTTCAGAAATACTGTCTTTATATTGTACTGTACTAGAAAGTAACAATACATTATTGAAAAACTTAAAGGAAATCACATGTCGTTTGTTTCAGTAACCACAGCTGAGTATTTTATGTCTGCTTCCTACCACAGACACAATATTTGACCCCTGATCCAAGGACATAGGGTTTTATAAACTACGGAATAGAATATCCTCATGGAAACTTGGGGAGCAAGTGTCAGACTGAGGACTGATGCTCAGATAAGAGCCAACAGTAGTTCTAACTCTCAGTAACAGTATCTCTCCTATCATCTCATGAATCAGACATTGTCTGAGTGGAAATCAGAAGATAATGCCAAGGAGACATCAAATGTGCAGAATGTTCTATTCTGTAGAGTAGAACTTGTTAAATTTCATCCCTGTTTAAATCTCAATTACTGAAAGAAGCAAATGGTGAAAAATTACCTCATTCCTTCTTGATGCTGAAGCTTTTAACAATTAATTAATAATGAAGGTTCAAATCAAGTCAGAGAATTTATTTCACTTAATTCATTTCATTAAGCTTTTTCCTTTTAAATAGAATATACATACTCATTGATACAGGTATCATTGGATGGATGGATGTCATTAGGTGTATAGATACAAGAAATTTTCCTTTCTAGGTCAACATATCATAAATTCTACTCCAACATATGAACTATATGCTATTTATATGTAAACCACGTGATTCTCCTATTTAACAAAGAGTTTCATTCAGTATACTGTCCTATCCTAACTCCAAACTTTCAAAGATATATTTAGAAATTATTTTTGGGGGCGCCTGGGTGGCTCAGTTGGTTAAGTGACTGCCTTCGGCTCAGGTCATGATCCTGGAGTCCCAGGACCGAGTCCCGCATCGGGCTCCCTGTTCGGCAGGGAGTCTGCTTCTCCCTCTGACCCTCCCCCCTCTCATGCTCTCTCTCTCTATCTCATTCTCTCTCTCAAATAAATAAATAAAATCTTAAAAAAAAAAAGGAAATTATTTTCGTTTGTAAAACACTATATATTTTTCAGTGTTCATGCTTTTTAGCAAAAGCAAAGTTAGGATATAAAAGCAAATTGTTTGAATATTTTTTTTTAACTTGTTCTCCTGGTTGTACTAATACCTGACTGCTTGAAAATCTTCATTAATAATTATTGCCTCTTAAATAAAGCCCAAATAAAACCCAAATTCCTAAGCCTCGAGACTTTAAGGTCCATAAAGGCAGACAACTTGTGTGTCTTGTCTGTGGCTGATATGATCAGTGCTTGCTGTTGTGCTTGTCTTCTAGTAGGCACACAGGAAATATTTGTAAAAGGATAAATGTTGCAACAAAGCACTGAATTATCTGATCTCAGTCTGCTTTACTGAGCTTATCTCCCATAATTTATCTTCACATATTCTATATTTTAACCCAATTAACTATGTTCCTCTGTTCCCTACATATGCCCCCACTTTCCCCATGTATTTTATGTTACTTCTCCTTAAAATAGCTTGCCCTCATATCTGCAGGTTCCATTTTCCTATCATTCTAAGAACCACCAGTTCACGTGTACTCTGCTTCTAGGGTTTTTCTAATCTCATTTAGATTTTTTTTTTTTAATCTTCTAAAAACTCCCTCAGCACTTTATTTGCATTTCTTTTACTAAATTTCTTTCTTTTTTCTTTCGGAGCAGTTACCGAATATATCTCTTCTCCCTTCTTGCAGTGAGTGAGTGTAAGAGCTAGAGAGGGTCATAGCTCCTCTTTCTTCTAAAGCGCCCAGCACAGAACCTTCAGTGTGCTGCTGCGGTTCATTCAATGACTGTTGAGCAAATGGACACATGGCTTCTTTGTTCATGCTTAACTGCAGGATTGATTCTTTTACTTGTCACTTTTCCCCTTAGGTATCTTCCAAACTCCCCACAGCTGATGTTGATTGGCTAGGAATCCAACAGAACTTGGCTCCTAAAGTTACCCGAAGAGTAACTTTTGGTTCCAGGTATATAACAAGATCAAATTTGAATTAGGAGAAAGAATCTTAACTTCTATGACTGACTTCTCTAAAAACTGATTGAATACATTTGCCTCAGAACTGATGATTCAAAAACAAAAAACCAAAAACCTAATATCTATGCAAAAGCACCTAATACGGTACATGCCAATAGTAGGTGCTCAATAATTGCTCCTGTTTTCCATTTCCTAGTATTATGCCCCTTCACTTTCCTCTTTTCTTACCTTTTCCTTCCTGTCCTCCCTTTTAAAAATAGTAATTTTCTTAAATAAATCTTAATTCCTTTTAAACTTTCAAGCCCTTTTGAAACTTTTGTGACCTGAATTTTATATTATATCAATTGAGCCTTTTCCATTTAGGGCGTTTGATTTCCCATATGCAAAAACTGGAAGAAAAATCTTTTTGCTTTATGTTGAAAAGCAGAAGACTAACAATAGTGCCTTAAGCTTCCAGGATGAAGTGTATAAATAAAAACTTAAATATAAATAAAAATAATGTATAAAAATATTATTGGTTGGCAATATCTAGATATGCTGCTAGCATTTACCTCCCACATCCTCTTCAGAATGAAGTACGTAGAGAGGTCAGGTATAGACACACATTCATGGTTAATTGATTTTCAAAAAAGATGCAAAAGCGATTCATGGAGAAAGGATAGCCTTTTCAAAAAACGGTTTTAGAACAATTGGGCATCCATATGCAGAATAAATGAGGATTGATGCGTACTTTGCACTATATACAAAAATTAACTCCAAAATGGTTCACAGATCTATATGTAAAATTTAAAACTCTGAGACTCTTAGAAGAAAACATAGTAGAAGTTTCTGTGACCTTTAATTAGGTAAAGGTTTTCTAAATACACTCCAAAGCATGGCCCATAAAATAAAAATACTGTCAAATCAACCTTTATCAAAATATAAAAAAAAAAACCCTTTGTTCTTCAAAAGACACTGTTAAAAGAATGGAGATATAATCAGCCTACTTGTAGAGAGAAATTGAGATAAAATAATTCCAAATCATATACCTGATGAGGTTCTTTTATTCAGATTATATAAAGGAATCTCAAAACTCAATAATAATTAAAAAACCCAACAACCCAATTATAAAAAGGACAAACTATTTGAATAGATATTCAGCAAAGAAGATATACAGCAAGTAAATACATTAAAACATGATTAACATCTTTGGCCATTAGGGGAATGCAAATTAAAATCATAATACGACACCACCATATTCCTGCTAAAATGGTTAAGAACTGGGGCACCTGGGTGGCTGAGTCAGTTAAGTGTCCGCCTCTTGATCTCAGCTCAGGTTTTAATCTCAGGGTTGTGAGTTCAAGCCCCACACTGGGCTTCACGCTGGGTGTGGAACCTACTTAAAATAAAACTTAAAAAAAATGGTTAACAACAACAACAAAACGATGGTACCAGAGAGAGCAACTTGATCCATACATTGCTAGCGGGATGCAAAATAGTATAGTCACTTAGGAAAATTGTTTGGTTGTTTATTTTAAGGTAAACTTACACTTATTACATGACCCAGCAGTTCCACACTGGGTATTTACCCAAGGAAAGTAAAAACTTATGTTTACCTAAATACATGCATGCAAGCGCTTATAGCAGCTCTGTTCACTGCAAACAGCAATCACTGCAAACAAGTGTCTTTCAACTGGTGACTGGATACAAACCATTGTATGGTGCATCCATACAATGCAATACTTCTCAGCAACTGAAATGAACTAACTACTGATAAGTGCAATGACATGGATGAATCTCAGATTCATTATGCTAAGTGAGAAAAACTAGACTCAAAAGGGCGATAAGCTGTATGTTTCTTTTTATATGACATTCTGGAGAAAGCATAATTATAGAGACAGAAAACAGATCAATGGTTGCCAGGGGAAGGGAATAGAGGGTGGGATTTTCCACAAAAGGGCACAAGGAAATCTTATGGAATGATGGAACTATTTTATGTCTTGATTATGGTGGTAGTTATATAGTTGTGTGTGTTTTCCAGAACTCATAGAACAATACATTAAAAAGGGTGACTTTGGTATGTTAGAATTTTTTTTTTTTTTAAGATTTTATTTATTTATTTGACAGAGAGAGAGACAGCAAGAGAGGGAACACAAGCAGGGGGAGTGGGAGAGGGAGAAGCAGGCTCCCCGCGGAACAGGGAGCCCGATGCGGGGCTCGATCCCAGGATCCCGGGATCATGACCCGAGCCGAAGGCAGACACCCAATGACTGAGCCACCCAGGCACCCCTAGAATTATTTTATATGTTGATTTTGATGGTGGTTACATGGTTGTAACTCACAGGACTGTATATCAAAAGCAGTGAAATTTACTGAATGTAAATTATGCTGAGGGTGCCTGGGTGACTCAGTTGGTTAAGCTTCTGACTCTTGATTTTGGCTTAGGTCATGATATCAGGGTCCTGGGATCAAGTCCCGCATCAGTCTCCACGCTCAGCACATTCTTCTCACCTCCCCCAGCCTACAGCATGTATGTCCTTGGGCAAATCACTTAACTACTTAACTACTTTGTACCACAGTTTCTCAAAATAGTTGTACTGATAGTTCTTATCCCGTAGGATCATTATTAAATAATGCATGTACATAACAGTGTTTAGCACATAATTACTCAATACATTTAGCTTGTTTTTACTTAAAACATTTTCTGTTTCTATAGGAGTATCTTGCCTCACAGGCTGAGACAGTTACCATATCTAACATTTTTGCATTAGTGCATTTAGATCCTGTGTTAAACAGTAGAGTGGATATTTGTAGGTAATGGAAAACTTGTAAAGGGGTTTAGGTAATTTGTGGCTTTGTGGCTTAGGTTTTAAATAAGTAGAATTTAAAGAAATCTATAGTTTGAATCTGGGCTAACAATGGATGAAAGGTCAGTGTTGAGAGTTGTTTTGATATAAATGCCCTTTTTTTGCTTATTTCTTTTTCTGAGTTTCCTTTCCTTATAGAAACTGATAGTGCATCTGTCCCACTATGTTTTCTATGATGATAAATACATTTAATAGAATTGAGAGATTTCCTATTATTTTACTTACAGATAAACACCAGGCTCTGGACATTTAACTTTGTCCTTTTATCACTTTTTACCTGAGAAGCTCTGATTTATTTACTTTCCCTTTATTTTATACTCAATATTATTCTCCTTTACTTTTACTCTCTACATAGGAGTATAGTTCATTTTTTTTGCATGGAACTTTAAAAAAATTTTAATTCCAGTGTAATTAACATAGAGTGTTATATTAGTTTCAGCATACAATGTAGTGACTCAAAAAAGCTATACATTACTCAGTGCTCATCGTGATAAATTAACCTTAATCCCCTTCACCTATTTCACCCATCCCCCCCACTGCCTCCCTTCTAACCATGTAACCATCAGTAACCCTCAGTTTGTTCTCTATATTTAAGAGTCTGTTTTTTTTGTCTAGTTTTTAGTTTGTTCATTTGTTTCTTAAATCCCCCATATGAGTGAAATCATTTGATATTTGTCTTTCTCTCACTGACTGATTTCACTTAGCTTAATACCCTCTAAATTCATCCATGTTGTTATAAAAGACATGGAACATTTTTTCCAAATAGATTCATTTTTAATATTTTTTTTGAATCTATATGATGCTGAGGAAGTTTTCCATATAGGATTGTTTCCTTTTTACGGTACAGGTTCAGTTCTTTTTGTTTCCCTACCCACCCATTCCACCCCATCCCCTGCCCCAAATATTTCTTAGGCTTGTTCCTTAATTCTTTCCAAATTTTTTCTAAACAAGTGTACTGTTAATTTCAAATAATCCATTTTTATTTTCATGCTCTGAAGTGATATTCTCTGCCTCTGTTACTATCTACTTGCAGAGCAAAGATGGAAAATCTTGTGATAACATGATTATAAACTCCACCATTAAAGTTACTGCCAACTGATTACTTATTCTAGTGTTTAAGAAATTTATTCATAGGGGCGCCTGGGTGGCTCAGTCAGTTAGTCGGACTCTTGATTTCAGCTCAGGTCGTTATCTCAGGGTCATGAGATCCAGCCCCATGCTTGGGATTCTCTTTTTCACTCTCCCCGCTGCTCCCTGTTCGCACGTGCACAAGCACGCTCTTTCTCTCTCTCTCTAAAAAAAAGAAAGAGATGCCCTCCATGCTATTCCTTATGTTCCACAAATAAGTGAAACCATATGATAACTGACTTTCTCTGCTTGACTTATTTCACTTAGCATAATCTCCTCCAGGAAGGGAAAAATGAGGGGAGGGGATTGGAGGGAGAGATGAACCATGAGAGACTATGGACTCTGAGAAACAGGGTTTTAGAGGGGAGGGGGCAGGGGAATTGGTTAGCCCGGTGATAGGTATTAAAGAGGGCACGTACTGCATGGAGCACTGGGTGTTATACGAAAACAATGGATCATGGATCACTACATCAAAAACCACAATGATGTATGGTGACTAACATAACATAATAAAATTAAAAAAAAAAGAGAGAGAGAGAAAAAAATAAAAGAAATTTATTCAAGAAATATTTTGCTTTTGCTTTTCTCTTAAGAAACCTATGTTAAATAGGAAAAAAAATGTTCACTTCCATGTTAAAAAATTAAGTGAGCAGGCATATGCATAATCCTTCAGAAATTATCTTTCTGTGTACAAATATTCAAAAAGTAGTTTCCTCCTTTCTTTACTGATTCCTTTCTTGGCAGACAGGAGCATGGGTCCTTATTCTTTCATTAGTAACATTCTTTGAGCAATGTATGTTAGTAGTGAACAGAGCAACTTGTAGGAGGAGGGAAAAAAATCAAGTTGACAACAAAATTATTGGTAGAAGTATTTTCATAGGAAGTTTGAAGTGAAAATGATATCCAAAATAAAATATCTAAAAAATTAGAAATTATGAGCACACCTTAAAATGGTCTTTAAATATTATGTATGACTTCAGTGCACTGCATGACATATTCAGTGTCTAATTATGTTGGTAAAATATGATGTGGGACATAACTTTGTTAAAAGTAAAAAAATTCCTATTGTAACTTTGCATATGTATGACAAATTACTCTCTTTAGGCAAAATTAACTGGAGGTTTGATCAAGGATCTAGACTCTCCAGTTCACTAAATCCCACATAATTATTTCTCTACTCATATGATTTCCCTCATAAATAGGGATTTTTGTCATATAATGTTTTATTTTGCTACTTAGCTTATGTAGCTATAGCTATCACTTGGAAGCAGCAGTTCTCTCTGTGAGAAGGCAGGATATCTTTGATGGGTTTATTCACAGCAGGGGTCCTCCCTCTTGAGCCATGTTTTCCAATATGTAGCTAATTTTCTTTTTTTCTTTTTAATTGAACCAATATTGTTCATGGTATTACAGTTGTATATGAATTGAAGTAAATACAATGCCTTTTTTATGGGAGTGTGATGAGTCCATTACTCATCTAGAATTTATTATCTGACCACAGCATTCACAGCAATTTAAGCATATTCCTGCCTCTGCAACATATACACATTTTTGGAGACAAACCAAATGTATAATCATTAAAACAGTTAGGGCGCCTGGGTGGCTCAGTTGGTTAAGCGACTGCCTTTGGCTCGGGTCATGATCCTGGAGTCCCGGGATCGAGTCCCACATTGGGCTCCCTGCTCAGCGGGTGGTTTGCTTCTCCCTCTGACCCTCTTCCCTCTTGTGCTCTCTGTCTCTCATTCTCTCTCTCAAATAAATAAATAAAAAATCTTAAAAAAAAAAACAGAGATAAGCACATAATTACAAGATTGCATTGAGTTTCAGCTATAAGAGTGGGACTAATTGGAGGAAGTATCCCAGAGTTGCAATTTTAAGGAAGAAAACTCTAGGGACAGGAGGAGGGATGCTGTTCCATGCAATTAGAATAGTCTGAGAAAAGTAAATTTAAAAATAAGGAGCTAACTACAAAGACAGCACTAAGGCAAGCTAGAGCCTTTATTCACAAATATATTTTTGTTAAATTTCTAGTTTCAGATTCATTCTCATTAGGAATATTACATTTTCAAGTAGAGCTTTCAGAGGCTTGTGACCTAACCAGAACAAAGGCAATAGGGTGTGATCTAATGGCCATTTTCAACTTTAATACATAATATATCTCTCTACTGGGTCAAGAATTGAGTATTCCCTCAGGCAAAGGAGATCAACTGAAATCTAAATTTTACTGTTAAATAAGCCAATAAGAACTTTTATCTTTGTGCTATAATTCTGTGAAAGGATTTTTTTCATGTGAGAATTCCTGATCTCCCATAAAGATAAAAGCTTAGGTAAGAAAAGTGTGTTAAGCTGATTTTGTCCTATTTCTTAGAGCTGTGCATCTTTTTATATTACCAAATGGGAAAGAAAAAAAAAGAATTACTTTTCTATATGAAAAATAATTGAAAACATGTTGGCCAAAAGTCACTATTATTCTGTTGAGTTTAACGTTCTCCAAATATACCTTCCAACTGGTTAAAAAAAAAAAAAATCCCAAGTCTTACAATACATTTTGTTTGCTTATAGTAATTTAAGTATTACTGGACAGCTAGGTTTATCTTATTCATCATAGAAATATTTTAGTAGCATCCTTACTTTTTTTTTTTAAAGGCTTTACTTATTTATTTGACAGAGAGAGACACAGCGAGAGAGGGAACACAAGCGGGGGGAGAGGGAGAGGGAGAAGCAGGTTTCCCGCTGAGCAGGGAGCCCGATGCAGGGCTCGATCCCAGGACCCTGGGATCATGACCTGAGCCGAAGGCAGACGCTTAACTACTGAGCCACCCAGGCGCCCCACATCCTTACATTTTTAATCTAAGGCAAAATATTGATCAGCCTATCCTAGGGTGTAGTTCATACATTAGTTGATCAATTTAACTGTCCTGATAACTTCAGATTCATACATCAAGTGCTTTTTATAGTACTTAAAAAATCCTTGAGTTCTTTGTACTTGAATTAATTTTCAGTCTTTCTTCTTACTATACTTAAAGTTATTGGTGGTAGAGTTATCATTAAATAAATGGGAATTTGGAATCAAGCCTATACTGATAATAAGAACAGCTCAAATTTTACTTAAACCCTTAAATATGTCTTTGCTTAAAGCACTATGACCTACGTTCCCTGAATTTGTTACAAATCTTCATAGTATTTTAAGGATGATAAAGAGTGTCAAAACAGTGCAAGTGTTAGCATATTCATATGACAATTTGAAAATAGTCAATTACTCACATGTAAAACTAAAACATTACAAAAATTTGAGGAATATATGAATTAATTTATTTTAGTCAGGTTGAGTTTTTATTCTTACTGGGCTTGTGTATAGGTTTCTTTTATCTGACTACTAAAAACTAAAGAAAACGTTAAGAAAAAGCCAAGAAGGAAAACTTTATTTTTAAGTTTTGAAAAAACTGTACATTGACAGTTTGTAAAATAGATGTACAGTGCACTTTCTTATTCCCTTCTTGTCTCCTTTTCATTCTTTAAATATATATGCAGTGCTGACTTTAAGTGCTGGAGAAATTAAGGTGAATATAATAGACTTTGCCCGGGAAATTTTCATAAACTATTGTGGGATAGACACCTTAACAGATTACCCCAATTAAATACCTTAAGTGACATGGTGCAAAGAGAAGGAAGGTCACCTAATCCAGCTTGAAGCTAATTTGGGAGTGCAAAACAAAGATAAGAGGGACCAATGACAAGAAAATCTTTTTTTTTTTTTTAATGTTTGAAATATATAAACAGAAATATTTGAAGAGGATTTATTCAGAAATTAAAAATTCTTTGTGTGTGATAAAATCATATATTATGATTTCCATATCATTTAGACTTTGTGGTTAATCTACGGAATAAATGTTTATTAAAAAAACAGTTCTGAAAGCACTCAGTACACATTTGTTGAGTGTATTAATTCATCAGTTCATTTAGCAAATATTTATGGAACATTTGTTTAGTGTCAGTCATTGCAGTTGACTCACGGGAGGCCATCAATGATGAATGCAATGCATTACTGATATAGAAAGTTATAAGGCAATGACCCTTGTGGAACAAAAAGTTAGAAAAGAGAGGGGATAGGAAATGGTGGGAGGAGGGATGTCTTACAAATATTAAATTGCAGGTCTGGGCAGGCCTCTTTGAAAAATTGACATTTGAGCAAATACATAAAGTTTATCTTGTGGGTAGTGGGTAGTTGATCATATGGGGCAGTGAGAACAGCTGTTGTCGAGGTGGCATCCTGCCTGCTGCATTTGAGGAGCAGCAAGGAGGCCAGTTTGACTAGAGGAGAGGGAAACTGTTGGAAATTAGTAGGCAATAAGGTTAAAGAAGTAATGGGAACAAGGGCCTTTTAAGCAATTATAGACTGTGGGGTTTACTTTGAATGAACAGCGGAACCATTGTAGAGTTTTGAGAGTAAGTGTGACATAGTCTGCTTTACTTTTAAAAGGATTATCTGGCCACTGTGTTAGGAAGAGACTTTGATAGAGGCCAGATAGAATTAATAATACCAATTAGTCTATTATAGTAATTTAGGGGAGAGGAGAAGATGGTTCACACTAGGGTGGAGCAGTGGAGGAGGTGATAAGTAGTCAGATTTTATGTTTCAAAGTCAGAAATAATAGTTTTTGTTGATGGATAGGATTTGCAGTGTGAGACCAAGATAAGAATCAAGGATGACCACAAGGTTTTACGACAGAACAACTGGAAGATGGAGTTACCATAAACTGAATGATAAAAAATGTTCACTTTACCTAACTTGCTGATATTAATATTCAGGGGTAGAATTCAGGTGGATTTGGTTATAGAATATGGATAGAATGTTTTGAGAAAAAAATGGAGGGAAGATAAAGAAAAACTAGGGAAAATAGGGTTTTGTATTTAAGTTAGCTATTTTGCAACTTCTTTTCCCTTGAATAGTCTTTGGGGTCTTGTCCATGGTTGCAAGTAGAGTGATAAAAGTTCAGTGATAATAATTTACACTATAAGGACTTGATCAGAAATAGCATGGACTCTACTTTGTTTTTAAGGCATTGCCTCTGGTATCCACATGTAAATATTTAATTCCTACCAAACTGTATATGCACTATTATGTTAAACTACTGTATAGAAATCTTCTGAGAAACATGTGATGCTTTTTTAACATGATTAAACTTGTTTCATCTGTTCTTCATCTGAGAAACAGCCCATGGAGATATTGCAAAATGATTAATTTTTCATACTATTTCACTGCTTCTACTAAGTTGCATTCTTGGTAAGATACGTTTTGAAAATATATTCAGTATTTAAATATACTACATTTTTCATAGTTTTTTTTTTCCCATTAGCATTATGAATCAGACAACATTCCTGCAAGAGAAAGATAACACACAGAAAAAGTGACTGTAAGGGGAAAACTTAATAAAGGGGATATTTACAAAGGTGTGGGCTGGGTTAAAGGAAATGAAAAAGAGATAGTGAAGCTTAGAGAATAGGCTCACAAGGCCAAGGTTGGTGTTATACTTCCTAAACAAAGGGAAGGAATAGTTTTGCAGGTACCCAAAGGATAGAGTTGTAGCTCTTAGTATAGTTGTATCTGTACAAGATGGCCACTCAAAAGAAACAGTAAACTTCGGTAAAGGAATAGAGCCTGGAATAATGCAAACTTGACCTAACTTGTCTTACACGTGATGATGCTCTTTAAAATTTAAATATATGTAAAAAATCAAATGGGCATTTTAGAACTGAAAAATGCAATATGGGAAATTAAAACTTCATTGGATGAGGATTAACTGAAATCTAGATACAGCATAAGACAGAATTAGTGAACTCATATCAGGCTAATGGAAAACATACACACTGAAGCATAAGATTTAAAAAAAAAAAAAGGTAGAAGGAAAAGAAAATAATATTGTAAAAGATGTGTCATGCAACCAAGAGAGACAAAAAGACAAATGATTAAGATCCCAGAAAGAGAAGAGAGAGACAGAACAGGACAGAAGCAATTATCAGAAAAATGGTGCTTGAGCCTCTTTTCAAATCTGATGAAATACATCAGTCTACAGACTTAAGAAACTTACCAATCTGTAGGCAGTATAAATATAAAGAAAACATCACCAAGGCACAGTGGAACCAAATATTTCAAACTAAAGATAAAAGATAAAACTTAAAAAGGAATCTTGAAAATACACAGAGGAAAATATATACATTACCTTTATAAAAGCAACAGTAAGGGGCCCCTGGGTTGCTCAGTCAGTTAAGTGTCTGCCTTTGGCTCAGGTCATGATCCCAGGGTCCTGGGATCCCTCTCCCTCTTCCTGCCACTCCCCCTGCTTGTCCTTGTTCGCTCTCTCTCTCTGTCAAATGAATAAAAATAAAATAAAATAAAATAAATAAAAGCAACAGTAAGACTGACAACTGACTCCTATAGAAGCAAGAAAATATGAAGTGATGTCTTTAAAGGGCTAAAGGAAAAAAGTCAACAAAGAATTCTGTACTCAACTGTGTGTTCTTCAGAAATTTGTACAAAATAAATACAAATATTTATTTTTAAATAAATATTTTTATTTTTTTTATTTTTTACTTTTTTTTAAAGATTTTATTTATTTATTTGAAGAGAGAGACACAGCGAGAGAGGGAACACAAGCAGGGGGAATGGCAGAGGGAGAAGCAGGCCTCCCGCCAAGCAGGGAGCCCAATGTGGGGCTCGATCCCAGGACCCTGGGATCATGATCTGAGCTGAAGGCAGACGCTTAACGACTGAGCCACCCAGGCGCCCCTAAATAAATATTTTTGAACAAAAATACTTTTTACAAAAACAAAACTCTCACTACAAGAATAAAGAAATTTCTTTGGCTTGAAGGAAAATAATTCCAAGTGAAAGCACAGAATGCAGAAAGAATAAAAGAGCTCCAGAATAGTCAACTGTAGATACAGGTCAATATAAAAAATCACTTATACTTTTATACTCTAGTAACAAAAAATTATAAGATGAAAATTTAAAGATACTATCTACAATAGCATAAAAACATAGAATACCCAGGAGTGGATTTAATATATGTGTGAGACATTCTATACTGAATGCCTTAAAACATTATTTAAGAGAATTTATTGAAGAGCTAAATAAATGGAGAATATACTTGATCTATATTTTATTATTATTCAAATTTATATCTAAGCATTGTTTTACATCTTGATGTACATTAGATAATTCTAATATTTACATAGAAATTCAAAGGACATAGCATAACTAAATAGTCTTTAAGAAGAAAGCATGTTATTATCAGATTTCAGGACTCATCATAAAGTTAGAGAAGTTAACAGAGTATGGGATTAGTTCAAGGATCGAAAATTCAACCAATAGGATAGACTATAGAGTATATAAATAAATCAACACATAGACATTGGGGAAAGGATGGTCTTTTAATGAAAATGGTTATTCTTTCTTTCCATACATAAAAATTAACTTGAAAATGACCATTAACAGAAGTATGTAGTATTATTCATTTTCTAATTCAGGTGACTTGCACAATTCATGGCACGTATTGGAATTTTAATAAAAAGATGATGAACCTGTGACACTTAAATCTCATTTTATGAAATTTTTATTAAAATTCATAATTAGGATCAGCAACATGACTGATCCAGAATTTAGGATCCTGGAACTTTCGCTATTGAGGACTGAAGGAATATAAATGAGGGCTGTTTCTATAGGTGCTTGACATGTGACTCTACATTTGAATTTAAGGGGATTCACAACTGAGCTGCCATCCAAGGATTTAGAAATCTACATTTATGGAGCCTATCACAAAACAGAGTTCTTTACTTGGTGTTGAAGTAAAGAAGAAATGGAAGGGTGGTCTTTCATGTTCCCTCTGTGTCACTAAAAAAGGGAAACCTCATTATAAAAGATGATTTCTAAAATTTCTAAGAGTTAACATGATACTATCATATGGTTCTATGTATTGATAACCCCATACAAAATAGTTGGCTCAAAAAGACTTAATCCAAATTAGCATCAAAGACAGACATAGGAGAGAGTGATGTGGATGAGGTAAAAGGCTGGCATCCTTTAATGAAGAATATGAAAGGACTTGGAAAAAGAAACAAAGAAACTGTTAAAAGTCACCAAAAAAAAAAAGAAAAATAATAATCTATTACCTTTCCTCTTCACTGTTGTGATAAAGACTCAAGTTTAAGATAAGAAAAGTTTTAGCATTTAGCTATTAATAAAGAGATCTTAATATAGTTATGGATCAATGGACAATAATGATTTTCTGTGAATTGTATTTTTATATTTATTTGCCTTTTCTAAAACTTCTATAATCAATCACAGTCAAGGAAATACTAATTTTTCAAAAATGAATTTTTAAAATAAAATTTAATGCTTCAGAAATGTTTTCTGATTTATAACTTTTTTGTTGCAAGTTGGCACTTTTTTCTTTATTAATTCAAGCATCATGGCTTTTCTACCAGTATTTCATTCAATACTAAAAGCTGAAATAATAGGGATGACTGGGTAGCTCAGTCAGTTGAGCGTCTGACTCTTGATTTCTGCTCAGGTCATGATCTCAGGGTTGTGGGATCAGGCACCAAGTCAGGCTGTGTGCTCAGCAGGGAGTCTGCTTGGGATTCTCTCTCTCCCTCTTCCTCTGCCCCTTCCCCTCCACCCCCCTCAAATAAATAAATAAATATTTAAGAAAAAAAAACCAAAATACAAAAAGCTGAAATAATAACAAATTTATTTGCTTTCATTGGACCTATATTGAGAATTGATGCCCTTTGGATAAAGAGCTCATATTTAAAATTGTCAAGAATTTCTGGGTTTTTAATGTTACACCAGGTGTAACAAGCTACTTTAATATCTTTAATACAATGTCATCTGTCCCTAAAAAATAGGAATTTATAGATGAACACTTTGATTATTGACAGAAAAAAAATACACTTTGTTTTTGGTTGTACCATTTTTGAATTTCCAAATACCTTTGAACTTTAAATACTATGTAAGTACAGCCAATCCTCATTATTCATGGATGGTGTGTTTGTGAATATACCTACACACTAAATTATATTTGTAACCAAAAATTAATACTTATGACTTTTTCAGTCATTCTTGCGTATATGCAGAGAAGTAAAAAATCCAAGTTACTCAATGCACACATTGCCACCTGAGAACAAGGTAATGCTGTCTGTTTCAGCTTGTCTCATGTAAACAAGTATCCTCTTAGCAGTCTATGGGGTACTATTTTTTTTTTCATTTTTGTGGGTTTTATTGGTGCTTTCACTTTTGAAAATGGTCCTCAAGCACAGTGCTGAAGTGCTGTTTAGTGTTCCTAAGTGTAAGAAGGCTATGATGTGCTTTATGGAGAAAATATGTGTGTTAGATAAGCTTTGTGCCAGCTTGAGTTATAGTACTATTGTCCCTGGGTTCAATGTTAATGAATCAACAATATGATATATTCAGCAAAAGGAAGAGGAAATTCGCTGATCTGTACATGAGGTCACTCTGCAAAGTGCTAAACTAATAACATTTGTAGTGAATGATGAAGCCATCAGAAAGATGGGGAAGTAACTAAAGTCTGGGGTTCATGAGATGACAACCAATAAAATGCATAGTGGACAGCATTGCTGTGAGGCCGATAGCAAATACATTTATAGTCATGTTACCCAGAGTCAGGAAAATGCTAAACCCTTCTCAGCTAGTGATGGCTGGTTTGCACATTTCAAAGGGTGAAATGGCATGAAAATGTTAGACTTGCAGGTGAGGCAGATTCTGCAGATAGGAGGCTGTAGAAGAACTTTAAAAATGCCTGCTGAGGGATGCCTGGGTGGCTAGCGTCTGCCTTCAGCTCGGGTCGTGATCCCAGGGTCCTGGGATCAAGTCCCGTGTCGGGCTCCTTGCTCAGCGGGGAGCCTGTTTCTCCCTCTGCCTGCCACTCCCCCTGCTTGTGGGTGCTCTCTCTCTCTCTCTCTCTCTCCCTCTGACAAATAAAAAAAAAATGTTTTAAAAAAATGCCTGCTGAGGAGCACCTGGGTAGCTTAGTCAGTTAAGCATCCAACTCTTGATTTCAGTTTAGGTCATGATCTCAGGGTTGTGAGATGGGACTCTGCACTAGGCGTGGAGCCTATTTAAGATTCTCTCTCTCCCTCTCCCTGTGCCCCATCCCTCCTCTCCCTCTCTTAAAAAAAATTCCTGCTGAATTTTATATAGGAAAAGAGTTATATGGAAGAGCAGATTCAAGGCTGATGTGACTGGCTTATTTTTTTAAGGACTTTGGCAAATGAACCTATACAATGCAAATAGTATTTTGGGTGACAAAAATGTTAGACCAGAGACTTGCAGGAATAGAACTCTGTATTTCCCCCAAGAACAATAATTCATTTTTTGTTAATTCAGTGTTCACAGCCATCTTTATAGAACACAATTACTGCAAATAATGAGACTCCACTATACTTGATCTACATATGTGCATAGTCATCATGTTTGAACATGAGACTGGTGTTTGTTTGTGACTGACATGTAGCTTACACTCTATTGTTTACTATCAAAGAGACTGGGTCTAATTGCAATTTTTCTCTTCATTACTGTGTATTCAAGACTTGGCTCAAAAATCACAACCTAGAGATACCTTGGTGGCTCAATTGGTTGAGTGAATGAGTCTTGATTTCGGCTCAGGTCATGATCTCAGAGTTCTGTGTTTGAGCCCTGCGTTGGGCTCTTTGCTCACTGGGGAGTCTGCTTGAAGTTCTCTCCCTCTCCCCCTGCCCCCCCCCTTGCTTGCTCTCTCTCTCTCAAATAAATAAATAAATCTTTAAAAAGAAGATCACAATCTAGACCTGCCTCTCATAACTGTTAGCGGTTGTCTAGAGCCCACATGTATACTTCCTTGTTTAATGCTCCCTCGTTCATGGTGTTTCACCCAAGAGACAATGAAATGCTTTGCAGATTTTGTTGCCTGGTCATAAGTAATAGAAGACTGAATCTACTCCTCTGCTTATCCCTGAGGAGCCTTACAGCAGGTGGAGGTGGGGTTCAGCATTTAAATAAAGCTGATTGATGACACTGCAATCTGCTGCCAAATTTTTTTTTTTTAAAGATTTTATTTATCTATTTGAGACAGAAAGAATGAGAGAGACAGAGAGCACATGAGAGGGGGGAGGGTCAGAGGGAGAAGCAGGCTCCCTGCTGAGCAGGGAGCCCGATGCGGGACTCGATCCAGGGACTCCAGGATCATGACCTGAGCCGAAGGCAGTCGCTTAACCAACTGAGCCACCCAGGCGCCCCAGCTGCCAAATTTTTTTATTGGAAAATTGTTCACTACTTATCAGAGAAAAAAAGAATTAAATGAAGATAGGAGAAGTTTATTCTTTTTTATTTCTATTTTTTATTTAAATTCATCAACATATAGTACATCATTAGTTTTTGATGTAGTGTTAAATGATTCATTACTTGTGTATATAACACCCAGTGCTCATCACATCACGTGCCCTCCTTAATACCCATCACCCAGTTACCCCATCCCCCCCACCTACCTCCCTTTCCTCAATCCTCAGTTTGTTTCCCGGAGTCAAGAGTCTCTCATGGTTTGTCTTCCTCTCTGATTTCTTCCCATTCAGTTTTCCTTCCCCCATGATCCTCTGCACTATTCCTTATGTTCCACATATGAGTGGAACTATATGATAATTGTCCCTCTCTGATTGGCTTATTTCATTTAGCCATAACACCCTCCAGTTCCATCCATGTTGACGCAAATGGTAGGTTTTTATCCTTTCTGATGGCTGAGTACTATTCCATTGTATATACGAACCACATCTTCTTTATCCATTCATCTGTTGAAGGGCATCTTGGCTCCTTCCACCGTTTGGCTATTGTGGACATTGCTGCTGTGATCATTGGGGTGAAGGTGCCCCTTCGGATCACTACATTTTTATCTTTGGGGTAAATACCCAGTAGTGCAATTGCTGGGTCATAGGGTAGCTCTATTTTTAACTTCTTGAGGAACCTTCATACTGTTTTCCAGAGTGGCTGCACGAGCTTGCATTCCCACTAACAGTGTAAGAGGGTTCCCTTTTCTCCACATCCTCACCAACATTTGTTGTTCCCTGTCTTCTTAATTTTAGCCAGTCTGACTGGTATAAGGTGGTATCTCATTGTGGTTTTGATTTGCATTTCCTTCATGACAAGTGATGTGGAGCATTTTTTTGTGTGTCTATTGGGCATTTGTATGTCTTCTTTGGAGAAGTGTCTGCTCATGTGTTCTCCCCATTTCTTGAAGAATCAAAGTATAACAATTCCCTACCTACCTCAGAGGAGTAAGGATATGCATTGCTTGATCTCCTTGATTCTCCAGTCATGGTCTGTGGATCTCTAAGGATCCCTCTGAGACTTTCAGAGCATACATAGTATAAAAAAAAATTCATAATATACTAAGATTTTCTTTGCTCTTTTCATTTGCACTAATGGAGACAACAAATAATGAGTGTACCTGTTGGTGCCTTCATGAAAATGAAGGTAGTCAGTTCCTGTCATTTATGATGAATGGGAAGTAAGCACAAAGCACTTCCACTTCACACTGTCTATGGGTGGGGGGGCTGTCTTGAGAAAAAGCTCTTGTGCAGTTGTTTGAGGGGAAGCTGAAATAGCTACCTTTTTCACAGACCATTTTTTTTTTTTTTCAAGAGAGAGAGCATGCACACATGCATGAGCAGTGGGGAGGAGTAGAGGTTGGGGGGAGAGGGAGAGAGAGAATCTTTAGCATGCTGTACTCCCAGCATAGCCAGATGCGGGGCTCAGTCTCAAGACTCTGAGATCATGACCTGACCTGGAATCAAGAGTTGGACACATAAGGGATAGAGCCACCCAGGTGCCCTTCATAGACCATCATTTTTAATTAAAAGAATGACTGACAGAAATTGTGGGTATTCAAAGTTGGGAATTTGGCAGACATTTTCCTTGAAATATGAAGTGAATCATTCATCTCAAGGAAAACAAGTAACAGTGCTTATTGCTCATAATAAAACTCGTACTTTCAAGTGAAAATTAGAATTTTGGAAAACTTGTATTCTTCACTATGAACTTGATACTTTTTTTTTTAAAGATTTTTATTTATTTATTTGACAGAGAGAGACACAGCGAAAGAGGGAACACAAGCAGGGGGAGAGGGAGAGGGAGAAGCAGACTCCCCACTGAGCAGGGAGCCCGATGCGGGGCTCGATCCCAGGACTCTGGGATCATGACCTGAGCCCAAGGCAGACGCTTAATGACCCCAGGCACCCCTGAACTTGATACTTTAATACTGAAAGACTTTTCTGAGGATACTAGTGATGTTATATGCAAATGTGTTTTTTATGTATCATATGAAATTTGTCAACATTTGGAAGATCTGCTTAACTCCATGAACCAATATTTTCCATGCTTGATGTTACATTGCATGATGTTACAAAATTATACATAGATTTTTAAAAAAACATGCAAAGTGCAAGGTAGACCAATAGATTTAACCTTGTTGAGTATGAAATATTCATTTTTGTGGCTTCAAGTTTCACATTGCAAATAACCTTTAAGAAACTATTTCTTGTTGAGTTTTGATGTAGTATTAAAAGAGAGTATCCACAATTATAGGAAAAATGCCATAAAAATACTATTCCATTTTCTAACTGAATACATGGGTGAAGCAAAACAATGTGACCAAAGCAATCTATTGTAAGAGATTTAACTCAGAAGTATATATAAAGATACAGCTGGCTTTTTATTAAGACAAATATTACAGTTCTTCTGATGTACAAAAACATTACTCTTCTCACTAGTTTTTGGAAAACATAATTATTTTGCATTAAAATGTTTTATATATTAACATGTATTAGGTTTATTATTATTTTTTACATTTAAAACAAATAACTTTAAAAAATTATAGTATTAATTTGTAGTATAGTAATTGTTGGTAGATACAGCCAAAACAAACAAATCCTCTTTGGGTCCTTAATCATTTTTCAGAGAGTAGAGTCCTAAAATCATAAGTTTGAGAGCTGCTATACCACATGTTGCAAATGTCTCAATAGTATAAAGCTTCATTATTGTCTTTCAAAAAGTTATTCTTAAAAATAAAAATGGCAGTTAGGGCAATTAAAAGAAGGGTCTTAGGACTTAGTGATTTTTACTGCCAGTTGAAGTAGTGCTATTTGGCACAGTCCCTGGGGTAAAAAATACATGGAAAAGAGAGGACAGTAGAATGTCCACTGTTGCTGTATGGTGAAAAGATGCAGATAAACCACAAAAATGGAAGAAATATTTTGTTTGCTTGAGGTCTAAAGTATCAGTCAACTGGTACAGAATAATACCTCTTCTTATTCATGGTGTGTGTTAAGATGCTAACATCTGTTGAGAACAATCAGGTTTTCACTTGCATGATCTTGTTTCCTTTCCTTACAACCCAGTGAAGTGGGTACTACTGTCACCATTTTGTAGATTGTGGAAAACATGGCTCATTGATGAAGCTGAAATCACATAGAGGGTGGGAGAGTTAGGACTCAGATTGGATATTCTCAGCACCACATTGGTCTGAGAAAGATTTTGTTTTTTTCTCTTTAGGTTTCCAGCCACATGCATACAATGAATAAAGCCTAGTATGTTTGAATTTTAAATTATTTATGAAATTAATGCATGCCAAAATTAAAAATAAACATAAAAGGCAAGACAATTGCCCATCTGTATTTGTTTTTACTAATGAAATAGTTACCATATACTCCATTAATGTCTATATTACCTTCATATATATATGTATATATATATATATATATATACATTTTTAGGTGTCATTAATATTCCTCTTTAACACTTTTAGTTTTCTAAGTAGAATTTAACTGTATGCTATACCATAATTTATTTAATAAATTCCTATTATTGGGGATCAGATACATTTCCAACATTTTGCTATTGTAAATAATGTAGCGATAGATGCCCTTCAATTATAATTTAGAATATATCCATAATTGCTTTTCCAGAAAAAGATTAAAATTATAATTATTGGTATGCACCTCTGAATTGTACTGCAGAGATGTTTTAACTGTTAATTTGAATATATTCTAATATTTACTGTCAGTTTACTACTGGAATAAATGTTTTTGTTTTAATGTTAATTTTTATCTGTTTTTATCACTAATGTCACTAATGAGTTTTACGTTGTTCCTGATAATCAAAGGCCATATGCAGTTTTTATTTCACAGTTGCAATTTTTATTTTTTTCATGTGTTTTCTTTTTTTTTTTTTTTCAGTTTCAAGTTTTTATTTAAATTCCAGCTAGTTAACATGTTGTGTAATATTAGTTTCAGGAGTAGACTTTAGTGATGCATCACTTGCATATAACACCCAGTGCTCATCACAAGTGCCTTCCTTGATGCCCATCCCCTGCCCACCTCCCTCCATCAACCCTCTGTTCTTTATAGTTATGGTTTGCCTCTCTCTTTTTCCCCCCCTATATTCATCTCTTTCATTTCTTAAATTCCACCTATGAGTGAAATCATATGGTATTTGTCTTTCTCTGACTGACTAATTTCACTTAGCATAATGCATTCTAGCTCAATCCACATCATCACAAATGGCAAGATTTCATTCTTTTTTATGTCTGAGTATTATTTCATTGCATATATATATACCACATCTTCTTTATCCATTCATTGGTCTATGGACATTGGGCTCTTTCCATAATTTGGTTATTGTTGATAATGCTGCTATAAACATCAGGGTGCATGGCCCTTTGAGTCAGTACTTTTGTATCTTTGGGTAAATACCCAGTAGTGCAGTTACTAGATTGTAGGGTAGTTCTATTTTCAAATTTTTGAGGAAACTTCATACTGATTTCCACCTTCGCTGCACCAGTTTGCATTCCCACCAATAGTGCAAGAGGGTTCCTTTTCCAACATTTATTGTTTCTTGTGTTTTTTATTTTTGCCATTCTGACAGGTGTTAAGTGATATCTCATTGTAGTTTTGATTTGTATTTTTCTGATGATGAGTGATGTGGAGCATCTTTTCAAGTGTCCATTAGCCATCTGTATGTCTTCTTTGGAAAAATATCTATTCATGTCTTTTGCCTAATTATTAACTGGATTATTTGGTTTTGGTGTGACTTTGATAAGTTCTTTATAGATTTTGAATACTAATCCTTCATCAGGTATATCATTTGCAAATATCTTCTCCCATTCCGAAGGTTGCCTTTTAGTTTTGTTGATTGTTTCCTTTGCTTTGCAGATGTTTTTATTTTGTTGTAGTCCCAGTAGTTCCTTTTAGCTTTTATTTCCCTTGCCTCCAGAGTCATGTCTAGTAAGAAGTTGCTAAGGCCAATGTAAAAGAGGTTATAGCTTGTGTTTTCCTCTAGGATTTGATGGTTTCCTGTCTCACATTTAGGTCTTTCATCCATTTTGAATTTATTTGTGTGTAGGGTATAAGAAAGTGGTCAGGTTTCTTTCTTTTGCATATTGCTGTCCAGTTTTCCCAAAACCACTTGTTGAAGGACTGTCTTTTTCCATTGGATATTCTTTCCTGCTTTGGTGAAGATTACTTGACCAAATATGTGGGTCCATTTCTGAGTTTTCTATTCTGTTGCATTGATCTGTGTGTCTGATTTGTGTCAGTACCATACTGTCTTGATCACTACAGCTTTGTCATATAACTTGAAGCCTGCAGTTGTCATGCCTCCAGCTTTGCTTTTCTTTATCAAGGTTGCTTTGGCTATTAAGGGTCTTTTGTGGTTCCATACAAATTTTAGGATTGTTCGCTCTAGCTCTGTGAAAAATGCCAGTGGTATTTTGATGGAGATTACATTAAATGTGTAGATTGCTTTTGGTAGTATAGACATTTTAACAATATTTGTTCTTCTAACCCATGAGCATCTAATGTTTTTCCATTTCTTTGTGTCCTCTTCAGTTTCTTTCATAAGTGTTCTATAGTTTTCAGAGACCAGGTCTTTCACCTGTTTGGTTAGGTTTATTCCTAGGTATCTAATGGTTTTCGGTGCAATTATAAATTAGATCGATTCCTTAATTTCTCTTTCTGCTGCTTCATTTTTGTTGTATATAAATGCCACAGATTTCTGTACATTGATTTTGTATCCTTCAACTTTACTGAATTTTTGTATCAGTTCTAGCAATTTTTTGGTGCAGTCTTTTGGGTTTTTTACAGAGTATTATTTCATCTGCAAATAGTGAAAGTGTGACTTCTTCCTTGCAGATTCGGATGCTTCTTATTTCTTTTTGTTGTCTGATTGCTGAGGCTAGGATTTCTAGTACTATGTTAAATAGTAATGGTGAAACTGAACATCCCTGTCTTTTTCCTGAGCATTGAGGAAAAGCTCTCTGTTTTTCCCCGTTGAGGATGATATTGGCTGTGGGATTTTCATATATGGCCTTTATGATGTGAGGATGTTCCCTCCATCCCTACTTTCTTGAGGGTTATTACCAAGAATGGATGCTATACTTTGTCATATGCTTTTTCTGAATCTATTGTGAGGATCATATGGTTCTTTTATTAATGTGGTGTATCATGTTGATTGAATTTTGAATATTGAACCACTCTTGCAACCCAGGAATAAATCCCTCTTGATTGTTGTGAATAAATCTTTTAATGTACCATTGTATTTGATTAGCCAGAATCTTTTTGAGAATTTTTGCATCTATATTCATCAGGGATATTGGTCTATAATTCTCATTTTTAGTAAGGTCTTTGTCTGGCTTTGGAATCAAGGTAATTCTGGCCTTGTAGAATGAGTTTGGAAGTTTGCCTTCCATTTCTATTTTTTGGAACAGTTTGAGAAGAGTAAGTATTAACTCTTATTTAAATGTTTGGTAGATCCCTTAGGAAGCCACCTGGCCCTGGACTTTTGCCTTTTGGGAGATTTTTGATTACTGATTCAGTTTCTTTGCTGATTATCACTCTGTTCAAGTTTTCTTTTCCTTTTTGTTTTTTAGATTTATTTATTTATTTTAGGGAGAGACAGACCATGAGTGGGAGGGGCAGAGGGAGAGGGAGAGAGAATCTCAAGCAGACTCCCCACTCAGTGTGGAGCCTGATATGGGCCTTGATCTCACGACCTGAGATCATGACCTGAGCCAAAACCAAGAGTCAGACGCTTAATGAACTGCACCACCCAGGCCCCCCTTTTCAGGTTTTCTGTTTCTTCCTGTTTCAGTTTCGGTAGTTTATATGTTTCTAGGAATTTATTCATTTCTTCCAGGTTGCTCAATTACTTGCATATAATTTTTCATAGATTCTCTTACAATTGTTTGTATTTCTGTGATGTTGGTTGTGATCTCTCCTCTTTCATTCGTGATTTTATTTATCTGGGTCCTTTCTCTTTTCTTTTTGATGAGTTTGGCTAGGGGTTTACCAATTTTGTTAATCCTTTCAAAGAACCAGCTCCTGGTTTCATTGATCTGTTATACTATTTGTCTGTTTGTTTCTATGTCATTTATTTCTGCTCTCATCTTTATTATTTCCCTTCTTCTACTGGCTTTAGGCTTCATTTGGTGTTCTTTTTCTAGTTCCTTTAGTTGGAAGGTTAAGTTGAGTGTTTGAGATTTTTCTTGCTTCTTGAGGTAGTATTACTATATATTTCCCTCTTAAGACAGCTTTTGCTGCTTTCTAAAGGTTTTGGACCATTGTGTTTTCATTTCCATTTGTTTCCATGTATTTTTTTTTTAAATTTCTTCTTTAATTTCCTGGTTGACCCATTCAATCTTTAGTAGAATGTTCTTTAACCTACATGTATTTTTGGTCTTTCCAAATTTTTTCTAGTAGGTGACTTCAGGTCATAGTGTTGTGGTCAGAAAATATACATGATATGATCTGAATCTTTTTGTACTTTTGTTGAGGCCTGACTTGTGACCCAGTGAATGATCTATTCTAGAGAATGTCCATTGTGCACTTGAATAGAATGTATATTCTGCTGCTTTAGGATGAAATGTTCTGAATATATCTTTAAAGTCTACCTGGTCTAGTGTGTCATTCAAAGCCATTGTTTCTTTGTTGATCTTCTGCTTAGATGATCTCTCCATTGATGTAAGTAGGCTGTTTAAGTCTCCTACTATTTTTGTATTATTATCAATGAGTTCCTTTATATTTGTTATTGTTTTATGTATTTGGGTGCTCCCAAGTTGAGGGCATAGATTTTTACAATTGTTAGATCTTCTTGTTGGATAGACCCCTTTATTGTGACATAGTGACCTTCTTCATCTCTTGTTATAGTCTTTGTTTCAAAATCTAGTTTGTTTTATATAAGTATTGCTACCCCAGCTTTCTTTTGACATTTATTTACATGACAAATGGTTCTCCATCCCCTCACTTTCAATCTGCAGGTGTCTTTATGTCTAAAATGAGTCTCTTGTAGGCAGCATATAGATGAGTCTTGGTTTTTTATCTATTCTGATACCCTCTGTCTTTTGATTGGAGCATGTAGTCCATTTACAGTCAGAGTGATTATTGATTGATATGTATTTAGTGCCATTTATTACTTGTTTTGTCATTGGTTCTGGAGACTTTCTCTGTTCCTTTCTTGTCTTTGTCGCTTTTGGTCTTTCTTTTCCCACTCAGTGAGTCCCCTTTAATATTTCTTGCAGGCCTGGTTTAATGGTTACAAACTCCTTTAGTTTTTGTTTGTCTGGGTAATTCTTTATCTCTCTGAATGATAGCCTTGCTGGATAGAGTACTCTTAGCTGCACACTTTTCCCATTCAGCACGTTGCATAAATATCTTCTTACCTGTCAATTTTCTGTGGAGAGGTCTTCTGCTAACCTTATATGTCTTTCCTCGTAAGTTAGGGACTTGTTTTGTCTTGTTGCCTTTAGTATTTTTTCTTTATCTCTATAATTTGCAAATTTAACTATGATGTGTCTTCGTGCTGGCCTGCTTTTGCTGATTTTAATGGGAGTTCTCTGTGCCTCCTGGATTTGGCTGTGTATTTCTTCCCCAGATTAGGGAAGTTTTCAGCTATAATATCCTGAAATAAATGTTCTGCCCCTTTTCCCTCTCTTCTGAGACTCCTATGTTATGAATGTTATTATGATTCATGGAGTTACTTAGTTCCCTAAGTCTACATTCGTGATCTATATTTTTCTTTTCCTCTTCTTTTCAGCTTCATTATTGTCCATAATTTTATCTTCTGTGTCATTTACTCATTCCTCTGCTTCTTCCATCCTTGTGGTTGTTACATGCAGTCAGTTCTCATCTCAGTTGTAGCATTTTTTATTTAGGTCTTTTATCTTTGTGGTAAGGGACTTACTGGTGTCTTCTATGCTTTTCTCAAACCAAGCTAGTATCCTTATGATTGTTTCTTTAAATTCTGAATCAGGCGTATTACTTATATCTGTTTTGATTAGATCCCTGGCCATGACCTTTTCTTGTTATTTCTTTTGGGATGTTCCTCTGTTTGGGCATTTTGTCTAGGTCTCTGTCTTCTCTGTGTTAAGAAAGGCTGATATGTTTCCGGCTCCTGAGAGTAATGGCTTTATGAAGAAGAGGTTATATACTGTCCAGGGCCAAGTGCTTCAGGAAGTGTCTCTGGTATATGCTGTGTGTACTCTGCTGCTGTGTTTTGGCTGCTCTTTCCCTCAAGTCAGTCCTCTGCAGAGTTTCTCCTGCCTGCAGTGGGGAGTGTTTGGACCTTAGCCAGAGTGCAGTGAGTTTTAACTATGTGTGCTCTGTCTACTTGTTAAAAGAGACCTGATCCTTTTTCCACTAGAGGTGAAACTTTGCAGAAGTCTGTGGTCACTAGATGTGTTACATGTGGGGGCTTTGTGCTGGTCTTCTGGGAAAGGGGCCCCTGCCCTTGTTTTCAGGCACACTTGTCCTAGAAAAGCAGCGCCCACAGAGCATAGGGGGACAGGGCTTGGTGTAAGTGATTTAGGCCACCACTGCTGGTGCTGTGTTGGCTAACGAACTCAGTTTATGCTGAGGGTCAGGGGAGGGAAATGGCACCTGCCACCTCTTATCCCTGAGAAGCAATGCCGCCTCTCCCAGGTGTACTCCAAGAAGGGGGAACCATCTCTCCCAGTACATCCTGGGGATCCTCAGATCATTTGTCTGCTCCTTGCCTATCTGCCCCCCTTCTCCATAGGAGCACTGCAGCACCCTCAGAGCTCCACCCAGCCACACCGTGGACCTCTAAAACTCCAGTATTTCAGCCCTGCTGGTTGTAAAAACTCACGAAAATCAGCCCTTCTCATTTTCCCAGTCAATCTTAGGGGAAGTGTTTTCTTTGTGTGATCCCCTATATGCTTCTCTCTCTCCCTCTCTCTTTTCTCTCCATGACCAGGGATCCCTTCCCTCCATAGCACCCGAGATCCGTTTCTCCCCCAAACCACATCTCTGCACTGCCTACCTTCCATGATGTGGCTTCTTTTCTCCCTCTAGTTGTGCAGTTTGTTCTGTCAGTCCTCAGATTGGTTTCTTGGGTGTTCATATGATTTGATATTTATGTAGCTGTGTTCAAGGGGTGAGGCAAGCCAAGGATCCTCCTATAACTTCATCATCTTAGTTCCTCCTGCCACGTACAGTTTAAAAAAATCTTCATTAACTATTGAAATATTACTAGAAGTAATCATTATAAACAACACTTACATATTAATTACTATGAGTCAGGAACTGTTTTAAATGCTGTGTATATATGTGTGTGTGTATACAATTTTTTTTTTCCTGAAAGCACTTTGAGATAATATAACAGTTAGGCCAAAATATGCTGGTGCAACAAACAACCCTCAAATCTCTCAAGCATACTACAACTACAAAGTTTTATTTCTTGCTCACAGTGCATAACTATTGTTGACCAACAGCATCTCTGCTTTACCTTTTCTTCATTTTAAGACCCTGGCTGAAGAATTAGTCCCTAGTCAATGTTTTGACAAAGAGGAAAGAGAGAGGGCTTAAGCACACAGTGATTCATAAAACTTCTGTGCGTATTGGGTATTCACCACTTTTGTTAACATTGCTTTGACCACAAAATTTCAAATGGCTACACCTGTCTTAATGGGATAAAGATGTACAATACTTCCATGTCAAGGGGCACCACAAGTCACAGGATCCATCATGCTTTCAGTGGTGAATGGAAAGTATTACCTTCTTATAAGAAGGATTGCCAAATATTTAGGAGCAAAAAGTAAAATCTATTACATTAGATACAGTCATTTTCCACATTTTATAGATGAGAAAACTGGGATACAGAGAGTTTACATAACTTATTCATGCTCAGAAATTTAATAAATGGTGGAGCAGGGTGTAAGCCCAAGCACTCTGGTTTCAGGACTGTGCTTTGGCCCAATGATAAGAAATAAAATGTGTCCAGTAAAAATCACCTTAGGTGATTTTAGGAGTACTATGATTATACTCATAGGTATTTATAAATACCATCAGGTATTTTATAAATACAACAGCTCTATAATTTATTGTCTAAACATGGACTCTTTTTCTTTGATAAATGCTAAATCTGACGGGATGCATTGACTAGTTTTCACCTGGGAGTATCTCAAAAAAATGAAGATGAGTGGTTAACCTCGAGGCAAATTTTATAATGTTCTGTATTGGTCAGTAATTAAGGGCTTTGGCAAGTTTGGGTAAAGAGTACTAATCATGTAAATACAGAGACTTCACTGCCAAATACATGAAGTAATACCCTCTAATGCATTGTAAATTTCTAAGTTGGGTTTGCTGCTTTGCTGCATACTATAAATGAAACTTATTAATATTTGTAGTGTTTCCCAAGATGGTCTCTAAAATCTGTTCTATTTTAGTTCATTTTAGCTACCATTTAAAATAATAGTTATTCTTAAAGGAAGCCAAATAATAGTTCTAAAGTTTTAATAGCTAGAGTAAATAAATAATAAAATGTACACTGAGAATTGATTAGTATAAAAATGAAAAGGACCAAGATTTTCTGACCTTGGATTCTGTGCTTATTGTTTTGTGTGCTCAGTGAGGGAATTTATAAATGCAGCTGAGTATACAAACTACAAAACCTCATTAATTTCAGCATTGCTTATTCATGTACTAGAAACCTTTAGGGGAGTTTTGGTTTATAAGTTTTTATAAGTTTACCAGAGTCATTAGTTGTCTGGTACAACTTATATTTACAAGGTTCCCATTGGTTGCTATCTAACATTTGAAATTGAAAAACTTAAAAGTGAAACATAAATTCCTCATAGAGAACTGACAACAGGATCTAAAATAAGCAGGTGACTCTCAAAAGAAATAATAATAAAAATATATGTCATATTATTTGTGACATTATATGTGAGTAAACATCCTTTAAATTAAAATGAAAAACCATTTCATCTATGAAATGGGCAAAGATTAAAAAATAGCATTCATTTTTGGTGAGGGTGTGGTCAAATGACCATTCTTATATATATATATATATATATATATATATATATATATATATATACTGACCCAACTTTTATGGAAAGTAATCTAAAATAATAAGCAAGATTTTATAAATATTTTTAACATTGATATCAAGGAATTTATCCTTTGGAAATATTCATAAATTTTTAATGAATATTTATGTTCCAACATTATTTCTAATACTGAAAAACTTGAAATAATGAAGTTTAAGCAAATTATAGTCTGTCCATATGAAGGAATCTTATGTAGTAATTTTTTTTAAAATGCCTTCAAATAATGCATCAGAATAAATACTAATTTTCAGTGTTGAGTGAAAATAGCAGACTATAAAATTGTTAAACAGAGGATGATCACAATTTTAAAAGTAAAAGTAGGAGGAAATATAAATATGTACCAAATTTTTAACAGCAGTTCAATTTGAACTGTATTATGGGAAAATGGGTGACTTTTGTTTTCTTTCCCAAACTGTGGGTATTTTCCAAATATTCTGCTATTATAATCAGTGTTATAATCAGAAAAAAATTACCAAATGAATTTAAACCATTAGAAATTGAAATTTATTAGTGGAATGTTGCTTCTTGGAGGAGTATTTTTTTTTTTTAAGATTTTGTTGGGCGCCTGGGTGGCTCAGTTGGTTAAGCTACTGCCTTCGGCTCAGGTCATGATCCTGGAGTCCCAGGATCGAGTCCCGCATCGGGCTCCCTGCTCGGCAGGGAGTCTGCTTCTCCCTCTGACCCTCCTCCCTCTCATGTGCTCTCTCTCATTCTCTCTCAAATAAATAAATAAAATCTTTAAAAAAAAAAAGATTTTGTTTACTTATTTGAGAGAGAAAGAGAGAGAGAGCATGAGCAGGGGGGAGGGGCAGAGAGAGAGGGAGAAGCAGACTCCCTGCTGAGCAGGGAGCCCAACTTGGGGCTCAATCCCAGGACCCTGGGATCATGACCCGAGCCGAAGGCAGACGCTTAACTGACTGAGCCAACCAGGCACCCCAGGGAGGAGTATTTTTTAACTCGTTGACTACCATCTGGTTTGCTACATATCTTTAAATCCATAACATATTTGTGTAGTTCATTTACTCCACCTACAATCCTGTCATTTGTGTTACTAAATAGAATCTATGTTTAATGAATTGAATTTGCGATATAAATCCAGAAAATTAAAATGATTTTCTCATTTCAGTTTCATACATTTCCTTCCTCAGATGAAAGTGTGTTTCTCAAATTGTAATTGTGTATGGGTGGGTGGATGGATGAATAGATACATAGATAGATATAGATAGATAGATAGATAGATAGATAGATAGACAGACTGACAGACAAATTAAGGAAGTAAACAAGCAAGTAAGCAAGCTACAAGATATCTAAGTATAGTTAATGTAGGTTGGAAGAAATTTCCTATTTCATCCTTCTTAATCCCTAAATAATGTTAGATTTGATGGAAGGGTCTCTCTGATCACTATTGTTGACGTCTTAATTGAGAAAACAGTAATTTTGCCTCATAGTCATTTAAATGTACTTACATTTTTCCTGTTTGTTTTATATATTTATATGATGAACTTTTTGTGGGTAGGGATCCTAATTTCCTTCCCTTTTCTATCTGTCCAAACCACCAAATACATTGCATATGTTAGATAAAGGATAGACAATAAATTACTAAACATGTTTGCCTTCACACAGAAAGACAGTGAATACAGTGGTTGAGAGAGCAGACTGTACAGTCAAATTGCTAGTGTTTAAATCGCAGGATTGCTGCGTGACCTAAGGAAAGTTACTTCACTGTGCCTCAGTTTTCTCAAGTATAATAACAGGGGGGAAACAGTGCTACCTATCTTTAGAGTTTTGAGAATTACATGAGTTGATGCTTATAAAATGCTGAGAATAGTTCCTGGCACATTATATGTGTAGTTATTACTATTTCAAGATAATTTCCTTGCTAAGTGACTATAATGATTAAACCCATGGCTATTACATTGAAGAATACATAAACATATTCAAACCTGGGAATAATTTTGGGGGAGCTCTATTGTTACATAGAGGGATGTAGATGATAATCAACATATGTAGAGTTAATCAAGAGATTTCTGGATATAGAGAAATGCATGATAACTAGAATGTTTATTGATGAATTCATAATTAGAGAGATAAAAATTATGAATGGGATATCATTAAAGAGCTTTTAGAATAGGAAGTTCTTATGTGATTCCCAAAACAGTATGATGATAAGTATTTGTGGATCAGAATAAAAGCGGGTTTTGAATCCTGACAGAAGGCATTATGTAAGTAGTTCTTCTTAACTGAAATTTTCTTTTTTTAAAAAAGTTTGGATACTTGATAAAAATAATACTTTTAAATTACATAAAATAACTTTTTAAGTATTTACAAGTGATTACTCCTGCTTTCCTTATTAAATATCATCATCAAACATAAAGTTGAAACTTACATAAAAGTAAAATCAAATTAGTTTGAGCCCTCTTTAACAACATTGACAATATTGAGAAAGAATGTTGAGCAAAATAAACATTACATTTTATCTTTTTCTTTATAGTTTTTATAGGTAGTCAGAATTTTGGACTTGAGTATATTTGGATATAATGTCCCCAAATACTTTGGACTCCTTTCATCCCTTTGTTTTCTTAAGGTTCTTTATTTCATAGAGTTGATGCTCTGTGCAAGTATCACTTCCACAAGGGGTGCTGGGAAGGAGGTATTCTGTGAAAACCTTTTAAGTAGGCAACTTGGCTGCTTTGCTTGCAACATCTGTTCATTCTGCAAAAATTCACTGGACATTAACTAGAATACAGCTGCTCTTTTCCAGTCCTACCCCCTGATGATTGAATGAAGCTAGCAGCAGGGAATGGGGAGAAGAGGGGAGGAGGAAGGATTAAGTATTATATTACCTTTATAACCAAGGTGTTGAAGTGGTTCCTTTAGATTTTTTTAAGAAAATAAAGGGAAGAGAGAGTTAAGGAGCAATAAGGAAAAGTTAAAATGCATTTAGGCTAGGGTATCAATCTGTAAATATGATTAAATGCTAGACTGAGCCATCAATGGAAGGAAGTTTTAGAATGTTTTTCCTGAGGTATCATTTAAAAACATGATTTCCCTGCAAGGAGATGGCAAGGGGAGGACTGTTTACTTGATTTCTAACTCGGCACTTTCTTTAGGTTCCCCTGACATACTAACATTGGCCAAATTCCAGGATATACAGAACCCAAAGCATCCTTCCATGCTCTAGAGACACTTGTATTTCTCCCTAATCTTCAGCTATTCAAATGATGTTATCAAAGCAAGATGATTTCCACTCTTTTTCTTCACAAATTAGGACCTTATATTAACTAAAGTGTATCGCTAATCTTGTTGGTGTTGAGAAATTTTGCAGTTCCTTGAGTAAACTCAGAAGTCAGGGTCCCTCAGATTTAGTCTCTGGAAGAGAAAAGGGCAGGAAATATTAGATTTTGAAGAAACCTTAGTATTTCATGTTTTCCATGGCCTCTAGGATAAGTCATCACACTATGTGGTCACATTGAAGCATTTGGTATTATATTTTAGGTTACTGTGCATCCAAGATTCACCTATACTTCTCATAGGTAGGCCAAATTTTATGTCCTCACTATCTGGATGCACCTGGGGAACTTCTGTAATCCAGGCTGATTTTAGTAAAAACTCCACAGAGAAGTTATGAAGCCTGCAGACTCATCTTCTGTCTAAATCTCTTCTTCATTTCTGGGCACTGATCGCCACCCTAGCACCCCTCTCTTGGTGTTTTCACTTTTATTTTCCTCCTACATCCTTTCCATATTTGAAACCACCACAATATTGGCATATAAATCTGTCTTCCTGAGACAGAGCAGGCATTCTTTTAGCCTACTGCCTTCTGCTCTGTGTTCCATACCTACCTCTCTTCATGACTTACCTTCTAGTGACTTGCATCACCTTTGATCAAACAGTGCCCTTGTATCCTCTTACCAGAAAACCACATCACTGCCCATCACTTTTCTCCATGTGGTAGTACCAGTAATTCTATTTTAGTCCTTGCTATAAGTGAGTGATAGTAGTAAAATGAGCTATGATGGATATAGCATTATCATTCCAAAGACACACCCAAACTCAGACCATAGACCCTAAACACAGTTTGGTATAAGGGTCTTTTTACTGTAATCCACACTCAAGTGATATCACTTTACCCCATACTGCAATGACTTTTCGCACACTACTGAGCAACTTCTCATAGATGTGAATGTTATCAAGATCCAAATGTAGTTTGCTTTGAAAGTAGACCATTGTCAATGACCACTGATTTATCTCATTCATGCTTTGACAATATGTCTGGTGTTTAACAGTATAAAGTAGCCTCAACGTTTAATGGACACTGTGGTTAAGCCACAATAAAGAAGTATGCTTATGCTTGAGCCTTGAGTTTTCTTAGTCTCTAAGCTCTAATTCAAGAAATTTCCTATTCATACAACCAAAAAATTTCTTTAAACATTTTATGAATATGACAGGTTTCTTCTAAAATAACATAGGTTATTAGTACCCAGCTTCTAGTTTAAAATTTAGAAACCTGTTTACTTTTCCCTATCCTGTTAGATTCCCTAGTTGTAAGCTTGTTCTTAACTTTTAGGTGTACCTTATATCCATGGGCCAGAGAGTTAAAAAAAAAAAAGAAAGAAGAAGAAGAAGGAGGAGGAGGAGGAGAGGATGGAAAGGGAGGAGGAGGAGGAGGCGAAGAAGTACTTGATTATGTTTTTTTTTTCATTAAGATTTATTTTAGAAAGAGAGAGGGGGAGGGACAGAGGGAGAGGGAGAAAAATCTCAAGCAGACTCCCCTCTGAGTGTGGAGCCTGACATGGGACTTGACCCTGAGATCATGACCTGAGCCAAAATCACGAGTTGAATGCTTAACCGACTAAGCCACCCAGATGCCCCTATGGTTTTATTATGTATGTTTATTTAATGAATTATCTCCTTTGTTTTATAAGCAATATAACATACATAAATTTTATTTTCATCTCGTACAAAATGAAGCTGAAGTAAAATAAATAACTTACCTAAGGTCATAAAACAAAGACAACTGAGCTGACATTTAGCCAGATGCTTCAAAGCCCGAACTTTATGTACCAGAGCAGTTAAAATTTATGTATGACATTAAAACTCTCTTCATTTTCATTTCATAGACCTTGAAAATTAATTTAATTGCTGATTCTATTAATTTCTTTGTACCTGTGTTTCCTCACTTTTAAATTAAGTGTGTTAAACATAATGGTGTCTACAATTCTTTAATGCTCTCACTTTCTGAATTAGCAGGGATGCTTGTGTTTTGAGCATACCTTATACGCAGGTCGATTATGATAAATACGATGAGTGTAACAAACAGTTCCTTCCCTCAAAGGAACAAATGATAAATATCTAATGATTGGTTCAGGAAATAAGTGCAATTGTTGTTCATCTCTCTGAGGTGGAGAAGGAACAGGCTTTCTTGAGTGGATTTGAAGGAAGACTTGAAAGATAAGAAAGACCTCTTGTTTTCATCCTCTGCTCTCTGATGTGTGGATACATGTGTTCAGGACTCACCTTTATATAAGGTCTTGCACCACTGATAATGAAACAGCACCTGTTTGTCCTCTCATCTGGTAAACACATCCCTGCCTGCAATTTCCCTTTATATGGCAATCACAGCAGTTCTAGTTTGGTCCCTGCTAAAGTGAAGAAGGCAACAGAAGTGATGTTATGGGAGAAAGGGTTATGGCGACAAGCATTAGTAACAGAAGGAGATTGCCAGTGCTGAGTGCTAAGTGTCATGATAAATAACTCAACCTTGACGTTTCCATGGAGAACAGGAAGGGAGAAAGGCAGTATTCTGAACCTAAGGACTAAAGGGGCAGGTGTTTTGAGACTGTCCATCCGGTGGGAGTGGAGAGCAGATTGAAAGGGTTTGGGTGAGTTACTCTGTATGCAAATAGGCTGCCTCTGGAACACCAAAAAAAAAAAAAGAAAGAAAAATGCACTTTTTAATTTTTATGTTGGGGAGATTTAGCCTAAACACTATCTGATGGTTGCTGTTTTTAGAATCCCAAGCAGTAATGGTCCAAAATTAGTATTTTAACTGTAAATGTCACTCTTTATTATAAGTTAAAGAGTGTTACAAAATCATTTTTTATTAAGTTCCTTACATTTGTTTTCCTGGACATTCTCTCTACAATAAGCTGATTTTTAATGTGGGGAATTTGTTGCTGAACTGGTTAACAAAATTCTTGGCTTATATAGTTTCTACTATACAAATCCTATCTGAATTTTGTAAAAATTAAATTGATATATCTTGAACATGAAAAGGACTGTTTAAAACTAAGTTGTAGTCCACAAAGCAATATTACAACTCTAAAGTAAACTAGCCAAATTTCAGGGAATTGATTTTAACTTAAGTATAATATAATCTCTAAATTATTTAAATATACTCTGAGAGATCATATTATAGTCTAAAACTGCTTACAATAATACTAATGCTTTCACTTGCCTCTATCACAGCTGCTGAAAAACTCATGTATTTAAAACAAATCTTTCATGCCACCTATAACACAGGTATTTGTTTTAGCTAAAATAATAGGGAAGCTCAGTGTTAATGTTTAGGTAAGATTTCATGGTATCAGTACTAAGAAAAACTTCATGTATAACAAGCATTTCCTTCTTCATTGTAAATGTCATTCTTTTGTTTTTACTCAGCATAAATTAGTTACATTGTATTTGAAATTGTTTAGAAATCTTTTTTATTTTGAGTAATTGACCACAAGCATCAATTTTGGATATTCACATTAAATTTCTTGCTTAAGAAATTCCTATATTCTCTGTCACTGTTTACTTTTTTCTTGCTCACTAAGGCAATCTAATTGCTTTCAAGTAATTTCAAGGTCATGCTTAGTTATTGGTCCTCTGCCTGTTCCTACAGAACATTTTCTGTAATGAAAATGCCAGAGACCCCAATTGCACACAACCGATCAATATTTATATTGAGCTGTCTGAGTCCCCCTTCACCCTCCTACTCCCCCCAACCCAGCTCAGGAAATAGAAATATTTGGTAGGGCTAATTCTCAAAAGGTAAGAAACACTCTAAATGAAAGAAATGTACCAATCGAGATTATTTCTTGGAATGAAGAAAAATGTTCTTTATTTTTTTGCCTATGTTTGAAATAGTGGCAACTGAAAATTGTGAATTGGAAATAATTGCTGAGTAAATCAAGATTCAATTATAATACTAATGTAAGCTGTAGGAGTAGTGTGAGAATGACTCTTCTTTATTCATGTGAACCTTTACTGTTTTCAGGTGCAGCCTAGCCTCACAAAGCTAGTTGTAGGGATAATAGCATCCAAATTCATAAATTAGGGGAGACACAGACAGAGGCGTCACTCAAAAGTCCATGGCTTTATGAGAGACAGAAGAGTGTGACTGAGTCTGTGTTCTCTGATGAGGTGTGTTGTAAAGGAAGGGCTAAAGGTTGGGAGTCCTCGAATCTTGGATTTGATTTCTGCTTCTGTCATTTATTTGAAGTAGACTTCAGGAGAGTTACCTAAATCAGCCTCAATTTCCTTTTGTTCATACAACAGAGCATCTGTGAAGACTGCATGTGATAATGCATTTTTTTTTAAAGATTTTATTTATTTACTTGACAGAGAGAGACACAGCGAGAGAGGGAACACAAGCAGGGGGAGTGGGAGAGGGAGAAGCAGTCTTCCCGCGGAGCAGGGAGCCCAATGCGGGGCTCGATCCCAGGACCCTGGGATCATGACCTGAGCTGAAGGCAGTCGCTTAACCAACTGAGCCACCCAGGCGCCCCCACGTGATAATGTATTTTAAGCTTCATGAATAATGGAGTTCATCTCCCACCTTCTGAATGTCTTTTAATGAAGAATTCATTCATGAAAATTATATTTTCTTAAGTACTTTGTAATTTGGCTTGTTTAATTTTATAGTGCCACTAACAGTATACATTGGGAAGTTATTATACTGTGATTGCTGCCCATTGTCACTAGACAATGTTACACCAGGCTGTAATATGAAACTGACCGTACGCTTTTCCCCTTTTTCTTTAGTGTTATGTATACATTTTTTTCTTTGCATATAAAAGTCTGTCTATCTCTATCTATCTATCTATCTATCATCTATCTATCTATCTATATTATTATGGGTTTATCTTAGATATAGATATGAGTACTTATGGATTTATAAATGTAATCAGTGTTCTATGTATTCATCTATAAACTTTTGATTATATGCATTTGTATTCAGAACATTGATTTCTTCACCCAATGGATGTAAGTTTCTGTCCACAGAGGATTTACCTTTGAATTTGTTCTGGTGATACTTTAAAGCATGGGTTAACTTTCAGAAAACCAATAATTAAAGTACAACTTGGGAACCGAATATTTACCAAAGCAGAGTGTACCTATTTATACTTTTAAATTTTATAAGTATAATATAGAAGGAGCCTACACATTGATGCCCTCAAGAATGTAACTTATGTTGGTTAAAGAAGATTAAATTAATTTATAGATATGCCATTATACAAAACCAAAACATCTTTCTGGATGAAAAAAAGCAAATCTAGCTTGTGATGAAACAGATGGAATTTAGTTCACCACATGCAGTATGGCATCAGTGTTTGTTTTTTATGAGAGGATTTAGTTATTTATACTGAATGTTTGCAGGTGTGAATTCAGGTCTCTGATAGGGAAAAGAAAAAGATAAATTGTTATCTTTTGAAAGGAAATGGGGATTGTTGCAAACGTGCAGATTTTGTATTTCTGAGAAACCTTGACTATCAAAAAAAAAATGTTTTTCTAACAATGCTCCATATGCCATTGGTCCATAGGCTCATTTTTCAGACTGTTGTTCAGATTAGTGGAAACTTAAACACTGTAGTACATGATTGTTAAAAAAATTTTCTGAAGCATTGAGCCTTAAAACATATCGCATATTAACTGAAGGCACATGTTTGTAGAATTCATAGCACATATTATATTCTGATGATACAGAGATTACAGGGACCTTTTTAAACTTTAACATTCACAAGTCTATCTTGTAGTTTCTTCAAATTAATTTTATTTTAGTGAGACTATGTTTTGATATCATAATCCATTATGAATTTAATTGTCCAGGTCTAGCTGTCAATTTGTCTACCTTCATCACTTCTTGGCTACAAATAGTTGAAAGACTTTATTGCTCTCAAGTGTGGTTATGTTAGCTTGATCAGTAGTCTTCAAATATATTTATTTCGTATCTTCGGAAACAATTGAAAAAATGGTGTACAGGGGCACCTGTGTGGCTCAGTTGGTTAAGCGACTGCCTTCGGCTCAGGTCATGATCCTGGAGTCCCGGGATCGAGTCCCGCATTGGGCTCCCTGCTCGGCAGGGAGTCTGCTTCTCCCTCGGACCCTCCCCCCTCTCATGTGCTCTCTTTCTCATTCTCTGTCTCTCAAATAAATAAAATCTTTAAAAAAAAGAAAGAAAAAATGGTGTACATTCAATACTGTTCAGAATTGATAAATTTGATCTAGGATGCCATTATACATGTGGTCCATTTTCCTGTCATTACTCACTATTCCCAGGAGTACATGTGGGAGATGTTTCTGTCAGACCTCAGTGCTAGAATAATAGGCTGACCTTCAGAGCAACAGTATACTTTTCTTGGAATAAAAATGTGAAACTCTAACTATTCATGTTTTTCTCATTTCTTTGTCAAGAAAAAAAGAAGAGAGAACCAAATTTGTATCCCAATTGTGTTAAGTCTTCCAGCATTTTTGTAAGACTCATCCATGGCTTTATGCTACCAATTGTGTTTCACTTTCTGGCAATGGTTTTGTATCAGAAAATTTTAAATGTTTCTGTAAATTGCCTTATATCCTTTTTGAATGAAGTAGATTTTAAGTAAATAAACAGATAACTATAATACAGTGTGAAAAGTTTAAACACAAGTGGCCATAGGCTGTGTCCAATACACTATAATTCTTTATAATAGCCTTATTATTGATTTTATTACTTTATCAAAGTAACCATAGCCTTCATCTCTTCTGCTTATATTCTCATATTCTTTTCTCTTGTTTTCTCTTTAGTAGACTGGAAGAAGAAACTATTATGTACTTTAATTTTAACTAGATTCAGATATTGTTTTCTTTTGCTTATTAATCCTATTTAACCCTCCATAATCTATATATTTTAAAAATATTTGTACATGTTTTCTAGAAAAGCACTCTATGCACAGTTAATTATTTCTATGTACAGTTAAAAAGTATTGGGAAGGGGTGCCTGGGTGGCTCAGTTGGTTAAGCAACTGCCTTCGGCTCAGGTCATGATCCTGGAGTCCCAGGATCGAGTCCCGCATCGGGCTCCCTGCTCGGCAGGGAGTCTGCTTCTCTCTCTGAACCTCCCTCCTCTCATGCTCTCTATCTCTTTCTCTCTCTCAAATAAAAAAAAAAAAAATCTTTAAAAAAAAAAGTAGTGGGAAGAGTGCTTTTTAAAAAATAAAATATTAGAACAATTTGGGGAAGCATTTTGCACAAAAGTATCAGACCTATTTTTGTTCTTCACCTCAGTTGCCAACTGATTGCTCTATTGTTTTAAACATGCCTGGGGATATAAATTGCTCCAGAGTCTGATCCTATTAAATTCAGATGTCTTTGCCAGAATAATGTTAGAGACGGGTCTTTGAGATTTGTTCTGAACCCAGGAGGACTCTTATTGACTGTCTCTTTATCTGGTTCTCTATAGTTATCTGTAAAGGGTCTACAGTTTGGCTTATTACTCTCATCGAACTGCCAGTCTTGTCTTAATGCTCACTTCCAAAATCCCCATTGTTATAGAGAAGAACATCTCTAGGCTTGATCTTCCTCATGTTCTGTTCCAAACAACATCAGTTCCTTTGGGGAGAACTTTGAACCTTTATCTGTTCTTAAACCTGTGTTGCTCCTGTGCAAAGTCTCTGTTCCTCACTACTCTGCAGCTGAGGGTGGGACAGTGGTCTACTTTTCTTAAGAGTGACACTCCTGCTTCACAAACAGGACATTGGGAGGGCATGGTAGCTTCTGGTCTTCTTGGTTTGCCTCTCCTAGCATAGAAGTTTTGCCCTTCAAGTGTGATTTGGGGCAAATATAATCAGGGCCCCTATTCTTGGCCCACCAGGTATTTTCTCAGCCTGTCATCCCTGGGGTATGCTATACCTGTGAGTGGAGACTAGACAAAGGAGTAAAGTCCAGGTCTCTCAGTCATTGTTGTCTGGAATAGAGCTTCTGCAATACAGACCTGAGGTGGGGGATGAGAAATGCTGGCTTCCTGCAATTTAAAATGTGTTTTATCAATGCAAGCCCAAAAATACAAGTCCATAAAAAGTAGCAAACTTAATTTACTCATTCTATCCTTTTGAAAACCTAGATTTCCTATCCTACAAAATGTGTCTTCAGCACTTTTTCCCAGTCTATTTTAAAATAACTCCTATGATTGAACTGTTTCCAGAGTCTCAGGAAGCTGTTCCATAATTCATTTATTGTTCATAAGTAGGAAGTCGCTCCAGATACTCAACTCAAATTTCCTTTACCTTTATAAAAATAATTTTTTTCAATTAGGATATTTTATATCCTAATATTATATTTATTCTACTCATTTACATGACCCTATTTTTGTCCTATTTTACATAAATATGTATGTCACAGTTACACAACAGAAATATCTATACATCAGCACTGTTTTAAATTTTAAAATTCTAAAATCCAAGAACAAATTTAATCCACTGTATTGGATAAGATTTCTTTGTTATGAGAAGAAACAGCAAATGTTTTTATTAGAAGCTTTTGCATAATGGCTTAGGGTTCTTAATTTGATGAGCCAGACTAATTATTAAATACAGAATTATCAATATTATTAGTAGGAATGAAAAGAAATAATTCAGCAAGAGCCAACTGTGGTCACCATAAAAATTGCTTTAAATGTCTTAGACTGCATAGGAGCATCTGGGTGGCTCAGTCAGTTAAGTTACTTTTGATTTCAGCTCAGGTCATGATCTCAGGGTCGTGGGAGATAGAGCATCAGATTCTCTTTCTCTCTTTCCCTCTGCCCTTCCCCTACAGTAACTAACTCAGTTTTACTGCTAAAGTTGCTTTTGAAGTCCAGTGCTCAAGATATTTGATAAAATCTCTCATAATATTTTTATTAAGAAGATCTCCATTTTGGGATGGAGATAATAAATCTATGCTGAATGGTACATTTATACAAGTTAATTTATTTTTTTTACTTTATTGACTGTGATAGGCTTATTTTTAGTACTGACATAATTTTATATACTTTTATAAATGTAGAAATAACTTTGAGTTACATTCAATTTTTTCTGTACCTGTCGATACCCTTTATCTATTTCAGTATATATTATCAATATAGATAATTTTGAATTATCTATTTTCAAAATTTTTAATCCTCTACTCATCATTGATTAGAAAGAAGACAAAAGGGCATGCTAGTTGCATGTGTAAAAGATGGTCGACTTGGAGAATACTGATTATATATGATTATAATGGTTCAAAAACTCAAGACCTTCAAAATAATCTTCACAAGCTGAAGCAAATGATCATATAAATATACATAGTCTGTATTAGGCATTTTAAAGTATGCTAAATAAAAGGGATGAGTTACCTTTTATCATTTTTATAGCTTATATCATACTTTCTGGTTATATTTTATAATTAAGCTATGTTTTCAACAGTCTTAAATAGAAGAATTTAAGGTCATTAATCCAAATGTGTATGTCATTTTGCACATCTTTTGTAATAGGGGATTATTGTATTAAATCATTTTAAATTATTTAATTCATCTCTAAAAATGTTAATAAACCCTTTTCCTCAGAATTAGTCATTTCTGTCAGAAATTGACATATGGTGGTTAAACTGAAGGTTTTTATTTTTCACTCTATTGAGGTAATTTTAAATTTTCATTTAGATACTAAGTCATGACTTGATGAGACTTACCAACTGACCAGGAAAGGCTCTATAGCCAACAACTAAATGGATCATATAGATTACGGAACTGCTTTGAAATAATCAGATATTTAATGATACCCTGGGAGTTTATTATCAAAGTTAGATAGGCAGAAGCCCTGTCTGGCAACCCTATTATCACAAGCTAAGTACAGAGAATCTTGCTGCCAGTGGAGGCATTTCATGCTTCATGTCCGCAAAAAATGTTGTAATTTGGTTGTGTATGGTTGTTCAGATGGTTTCAAGTCAGTGCTTTGACAGTCTACATTCCAGCTACTCAGGCCTGAGTCCTCGTGTGAAAAACTGTAAACTCCCAGCCAAGTTAACTGCAGTCGTTTTTGATAGATCTCATCTATATTGGTAAGAATTACTCTACACTGCTACTGCTCTCTTTAAGAATAATTTGGTTCCTGGGGCGCCTGGGTGGCTCAGTTGGTTAAGCGACTGCCTTCGGCTCAGGTCATGATCCCGGGGTCCTGGGATCGAGCCCCGCATCAGGCTCCCTGCTCAGCGGGAAGCCTGCTTCTCCCTCTCCCACTCCCCCTGCTTGTGTTCCTGCTCTCGCTGTCTCTGTCTCTGTCAAATAAATAAATAAAATCTTTAAAAAAAAAAAAAAGAATAATTTGGTTCCAAAATAAGAACTAATTAAAATTATTAAGAAGGAAATTGAGGCAAATGTTTGACATTTTGTATGCATTAGAAGCCCTGTCTTTCTTTGTGAAGGTGTTTTGCTGGACTAAATGAGATATGCAAAATGTCTGTTATAATGTGGATCTTTTAGAGTTGAAAAGCAACTACTCAATTTGAAAAGCATGCTCCATGAAGGCTGTGTCTTCTGGAATGCTGAAAATACCTTCTCCAATTAACTTAATTAACTGAAAACTGTCACTACTGGAATTACACTGGCATAGCCAAATACTTAGAATGTACAATTATTCTTGCTAGAATCAGAAGCTGCTTTAACCATACCTAGGAATGTACTTAGGGACTAGTTAACAGTATCAAGACTAAGAGAAATTTACAGTTGCACAGGAACATCATTTACTCAATAATCAACACTAAGAATGGTAACTATGTGAGGGCAGGTGAATGAGTACTGAATTTTTAATGAGAAAAATATACCCTGTGTACGTGGTAAGTAAGAGGCATGGAATATGAGTACAGGGAACTTTGTGGGGTGTCAGCCCCTGATGGTTCTTCTTTGGTGTAAAGGACTCCATGTACAGAAAAATGAGTCTAGTTTGTGTGTCACACGCCAGTGAATATTTGGATTGTGTCCTATGCTTGTTCAAAAAATAAATATAGAGCGCTCAACACATCTACTTTTAAAGTACTAAGTACAAAATTTTAAATATAAATTAGGTACTTAAAGGCTCAGAAGATTTCGTGTCCCATTTAAATGAGCATAATATAGTCCTACTTATGTCTTGATAGAATACCTGTGGGTTTTTTATATATGGCCTTTATTGTGTTGTGGTATGTTCCCTCTAAACCTACTTTGTTCAGAGCTTTTATCATGAACAAATGTACTTTGTCAAATGCTTTTTCTGTGTCTATTGAAATGATAATATGTTTTTTATCCTTTCTCATATTGATGTGCTATATCACATTGATTGATTTACAAATATTGAACTAACCTTGTAGCCTAGTAGTAAATCCCTTTTGATCGTGGTGAATGATTTTTTTAATGTATTGTTGGATTCTGTTTGCTAGCATTTTGTTGAGGATTTTTGCATCTATGTTCATCAAAGATATTGGCCTGTAGTTCTCTTTTCTTTTTTTGTGTTGTCTCTGTCAGGTTTCAGTATTAGGGTAAGGCTGGCCTTATACAATGAATTTGGAAGTTTTCCTTCCTCTTTTATTTTTTGGAATAGTTTGAGAAGAATCGTATTAACTCTTCTTTAAATGTTTGGTAGAATTCTCCTGTGAAGCTGTCTGGTCCTGGACTTTTGTTTGTTGGGAGATTTTTGATTACTTATCCAATCTCCTTGCTCATAATTGGTATATTCAAATTTCCTATTTCTTCCTGCTTCAGTTTTGGTAGTTTGTATGTTTCTAGCAATTTATCTATGTTTTCTAGGTTATCTAATTTTGTTGGCCTGTAGTTTTTCATAATATTCTCTTACAGTTGTTTGTATTTCTGTAATGTTGGTTGTTACTTCTCTTTCATTTGTAATTTTACTTGAGTCCTTTCTCTTTGTTTTTTGGAGAGTCTGGCTAGAGGTTAATGAAAATCTCATTTATATTTTCAAAGAATCAGCTCCTAGTTTCATTTATCTGTTCTGCTTTTTTAGTTTCTATATCATTTATTTCTGCTCTAATCTTTATTATTTCCTTCCTTCTGCTGGTTTGGGGTTTTGTTTGTTCTTCTTTTTGTAGCTCCTTTAGGTATATTAGGTTGTTTATTGGAGATTTTTCTTGCTTCTTGAGGTAGGCTTGTATTACTATAAACTTTCCTCTTAGAACTGCATTTGGAACTTAGAAATTTGTCTGAAAGTTTTGGACTGTTGGGTTTTATTTTCATTTGTTTCCATGTACTTTTGGATTTCTTCTTTGATTTCTCAGTGACCCATTCATTATTCAGTAGCATGTTATTTAACCTTTATGTATTTGTAGTCTTTCCAGATTTTTTCTTGTGGTTGATTTCTAGTTTCTAGTGTTATGGTCATAAAAGATACATGGCATGACTTCAATCATTCTCAATTTGTTGAGACTTGTTTTGTGACCTAATATGTGATCTGTTTTGGAAAATGTTCCATGTGCACCTGAAAGGAATACATACTCTGCTGTTTTAGAATGGAATGTTCTAAATATGTCTGTTAAATCCACCTGGTCCAATGTGTCATCCAAAGTCTTTGTTTCCTTATGGATTTTCTGATTGGATGATCTGTCCCTGATGTAAATGGGGTGTTAAAAATCCCCTACACTGATTGTCTTACAATCCATTAGTTCCTTTATGTTTGTTATTAACTGTTTTATGTATTTGGGTGCATAAATATTTATAATTGTATCTTCTTTGTTGGATTGACTCCTATATTATTATATAGTATCTTCTTTGTCTCTTGTTAGAGTCTTTGCTTTAAAATTTGTCTGATGTAAGTATTGGTATTCTGGCTTTCTTTTGACATCTGTTTGCATGATAGATGTTTCTGTATCCCCTCACTTTCAATCTGTAGGTATCTTTAAATCTAAAGTGAGTCTCTTATAGACAGCTTAAAGATGGGTCTTGTTGTTTTATTTTTTTAAATACATTTTCTCACCCTATGTCTTATGATTGCAGCATTTAGTCCATTTACATTCAAAGTAATTATTGATAGGTATGTATTTATTGCCATTTTATTACTTGTTTTGTTGTTTCTGGAGATTTTCTCTGATCCTTTCTTCTCTTTCTTTCATGGTTTGCACATTTTCTTTCATGATATATTTGGATTTCTTATCTTTATTCCTTGTGTATCTTTTAGAGGTTTTTAATTTGTGGTTGCCACTAGGTTTGTGTGTAACATCCTCTGCATATAGCAGTGTATATTAACTTGATGGTCATTTAAATTTCAACCCATTCTTTACTCCTCTTCTCCACATTTTAGGTAGATGGTGTCATATTTTATGTCCTTGTATTCTGTGATTCCTTGACTGCTTTTTCTTTACAGAAGCATCTATTTTTAGTGCTTTTGTGCTTCCTGCTTTCATACTGTCACTTTTAGTCTTTCCAATCAGAGTCCCCTTTAATATTTCTTATAGGGCTGGTTTAGTGGTCTTGAACTCCTTTAGTTTTTGTTTGTTTGGGAAACTCATTATCTCTCCTTTTAATCTGAATGATAGCCTTGCTGTTTAGAGTATTCTTGGCTGCAGATTTGTCCCATTCAGCACTTTGAATATATCATGTCACTCTCTTCTGACTTGAAAAGTTTCTGCTGAAAAATCTGCTGATGGTTTTATGGGGTTTCCCTTGTATATAATTGTCTTCTTTGTATTACTGCTTTTATTTATTTTTTTTTAAGATTTATTTATTTATTCCGGGGCGGGGGTGGTGAGGAGAGGGAGAGAATCTTCAAGCAGACTCCCCACTGAGTGAGGAGTCTGATGCAGGGCTTGATCTCACGACCCATGAGATCACAGCCTGAGCTGAAACCAGGAGTCAGATGCTTAGCCAGCCGAGCTGCACAGGTGTGCCTTATATTGCTGCTTTTAAAATGTTTTCTTTATCACTACATTTTGCCATTTTAATTACAATATGTGTTGGTGTAGATCTACTTTTGTTGATTTTTGGGGGGGTTCTCTGTGCCTCCTGGACCTAGATGTCTGCTTCCTTCTCCAGATAAGGGAAATTTTCAGCTATTATTTCTTCAAATAATTTTTCTACCCCCTTTTCTCTCTCTTCTTCTTCTGGGATCTCTATAATACAAATGTTATTATGTTTGATGGAGTCACTGATTTCCCTAAATCTGTTCTCTTTTTGCATTCTTTTTTCTCTCTTTTATTCAGCTTGATTATTTCCCATTACTCTGTCTTCAAGGTCATTAATTCATTCCTCTGCTTCTTCCAGCCTGCTCTTCATTCCATCAAACATGTTTCTCATTTTATTTATTGAACCCTGTTATCTCTGCTCTGTTATTCTTTATCTCTGTGTTAAGGGTCACTGATAACTTCCACTCTTCTCAAGTCCGGTAAATATCTTTAAGAACATTTCTTTAAATTCTCTAACATTCATAGGCATGTTAGTTATATCTGTTTCACTTAGATCTCTGGCTGTGGCTTTGCCCTATTCTTATATTTGAGACAAGTTCCTCTGCCTTCTCATTTTTTTCTAAGTCTCTTTGCCTTTCTCTGTTTGTTAGAAAAGTTACCTGTGTCTCCTGTTCTTGAGGGTGATAGCCTTATGAAGAAGAGGTCTTGTAGTGCCTTGCAATGTAGTGTTCCCTGTTCCCAGGACCTGACACTTCAAGGAGTGTCTCCAGTGAGTGCTGAGTGTCCTCTGCTGTTGCTTTGTGGCTGCTTTGTCCTTCGGGCCAGTCATCTGCAGAGGCTCTCTTTGCCTGTTGTGGGCAGTGTTTGGTCCCTAGACCAAATGGTGGCACATTTTAACTAAATGTGCTCTGATGTACTTGTGAGATGCAACCTGTCACCACTGCCACCAGAACTGAGGCCCCTCAAAACTCCTGAGTCAGAGCATTGGGACAGTCTTCTGGGGGCAGGGTCCTGCTGCACTTGGACTGAGGCAAGTGTTACTGGGAAGGGTGGTTCCTTCGGAATGTGTGGGGGCAGGGCTTGGTGGAAGCAAGTTAGGTAGCTAGTGTTGGCACTGCTCTGGTTCCTGCAGGTGGCCCTGTGCTTATGCTGGGGGTGGGGGAGGGAAATGGTGCCTACCAGTTTCTTTGTCCCCAGGGGGTCTCTTCCTAAATCCTGCTTCTATGGGACAAGCTCTGAGATGAGTAAATAAACTCCCCCCTGTGTGCTTGAGTCACTCTTCAGATTGCTGTTTCCATACTGCATGCCTGTGGGCTGTTTGCCCTGCCTTCTCTCCAAGAATAGCCCCCCAGTGGGGGGACACTGACCTTTAGCACACAGATCTTTAGAATTCTAGGCTTTAAGCCCCACGGATTGCAAGAACTCATGAAATTCAGCCCTTCTCACTTTCCAAGCCAATTGCTATGGGGATTCACTTTTCCCTGTGTGTTACTCTGTCTCTAACCCTTCTCCATGACCTTGGCTGCTTCCCCACCACACTGGCCATGACCCATTTCTCTTTCAAACTGTGTCTCCACACTTCATACCTTCTTTCATGTGGCCTCTTCTTTACCTTTAGTTGTGGAGTTTGTTCTGCCAGTCTTCAGGTCAGTTCTGGGGTGTTTAGGATTTGATAGCTATGTAGTTGTATTCATGGGACAAAACAAATATAAGTCCTCCTACTCTGCCACCGTCGTTGCAGTCCCTCATTTTTTTAGTTTTTAATTTTAGCTTAATCCAATTCAGCAGTATATGGTTAGCATCTGTAATATACTCTGCTCTACAACTACAAAAATGAATAGCACATAGTTTCTGTGTGTGTTTGGTGAGGAAGATGAATTAGCTATATAAATATTCTTGTAAACATCTGCACAGGGTACTATATAACCACAAAGAAGGATAATAGTCCAAACTAAGAGTTTACAGGAGATTTCTTGGAAGACATTCCCCATTAAATATAAAATCGTTAAATAAACGTAAATACATAAAATCATTTATGAAATACCCTGTAATATTTAAAGCATTTTGCCAGACATTATTTCATTTGAATCTAATGGGGATTCTAGGCATTTCACAGCATAGTTATTGTCCTAATTTTGCAAATGAGAAAATTTATGATAAGATGGTGAATGTCTTTGCCCAATATACATATACTTTGGTTTACAATTAATATATCACAGAGCATAGCTCAAACCCAGGTAATCTTGTTCTAAATACTAGTCTCCCCCCCAACACAACAAAATGCTTGTTAAATTGAATAAAAGCAGTATGTAAATATAGCCATATAGGCAATAAATGGAACTTCCTGTTGGTGTTGTAAAAGTCAGATCTTTTGATGTGGTGACTTTGTGGCTATTTACTACATGTAAAGCCTGCCACTGTTTAGTGTTTGCACTGCATTTAGGTGTTGCATGAAGAGTTATCTCATAGTTCATAAATGTAAAGTACCTTTAAAAGTGAGCACATTGTTTTGTATAGATGTTATTATTATTATCTTTCAAGCTTGTTTCTTTTGTATAAAACTCAGTGCTGTTCAATATCCCATTAAAGTCAGCTGGATGAATTCCTATAAAACTAGGCCACCAGGCAGTTTCCAAGGTAGCAAAGTGTAGTGCCTTCACAAAAAGAAGAGCAAAAAGTTCAATCACAAAAGGAAATATTTGGGCGATGTCTTGTTCCCACTGAGGTTATTTGCTGTACTCTCAAAGCCTTGGTGTAATGCTGCATAGTTTCACCATCTATTCTTATCAACCTTTATTACCCTAGGCTCTTGCAATTAATAAGGCATTAGTTTTAAGACACAATAGTATAGCAAATATGTAAAGATTATTTGCCAGCAGTAATTCTCCCTTAAAATTGCCTAAAGACCTATTTGGCTGAGGAAATAAGTTTCTGTTCAAATAAAAATTAATATTTTTCACTTTAATTGGTGTATATTATAATTTTATAATCAATTTTTCTCTTTCTCTCTCCGTTTCTCTGTCTCTGACTCTCTGTTTTTCTGTCCCTTCCTCCCTCTCTCTCTTTCTCCCTGTTTCCCAATAATGTATTTCAGTATTTAACTTGGCACTGGGTAGTTTTGTACAATATTTAATTGGCAGACTCACTTCACTTTCAAAGGAAAATATTATTCACTTAACATATTCTCTTGGTTTAAATGTAAACTATTCTTCTCCTAGTTAGCTATCTTGCTTGGCCTTATTCAGTATTTTCCATTTCCAGAACTCTCAGTCTCACATAACCTGTATCCATAAGACATTAATTTATTTGTTAGATTAAGGAGAAAAGATAAAATAATTTTATGTTCAAAATAATATAATGCATATTACTCTTTTTGTCACTATGCAGTGTTTCCTATCAGTTAATATCCCAACACCTATGCATATTTCATTGACTCTAGGTACAGTTTAAAAAGTGGAATATTTTTTTGTTTTAATAGAAAAATATACTTTTATATGGAGGATGAATGTCTTTACCAGCTCTACCTGATGCATAATTGATGGATGTGAGAAATGTTTTTGAAGTGAGAATTCCTTTTTTTTAAACAGGAGAAATTTATTCTTTCACAGTTCTGGAGGTTAGAAATCTGAGATCAAGGTGTCAGTGGGACCAGCCTTTCTCTGAAGTCTCTAAGGGATGATCCTTCCTTTTCTCTCCCAGTTTCTGGTGGCCACAGTCATCCCTTGGCTTGTGGTAGCATAACTCCAGTATCTCTGCCTCCGTCTTCTTGTGGTTAGTTTCCCTCTTTGTGTTTCCATCATCACATGCCATTCTCCTCAATGGATGTGTCTGTGTCTTCTTGTAAGGGCAACAGTCATATTACATTAAGTGTGACCACCATCTTAGCTATTGCAAATGTCTAGGACTTTATAGATCTCACCTACATTGTTCATATATAGCCAATTTGATGTTGCAGTGACATTTTTGGTGGCTGTTCTTTTTTGATTCCTTCATCTGTCAATGTATTGTCTAGATATTCTAATATCTTTAAGTATCATTTAGTCTCATCACTACTTCATAAATATTGGAGATACTAGATTTGCTACTAGATCATGTTACATGATGTGTTAGCAGAGAAGAATCCATGTTACTGTATCACACATTTTTAAAAACATTTTATTATATTTTAATAGAATTGGTTTCTATTGTAATCCTATATATTTTATCTGTTTAAAATATTAATCTGAAAAGAGCTAGAGGTGCTTCACTATACCAAAGGGATCCATGGAACAAAGAAGAATCAAGAATCCCTATTTTAGAAAATTTAATTTAATATTTACTTTCAAATCATTGCCAAAAATATGCTAATTTTTGCATTTTTGCATTCCACCCCCAATTCATTCTTGTCCTCAAATCTCTTTCATTATGCAAAGTGCGTATGGGCTGTCTGCAAGAAGAAAAAAGAAAAAAGAATTGTTTTACTTAATACCTGATTAGAATGCAATTCTGTTTATTCAGTTCTGTTTATTCATGGGTTATACCCAAAAATGTTCCATTTATTAAACTTAAAAAAAAGTGAATAACATGGATTATTTATACGGTAATTTAGAATTGCATAATTTCATCTGAATAAATCATAAGAAATTAAATAATTCACATAATTTAAAACACACTGGCTTTAATATTTGTAATATTGAATATAATGGTTCTGATACTGTACCTTATGAAATATTTAAGAATTAAGCATAAACCCTTATAACTTGAATATTGTCATTTTCTTTTTTTTTCAAGATTTTATTTATTTGAGAGAGAGAGAGAATGAGCAGGTGGGAGGGGCAGAAGGAGAGGGAGAAGCAGACTCCTGCTGAGCAGGGTGCTTGACACAGGGCTTGATCCCAGGACCCTGGGATCATGACCTGAGCTGAAGGCAGATGCTCAACTGACTGAGCCACACAGGTTCCCTGAATATTGTCATTTTCAAAGTGCATTTATCAGTTCCTACAAACCACAGAATATGTAGATTAAAATAATTGGTTTTATTCTAAGTAACATATCTATAAAACATGGTTGATAATGTCTTCTGATTAGCATGGTGCTAGACAAGATAATGATTTGAGGCTCCTTGCAGCTCTAAGAACAGGAATCTATTCTATGTATTATTAATGTATATATAGTAAGGAAGAATTATATTTATTCTTCAGGTATCACTTTTAATAAAATATGTATTTTCTTTGGACAAACAAATCAAAATAGAATTTTAAGTCTTCCAATGGAATTTATATAGCATATTCTAAGAAAATAAAATCACGGGTCTGGATAGTGTTTTTCATCTCTCTAATCCCAACTCCCCTGACCCTTTCCTGGTGTTAAGTACATGCCACTCCCCTTCTGGCTTCTGGTTCTGAAACATATTGAGCTATCATAATTGATAGAGTAGAGAAAAGAGGCAAATACTTTTACTGTGAATCAGAGGTAGTTCATAAGAAGCATGCCATCTTTCCAACTGGCTATGGGCAGTGACATTGAAATAGCTTATAGTAATCTCAAACTCAGTTAAAAATAACAACAGAAAAAGTCTCAACACTGAAATGGTTCTCAAAGCCTTTTCATCTCTTACATATACAGAGACTTAGAGACTTGTGTACACAGAAATGTTTGTCATCTCATAATATTTTCTCAAATGATATTCTTGCTTCTCGTTTTTATCATAAATAACCACTCCCTTTGCTACTACTGATTAGTTATAAAATAGTATACTTACACCATGTGGTTCAAATACTATTAATGACTTCTTACTGCCTCCAGGATAAATCCAAACTTACTAGCATAGATATCAAGTCCTTGGTGGCAAGGACTGTGAAGAATACCAAGAAGTTGCAGCCTTTTTCCCTACATGAGTTCTAAAAAATTGAAAAATATGAAAAGGTGTTAGCAGTTGCAGGCTAAAATAGTACTTTTATTAATGATAGAGATTAAATTGCAAGACATAGCTTACTTAGTATGAGAACCAAATGGTGTTGTTAACTGAATCAGAGAATCAAGCAGATCTACCTAATGTGACATGAGGTATTTGGGAGGACATATCCCATATCTTCAAAATAAATACGTAAGAAAATAAATAAGTAAATTCATAAGTAGATCCTTTTTAAAGCCTTAAAACACACAGCAGATCACATCCTGTGTTTCTTACAACTCTAAGAAGTCTTTATTTTCACAGGGGATTTGCCATATTGCGTATTTTTTTTTTTCAAATTAATGTTAGGTGATTATTTCAGTGAAATTTTATTAAGTGCTCACTCCATTCAAAGCATTATATGTTAGACTTTATGGGGAAACCTGGTACAGGTTTTGGTATTCTTCTGTGGCATTTTGTGTAGTTCAGAAACTAGTGGGCCAGATGGACACATAAATAAAAGCAAACAATAACACAAAACCTTTGGGATGACACTAACTACGAGAAATAGTATAAAGGTGAATGATGTACTATGATGGTAGGAGGGAAGAAAAGATAATTTTCTATCCAGCAACAGATCCTAGTTAAAAGACAATGTTATAAATAAGTCAGAATTAAGAAAAGGCCTGTTTCTGTATTTATCTTGATAAACCTAACATGGAAGATAATGTACACTGCTCATTAACATCATCAAATTATTGAAATATCTATCCAGAAATATTCTGAAATTTGAACCTTTAGTAATCATTCCGTTAAGACCCTTCCTTCATCACATAAGACAGTACTCCCAATCTTCATTAAATATACCTAATACAATAACTATTAAACTGTGAAAGTTTCGTCAGAATTAGACTTTTGCTAAGAAAAGATTTAAGGAGCTTAGTAAAACTTGGATTTTTTGACATTTATAAGGAACTTGGACAGGATAACAAAAGTCTGTTTGGATTAGTATAGAGAATCTAGAAAGTGCTGTTTCATAGAACTCATTGCAGTGATGGAAATGTTTAAAAATTCTCACTGTCCATTAATACAGTAGCCATTAGCCCCATGTGAATTTTGAGTACTTGAAATGTGGCTGTTGCAACTGAGGGACTAAATTTTTATTTCATTTCAATTAATTTAAATTAAAATAGCCACATGTGGCTAATGGATACCATATTGTATAATGCAGCTCTAGAATGAATGTATGAAAACTCTTGGTTAATTGATGAGGGTAAGGAAACCCCAAAATGACAAACCAAGGTAAATACTGTTGGAGCCTGAAGCCCATTCAGTCCTCGCTTTCCCCTTCAATGCATACAACTCATGTGGCAAGCCTGCCACTTAATACTAAAGGAGCAAGTGATCCCGGCCATCAGAAGTATGCAAATGATGCATCTAGGAGGTGGCAAAGTGAAGCCACCTCCATCAGGAGAGTTACATCTAATGAATTCCATCATTTCCTTTCTAATATGCGCATCCAATAGGAAACAATCAATAATTGCCTGCTGAGGAGATCATCAAATAAAGTGAATTAGCTATACAATTGGAAAGGAGTAGATAAATAGGAAAGATTGCATATGTAGAATGTATAGTATTTGAGATTTTGATTGAATTTGTTTTGGATTGATAGATCAAGTTGGGAATGATTGATATTTTACCAGTATTGAGTCTTCTAATCCATAAAAAAAGGAATATTTCCTATTCCTTTATGTCTGATTTGTTTCATCAGAGTTTTATAATTTTCCACCTATAGGTTTCATACATCTTGATTTTTAGTTTAATTCCATTGTGGTCTGAAAACATACTTTGCATGCTTTTTATTATTCTAAAATGTTTATGGTGCATTCTATGTCTTCGAATGTTTATCCTGTGGAGTCTGCCATGTGAGCTTGAGAATAATGTGTATTTTGCTGTCATTAGGTGGATTATTCCATAAATGTCAATTAGATTAAGTTGATTCATAGGATTCTATATTCTACTGATTTCAGGTTCAGGTCATCTATATCCTTACTGATTTTCTGCCTGCTAGATCTACCAGTTATTGAAAGAGAGGTGTTGAAATCTCTAATCATACATTTTAAACTAATCTAAGTATACTTTGAAATGATGCTATACCACTTCACATATAATATAGATAACTTTAATAGAGTATTACCAATTCCTCCATCATAAGCCTTATGACATTTCTTTCATTCATTTCACTTGTGTATATGCTATATCACCTAGTGACTTATTACTGTTATTGCTTTAGACAAACAATTATTGGTCAATTGATTTTAA
>NC_138371.1:69731444-69783679 GCF_054177405.1 Leptonychotes weddellii | reverse complement strand
TAAGGTGTATTTCTTTCTTTTTTTTTTAAGATTTATTTATTTGAGAGAGAGAGAGAGTGAGCAAGCAGGGGGAGGGGCAGAGGGAGAGAATTCTTAAGCATAGTCCATGCTGAGTGTGGAGCTCAATGCCGGTTTATCTCACAACCCATGAGATGATGACCTGAGCCAAAAAGCAAGAGTCAGACAGGTTGAGCCACCCAGGGACCCCAAGGTGTGTTTCTATAAGGTCCTCTCTAGAATGGTGTAGGGGATCAAAAGTAACTCTTTGCCTGTTAATGCCCCTACAATGCCTCAGTATAGCCTCCTATCCAAACATTTGTCAGATGGAGATCAAGATAACAAAGACACCATATCATTTGTCTAAATATTTACAAGTTAAAAATCTATAGAAAACTATTAAATAAAATACTTTTACCCTTAAAAAAACTATAATGAGATATCACGACGTACCCATTTTTAGGACCAAATCAGAATGGATAATAATATCTAGTAGTGGCAAGGATGTGGAGCATCTCAATCTGTCACGCATTGCTGGTAGGAATGTGATTTAGAGGAAGGTTTGTAATTTCTTATAAAATTGAAAATATACTTACCATACCATCCAGCATTTCATTTCTAGATGTTTACTCAAGAAAAATGGCTACTGATATATAGATGAATCTTGATATACTGAGGGAAATAAGTCAGACACAAAAGGGTACATAGTTTATCATTTTATTCATACAAATGCTATAAAAACAAATCTAGACTATAGTGACGGAAAACATATGAACAAGTCTGAGCAGTTGTGTGACTGGAAACAAACATGGGGACTTTGAAAAGGATGGATATTCTGCTTTTTGATTGAAATGGTGGTTAAATGTATACACATTTGTCAAAAATTGAACTGCACACATGAGTGTATTATATTTAAATCATACATCATTAAAGTTAGTCTTGAAAAATATATCGTAACTATGAGGGCCAGTAATTAACCTTAAAATTAGTAACATATCTGGATTTCCTTCTCTTTCTCTCTCTCTTACTTGAAGATGGGCATAACTAGAATCTGCTTAATTATCTTAAGAGATATTTAATCATCCAGAGGAGGGCAATCTCATTTATATGCAAGATAAGTAAGCTATATATCTAATAATTATATGGGTGTGATAAAAAGAAAAAAAAAGACATATCCACCATTTTCAGGTTTCTAGCCAGGAGGAATATGCTCACAGCCTGGAACAATGGATCCAGAATAAGAACCAGGTACATTTGTCATTATGTATTAAATTGATTTACTTAGTCTGATGCAGTAAAGTTTGTTCTTTTATATTTTGTTATAGGTCTGTGTCCAATGAACAATATGCAAATAAAGTCACTATCTAAAGATACTTTATATTTCCTGCAGAAATAATTATACAATTATTAGAATCATTTTGTCCAGAACAAAATACTTGGAAATGTAGGCTGCCTATATTTTTTTTTTTAAGATTTTATTTATTTATTCATGAGAGACAGAGAGAGAGACAGAGGCAGAGGGAGAAGCAGGCTCCCTGTGGAGCAAGGAGCCCGATGCGGGACTCGATCCCAGGACCCTGGGATCACGACCTGAGCCGAAGGCAGACGCTTAACCGACTGAGCCACCCAGGCGTCCCAGGCTGCCTATATTTTGTCACAAACCAGAAAAATCATAGTATTAGGGAGTAGTAAAAAATACACATTATTCTGTTAATACAATATATCTCTCACTTGTAGGGAAAATTCAATTATTTTTAACAGATATTAATTCTCTGAATTAGCATGAAGAATGATCAGTTCAGAATTAAAGAGGAAAATTTTAAATCAGTAACCATAAGATTAAGTTAAATTGATTAAGAACGGGAAAGACTACTGTGCACTGAGACTTATTCAGTGGAATTTGATGTCTTTAAATTGACTCTAAATATACAGCATAATTTCAGCTAGATCAGAGATTGTGAAGTGAGTTTTGAATTACTATGGAACAGATAATTAAAGTAACCACATTAAAAGAAATGCTACATAAACTTTTCTGGAGAGATTCTGGACAGATACAGATATGTGTGTGTATGTGTAAATAGCACAGAATCTGAGCTTATGCTGCCTGGGTTTGATCAGGGCTTCACTCATTAACTGGGCAAGCATGGAAGTTATTTAAGCTTTCTGTATTTTTGTGTTTCCCCTTCCATAGAATCGGGATGATGATAAATAATGTCCACCCCATATACTTGTTATGCAGATTAAATGAGTTAATATATATAACATGTTTAGAACAGTGCCTAACAAATGAACACAATTTAAGTATTACCTGTTTTTTTGTTTGTTTGTTTACTTTTTTTATTGGACATTAGCACAAGTGTTCAGTGAAAACTTTCTAGTGGTACTAATATGAATGAATAACATAGAAGGAAGTGGAAACTGTTGGTGGGTGGAGCAGAACTAGGGAATGTATATTATAAGACCTAAGAAGCACTAGAGTAGGAGTTTTCTTCTCTATTTTTCACTGATTTTAAATATTACCAGCCTTGAAAAATGAAATCTGCATGAAGTAGATAATTTGCAGGTAGGAAAAAAGTCTACAAAATGCCTTGATGAGTCATTGGCATCTGACAGAATGAAGAGAAGATGGCAATAATTTACATTAGCTGAGGAAGGAAATGGGAGGAAATGGAAAAACTCTAAGGAGAACAAATTTTTGTTGATCAGGGAATTCCTTAGTTGTATTCTATGAGGAATGCATCACACTGAACCTTACACAGTTAAACTTGACAAAGTTTGGTTTCATCTTCCTCACTTCCTTTTTGCTATTCTATATGGTTAAAAGATGACTAATATGAATGGAGTTTCCTGAAATGATTACCGTGAAAACTAAACTTTTAATTCTGCCTTGGACCTCCATGTATAGCTCACTTTAAAGTCTTAGGAACATCTTTTTATATGAGCAGAATGACTTTACATAATGGTCCCAGATGCTTTGTTACAAGAGAGATAATGTACCTTCTTCAACATCTTAAGCTGAGTATCCCTGGTTATTTTTCAGTGAGTGAACAAATGATGTCAGTTGATAGGCAAGGGAATAGCAAGTTGCTACTATCATGTGATTCTGTTTAGTTTGGTGTGATAGTTAATATGAAAAGGAACTTTACTGCATTACTGTACCTTTTCTATTCTCCCAACAATCTGTTTTTCCTGAGACAAATACTTTTACTCTTTAAATTGTCATAAACTATTGGTAAGATCATGGATGATTTGCACGACTGACTTGCACACTAAACTCTATTTTGTAAATAGCTAATGCAAAGAGAGATACTCTGGCTCTAAGCACTTCTCTATTCAAAACACTTTTGTGCATTCAGGGAAAACACCTAAATTTCCAATCTTGAGATATTGTGAGTCTATAATTTGAGAATATACGCAGGGGGGGTGGGTTTTGATGAATGCAAGTCAATATGGCCATGTATGTACCTGTCAGTCTTTTCACCCAACAGGTCTCTCATTGGAGAGTTCATGAAATAGGGCAGTACATAGGAAAAATGGGGCCAGAGTGAAGAAGTAGACCTGGAAGGAAACAAATTCTAATGCGTAGTGAAATGTTTTTGCTATGCTGCAATGGAAGATGAACTAACATATGATCAATAAGCAATCTGAAAGGTCACTTCTAAAAGAACACTCATCTTATAGCTGTGCTTAAAAAAAAAAACTCATTTTGAAATCACTGGAGTATTTTTACCTTGGTGTGCTGTAAAATAAGAAAGAAAATAATTCAAATTAGTTCAGTGATGCAGAAGAGTAAATATAAAGTAACTGTGCAAATATAACAATATAATGATAGATATTAAATTAGTTGTCCCTTCCCAGTAGCATGAATAAAGAGCTATTAACCATGAATTACCTACTGGATGACAAAAACCCTAACATAAGGAGATTTTAAAGCTGTTTCCTAAAGTGACTACTACTACTTATTCCTATAGAAAGCCGTATCTATTGCCAGAGTAAACTGCTTTTTTCTTCAGGTTAAAATAAATTAAAAAATAATTCCTCAAAAGGTTCATAGTTACCTTGAAAATCAAGTTCGAGTGTATAATCACCATAAATAAATTTTAACCAGTCGTGATAGGTTTTAAGTAGTACAGGATTTAAATTATCAATGCATACATAATGAAAATTAAACAGTTTCATATGTAGTTATGAAAAGGTGAAGATCATCTAATATGAAAGAAAAAAGTAGTATCAATAAAGATATTTTAAATATTACCACAAAAAATCTCTCTATATTTTTAAGTGTATGTGTGTGTTTATGTAATTTTTGTATAAATATAAGCATATATATGTGTATGTACATACATATACATACTTACTATATAGTCAGGTAGAATGTTGAGGATTTTAAGAGGAAACTAAAAAAGGAAGAAAGAAGAGGTTATTGCTTATCCTCAGTCTTGAAAGACTGTTATTTTATATTGGTTCACTAATTTAACCTGTAGCTTGTCTAGGTGAGTAAGTACCCACAATATGCCTTTAACCTTGTGATGTAACCAAAACAAAACAAAACAAAACAAAACAAAACAAAACAAAACAAATAAAACAAGGTTTAGATAATAAAAGCCAGGGTATATTTGACAATATTTCATGTAGTTCTGATGAGTTTTAAGAAAGATTATTTTCATTTAAACATGTACCTTATTGATGTTTGAGCATCTTGATTTTTATGACATTTAAATTTTAGATTTATCATATATCTTCAGCACAGACAGTAAATGCTTATTAAATGAGTATTGACTTAGGTCTTGGGTGTTTTGAATGGTTGAGTTTCTGGGATATTTGGATGCTTTAAAAGGGTATAGGTATATGTATATGATAGATTTCTGAAATTTTAATGACATATTTACATTATTCAGCTAGCACATTCAGTTCAGTTTTTTGACTGTTATACAAAGTCATCATAGCACATTATTAATATTCTTGTTGCTTTTGTTATTAACTATCAGAAAATGCCCAGAGGCAGTAGAAAATTAAAAACTCAGTATAAGTTAATGCTAAGCAATAAGATTTGTAACAACTGTGAATAAATACTAAGATCAGCAGCTGGTTTATACAGATGGCCAATAAAATGTTGGAATGCCCAAAATATAAACATAAGGGGTGATGGCAGGAGGCAGGTAGTTATTAGATCTGTGATGGCTGGGGTTAGCTTTTAGTTTGGTCTTTTTTTTTCTTCCAGTGAAATTTTCTGTATGAAAAAATAATTATCAAATTGTTACATTTCACATGATGGTGCCCCTTGTAGCAAATTTACATCATTTTATTTTGATGGCCTGAAATTATTGCTAGAACTTCTGAAAAGGATTTGATTTAAAGATCAAGTAACCAATTAGGTAATAGGAAATCTGAGTCCATTACTGGACAGCTAAATTGAAGAAGTGATAAAATTTCATTTTTATAAGTTTACTGATGAAATATGCAAGCTTTCTTTTGGGATTATATCTGATCATTCAGAAATGTAAACTTTACAAACCTTCATTAACCTCATGATGTTTTTAGTATCCTAGAAATTGGCAGTATTTTAACCTGACTTGAAGGAATACATTCTGATTAATATTTAGAATAAAACAAGCAAATTGTACTTTCATGATTCCACTCTATGTGTCCCACCATTCTAAATTTCCTTTTCCAGTTTTTGTATTCTGCCCAACCCCACTGTACCACCCCACATCAGAATACACACATATACAGTGCCTTAACATACCTAATTCCATGAAACGTGACAATGTTATTATCACAAAAGGCAAGAAAGCACATCTACTACTTGAACCTAATCCATATTTTTTGCCCTAAGAAATCCTATCCATTAACTTTCTCTTTTTCTTGATAATATGCCATTTAGGATAATCAGTAAGAAGGTCAACCCCATGCTCAGCATCAAGAGGTGAATACCAAAATGAAATAGTATCTGTATAACATCCAACCAACCAACAATGTCAACAAACAACTATTTTTGACAGCAAAATGTCTTGAGACAAGAAGAAATGCGTGTTATGATTGATTTATTGACAGTGATTTCCAGAATGTACTATATGCACCCCAAGGATGCATAAGATACTTTATTGGGGTGGAAAAAGAATATATTAGAATTGCTCTTTATTTTTTACCCTACTTTAACTTTTCTATTTTTGGTTTGCTATAATACCTCTGTTAATCATCAACAAATAATCATAATATATTACAGATATGTAGTCACATATTTTTTAATTGGTTGAAGAATATGACCCCCAAAAATGTTGAAGACTTTTAAGAAAGCATATTAGGGAGTTAAATTGAAAAGTAGAATTGAATACAGAAAAAATGATGGGTTAAGTGCTTGTTAGAGCGGTTTAACTGTAAACTTTATCATGTAAGTAGGGTATCCACTACAGCTCTCACATACCTTTCTAAAAATTTTTATCAGCAGGAAACACATGGCACACTTCAGGCAAGTAGCCAAGGAAAGTATAATACAAGAACTATTCACACGGGAGTCAACAGAGTTTAGATAAAGCAACAAGGAATGGTTGGTTGTACTCTGGGCTAGTAATCAGGGGTTAAGTCATCACTACTTCTAGACCTTAAAGGAAAGGGAGGAAGCAATTATATGAACTCATAAAAAATACCTTTTTGCAGAGGGCCACCTGACAGAGACTGTGGGGACAGGTGATGGCCACTACCCAAGGAGGAACCAAGGGAGCAGATATCTTGACTTTATTTATTTTTTGCCACCCTCCAAACTCTTACTGGTTCCTCCCGTTGGCCAGATCCAATCTGACGCCAGGGAAGGAAGTACACAAATGTGGTCCATACAGGTCAGCCTCCTCAGGAATAGTTTGAGAAAGAGAATGGAGTGTGGATCTGCAGGAATAAATTGAAAATTTCCTGCATTCCGCTCCTCTTTATTCTCAGCATCTTTTCTTTTCCTGATGAAGAATAGGTGTCTCAATACAAGGGATACATGAATCCCATTGCCTACCACAGCCTCATGAATTAATGTCATTTTAGTCATATTCCCAAACAAAATCTGAAATATTAGCAAAGCTCAGTACTCTTTATATAAGATAATCTAGAAAAAAGGTGGGGAAAGAAATTCTTAATTAACATAAAATATAGCTGCCATAGTCCCATGATTTATGTAACTTCTCATGAGACCTTAAATGACAATTATATATTCTTTTAGCTACATCCACTCAGTGTGTATTCTAAGCTCTGTCAGTGACTGGGCTGTGGTATTCTTTACCTGGTTATATGATCCTGTGGTATGAGCCTTTGATTGCTTCTGCCTTGATTGCATTGCTTCATTATTCTGTTAACCGGCCTTTTACAGAAGTGAGGCAATCTAGAGAAACCTCTCTAGGTTCCAGAAATAGTTCTTCTTGCTTCCATTGTGTGGCAGCAATCTGATTTCCTATTGTTAAATAACATCAATCACCTCAACCATTATTGTTGTCCCTTTCTTTGCCACTAAGTTTAACAGCCTGAGGAGCTTATGATGGCCAGAGGGCATTCTCGGCTTCCAATTTAACAAAGATTGTGTTGTCTAGTGGAAGCATTTCTTCTGTGGAAACTAGTGCACTTCTACCTTTTTGCTGAAAGAGGCCACTCTCTTAAGGAATTAAGATTCCTTAGTTTCTGGACCCCGGTGCATTCTGTCTGTAGGAGAGATGACATCAAGCATTGGATATTGGTGTAAGGTCTATAACATCCAGTGGGACATCATCCCAAATCCACAAGATTTTGTCTCCCAAAAGATGCTATAGCCTTTAGCAGATTATTCCATTCTATCAAATCTGCTGCTTCTAGATGTTGAGACTGTGGATTTTTTGGGGTGAGCCCATGGACATATTTCTTTTGATATAAATTACTTCCCCTTGTCTGAGGTAAGATTATGTCAAAATCCAAGGAAAATAAGGATTTTGTAAGCCTACAAGTTGTGGTGCTGACAGAATTGTGACTAGAGAAGACGGATTCCAGATATGTCTCTTCCTGCAAGAAAACATATTTCCCCATAGTGATAAAAGGAGTCCAGTAGAATCAACCTCATTCCAGTTAGTCAAGAATGTGTCCTATGAATGGCTTTGTGTTGTCTTCTGCTATCAGCAAGCTGGTTGGCCATAACCATATCAACTATGGTGAGAAGGTCATGTTGTCAAACGTAGGCATAGTCTTCCCTTGTGTTATCCTGGCCTACTAGTATCTTTCCCATTGAGCCAACACTTGGATTAACTGAAAAGAGAGACTAACAGCTGTAGGACAGATAATTTTGTACATCTGATTATTGAGAGGTTCCTCTGCAGTGGAAGCCTTATCTGGAAGATTAAATGGAACACGAATATCCATATTTTATGCTCTTTTTAAGGGGACCACTTGTATACTTCATCAGAACTTCTTGTCATCAACTTTTAAATCCCTCCTTACCAGTGGCCCAAACTGTCAGCTGCTGCTCAAAGATTAGCATAGATCCCTACCTCAAGCTATCTTTACCTTTATGCTGGGTGGGGGGTAAGGAGGTGGACGAAGTGGGTATATTTTTGCAAACTTGATGAATCATACGTGTGATGATATATCAAATACTGAGAGTGTATCATTGTGTATCTTAGGAACAGTTTATACTGAATGTTGGGCTGTGTAAGGGGCTTCTTTAAAATGACCATTGTTGGGGTGCCTGGGTGGCTCGGTTGGTTAAGCTTCTGACTCAGGCTCAGGTCATGTGTGCGGGGCCCGCACTAAATGGGGAGTCTGCTTCTGCTTCTCCCCCTCTGCCCCTCCCTCCACTCCTTTGAACTCTCTCTCTCAAATAAATAAATAAAATCCTAAAATAAAATAAACGAAATGGCCATTGTTCCACTTGAAATGTGCCTTTACAAAGGGCTTCCCAAAGCAGCTGACAGCCCCAGTTGGTGCTTTTGTTAACAAAGAGTTCTTTTTTTTGGCAGTGTAGGCAGAGGTGGGGGATGGGATTTCCTACTTAAAGCTCAAACTAAGGCTATTACTAGCGCCATTGCCAGATGAGGGCCTTTTAAATGCTTTTAATGAGGAAGCTCATTCTTAATGTAGAAGGAAATAATTTCATATTTCAGCAGTATTTTATTACCTCAGTGAACACTTTAAATGCTGGGCCAATTATTTCCAGGAAACATTTATGACTGTAACATGTGCCAAACAACCTCTTACTGTATGTAAGAATAGCCCTGGATTAATAAATGTGTGGAATATTTCGTAAGGATGATGTGGGGGAAAAAAAAGTAAAACATTTTATACTAATATAAGAATTTGCTTTTTCCTAAAAAGAAACCAAGAACTTTGCTACTTGTCCTTGCTCAGCTAAATGTTTTCCTTAGCTGTAAATTGTAGTGAAGCTCCTGGAAAGAATTTACCTGCTGGAAAAAATCATAATTCCTTATGGGTGATCTACCTGCTTTTCATCTTATGTGCATTGAGAGGCTTTCCTTCCTTCAGGAACTCCACACAACTCTGATCCCTCTGTTCTCATGCCCCCAGCATCTACTGCCTTTACTTTGTACCTGTCTCTGTCATAGCAAGTTGTGTCTGTCTTCACTGAAGCCAGATTTCTGATTAATATGTGGCTGAAATCACCTTATGAGGTGATGAACTGATTTAGAAAACGCAGATAATGCCAAGGAAAGAATGTAAAACTCCTCTAATCTAATGAACCACTGCTAATCTTTACTGGTAACATGTGCATATACATCATGGAACTTAATTTCTTATAGAAATGGGCTTATTTTGTAACATCATTTCATGATCCCTGTTTCTCATTTGATTATAATATGAACATCTTCCATATCATTACAAACTTTTGTATAGGAAATTTGTAATTACTGTGGAGTTTTCATTGTATTTAACACAGTTTATAGTATTTACTGTGTGTGCATATATGTATATACAGAGAGAGAGAGAATATACATTTATTTTCACCTGCATGTACAAACACATAATACTACTTTAATCATCGATGTAGGTAAAACTTTGGACATATCATATCTATCCTTCCTTAGAATATGTTTTTTTAAAAAGAATTCTTGAGTCATAGTTTATAAGCTGTGTTTCATTGTCTTGTATGGAACATTGAAGGAAGATGTGATATGGGCATCCACGTAATACTTATGTGCATTGGCATATAATATTCATTCATTCACTCATTCATTCATTCATTTACTTTGTTTCCAGCTTTATTGTGGTGTAACTGACAAATAAAAATTGTATAGATTTATGGTGTACAATGTGGATTTTGATATATGTGGATATTTTGTAATGATTACCACAATGAAACTAATTAGCATACTTATCACCTCACATAGTTTGTTTTTTTTTTTCTTATGGTGAGAACATTGGTGATCTACTCTCTTAGCAAATTTCAAGTATACAAAATAGTATTTTTTTAAGGTTATTATTTAAATTCTAGTTAATAAACTAGAGGTTTTTCATTTTTTTAAATACCACAATGGATACTTTTATATATCTCTGAGATGGGGAAAACCTCTATTTTAATTCCTCTGTCTCATCAGTCTTTCCATAGAACTAGAGTGCCTGAAAATTTTCTTTTATCTTTTTCAACTTGTTCACTGATTGAATGAACAGTGCCAGGCACTGGGTTGAGGCAGAATGCATTGGCGAGTCTTCATAAACTAAAGGGGAAAGAATGAGGTGCATTAGTAAAAATAATGCTATTGGGGATAATAGGTCCCAAATCCCAACAGTTTAGCAAAATAGAGTTGTTTTTCTTTCATGTAAATTATGCAATATGTATACCTTATTAGTCAGTGACTCTCCTCCAAGTAGTGATTCACACATCCGTGTTACTATTTTTTTGTTTTGGCCCTGGAGAGGGAGAGAGAGAATCTTAAGCAGGCTCCACACCTAGCATGGAGCCTGATGCAGGGCTTGATCTCACAACCCTGAGATCATGACCTAAGCTGAAATCCAGACTTGGATATTTAACCAACTGAGCCACCCAGCTGTCCTCCCACCCCTTGCTGTTTTCAACATGGCTTCCAGAGTTGCTGTATTGAGGGAAAGAGCATGGAATATCACTAGGCCTGGGTTTGGCTCATATCATTTCTATCCTCAGTTACAAGACACATTTAACTACAGGGGAGGCTGGGAAATGTTGTATGGCTGTGTGTCCAGGTAGGAGAGAAAATGGGCTCAATAGACTCTCTGCCATAACACATAAACAGATAGTGGTAATTTATAATCCTATAAAAAGGATAATGGAGTAAAGTTAAAGAGCTATAAAATCATGGAGGAGAGAACAATTACCTTTCCTTAAAGTTGAAATTGGTGAACAGGGACTATTTTGATCATCAGAGATAGAAGATACTTCCTAGCCAAAGGAATATATGGAAAGTCAGAGATGATAAAAAAAATAATTCCTATATAGCATGGTTACTATATAATTTCTTCATTAAATTTCTGCCACTTTTTCAAAATAAATTTTCAGACAAATTTTTAAGGATGGATGCATAATGAAGTATATTAATTGAATCATGATTTATAATAGAAATTACTGAAACAACATACGTGTTCAGTGACAAAGGATTGGTTAAATAAATCATGGTATAGCCAAGCTATGGCATACTTTGCAGCCAATAGAAAGTAGGTGTGGATTCACATATTTATTTAGAAAGAGTCCCCAAATTGCTATTTAAATGATAAAAATAAACATTAATAATAATGATCATGCTAAATGAAATGATAAAATTCAGTGTGTATGAATGATTCTATTTTACATACATAAATATGTTTCTGCCAAGCAGTAGTTTCAATGATTGTTCACTTTCTTTTTCATAGTGCCTGCTTACCCCCAACTCTGTCTCTTTCTCATCTTTATCTCTATTATCTTTCTTTCTTCTTTTCTTTTAAATGCACATGTATTATTTTTATTTCTCATAAAAATGATATACTTTTTGGGATACCTGGTTGGCTCAGTCGTTAAGCGTCTGCCTTTGGCTCAGGTCATGATCCCAGGGTCCTGGAATCGAGCCTCACATCGGGCTCCCTGCTCAGCGGGGAGCCTGCTTCTCCCTCTCCCACTCCCCCTGCTTGTGTTCCCTCCCTCACTGTGTCTCTCTATCAGATAAATAAATAAAATCTTTAAAAAAATAGTAATAATATACTTTTTATTTAAAAATAAATGAAAGTTTGGCAATCAGTGTCCCCCTGGTTCTGCAGGTGATCTCTCACTTAGCTAGCTGGTAAAAATACTATCTTATTAATACCTAATGGGAGGCCCTCCTGGGAAACAGTAGTTAATGTCTGCTGGACTTCATCCAGTCAGGGCTTGCTATTTACAACTTTCTTGCCACATAAAAATCTAGTTACTGAAATGTAATGGACAAAAATCAGAACACCACATATGGCTAGGAAAAAATGAAAAAAAAAATGTTATTGCCAGATGTGTCAGATTTATAAAAGTTGTATATAGTTATTTTTCAAAGAGATAGTAAGTGAATTGCTGTTTATTTATGCATTAAATACAATGAATTTGATTATTTAATAATATTATTTAATATATTTAATAATATATATTATTAAGCTATATGTTGTAGTATCAATTACTGTTTCTAACAGAAATGGGCCTAAGTGAGTAAATATAAAGTTCCTTGTTCCTAAATAAGAATTATCCTTGACAAATTCAGGGTCTTTAGATTGGCAAAAGAGCATGGCCTAGGGAACCCTGAGGGGAGGCAAAATGGTTTGGATTGTGGAAGTGTGTCCCAGTGATGGTTTGATTTCCTCATCTCTGACTCCACCACAAACACATTTATGATTGGCAAGACAAAAAGCACTATCTCACAGAAACTGATTTATTAGCAATGGAGTATGAATATTCAAAGATGAGAGAGACTGAAAGTCAGGGTTTTAAATTTATTACGGTTGACAAATTAGAAATGATAAAAGTGAGAGAATAGCTGTAGTGTTACCGAAAAGAAAGCTTTTAAAGGCAAATATACAGAAATTAACAATTGAGTAAATTTGAGAATGGAAATACAATTTGAAGTAATTTCCTGGAGGGCATAGCACCTGGAATAACATTAGGTTTTGGTTCAATATTATGCTTTTACCAACATACATCATATATTACTGTGTTCTTTAACAGAATAAAGTTATTACTTTAAAATCAACTTAATGGGCACCTGGGTGTCTCAGTCATTTAACTGTCCAGCTCTTGATTTTGGTTCAGGTCATGATCTCTGGGTCCTGGGATTGAGCCCCACGATGGGCTCTGCACTCAGCATGGAGTCTGCTTGGGATTCTCAATTTCCCTCTCTTTCTGCTCTTCCCCCCACTCATGCTCTCTCTCTGTCTCTCTCTGAAATAAATAAATAAAATCTTAAAAAATATATATGTATATGGGGTGCCTGGGTGGCTCAGTCGTTAAGCGTCTGCCTTTGGCTCGGGTCATGATCCTAGGGTCCTGGGATCGAGCCCTGTATCGGGCTCCCTGCTCCGTGCGAAGCCTGCTTCTCCTTCTCCGACTCCCCCTGCTTGTGTTCCCTCTCTCTGTGTCTCTCTCTGTCAAATAAATAAATAAAATCTTAAAAATATATATATGTATATATATGAAATAAAAGAAAATAAACTTGAAGTTTTCTTACTCAGGTTTTTTTCCTAGATATAGATTGTCTTAACTCTGTTTTTTTAAATAAATAATGCTCATTGTTAATGGGACATTTCTGCAATTGAAAAAAAAATGTTCATAATGCAATCTATATAACCAATATTGAAATTAATATATAGTGTTCCTTTGATAGATTAATCGATTGGTTTGTTTATAGTCATATTTTTATATTTTAGTAGTATCTCTTTATCAATAGGAATTCTAAGATTAAAGTGAATCTCCTCAAAATCTTTGCAGTATGTACTATGTTAAAAAAATGAAATATATATATATACATACACACACATATGTAATGATTCTGCTTTTATATTTCTACAAGCTTTATAATGTCATTTTGAGTGAAGCTAATTATTATTTTTAATGATTTCACCACATAATTAGGAAGAAAATAACTTAGAGCACAGCGTATTATTTTTGCAGTTCAAACTAGCTTTGGAATTGGGACTTTCCATTTGTTTTCAAGTTAATAATAATGGAATCATAATATAGATTTTGTTGCCTTTCGTATTACATTTGCCTGTTAGAGCAGAAAAGTTGAATCAATACTTTAATGATGATTCTTTTTTTTTAAAGTTTGGCTGTGGGGGAGCATGATATTGTTTGGATGTAGGTGGTCTTTTTTTTTTTTTTTTTTAGCTATGTAGAAGAGAGAAATCAATAGGTTAGAAAAAAAAAATAGGAGTTGCTTTTTAAACAAAATGCAAATCAGAGATAAGCCACATACCCAATCACTTAATCTTTCCCATTTACTATTTCTATTAATTGAAGAAAAAATCTAACAAGTATTTTCTAGCAAGGTGCATTCTTCCAGGTAAAACCCAGAAAAAGAAAAAGGCTAGTTCCACATTGTAATTAGCATTCTTTTTCATTTTTGCTTGAACAAGGTGAAAAATACCAATAGGTCTGCTTATGCAAAAGAAAAAAAAAACATTTTAGAAAATGTCAAATATGCATTCATTAGAGGCTAGTATAGAAAAAATATTTAACTTTAGGGAAGAGATACTTAACCTGATACACATTAAGTTGTTATCTATTCTCCACTAAGAAAATGAGAATAATAAAGGAGAATGATTACAGGTGCTTGCTAACTGGTTCTAGGTATAAGGATACTGTTTATGACAATTTTGTTTTTATTGATGATAATTCTGTAACATGATCACACTTACTACCACTGACATGTCATCCTTAGAATGCTAAGCAAAGCAAATGGCTGCATCTTTGAATATGCTGCAAAAACCAAATACTTTTGTGGGCAACTTGATCTTCATGCCCTAAGATGTAGCTGAGTGTCGTGTCTTTTCCACATAGAATAAATGTCATCCCTGTCTGCTTCCTAGATGTTGACTCTGGTGCATTTTTCTGCAATGTCATATACTTTTGTTGGAGTGTATAGAGGGAATTTTAAAAAACCTGTAAATGGTGAATTGCTTTCTTAATTTCTAAAAATTCTTAACCTCAAGTTCTTTAATCACTTTTTTATTTTCTGAAGAATTTTTTAAATTTTATTTAAGAAAATTATTTTGAACAGCTATTCATTTAATGCTATTTTCTTAGTTTTTCCCTTGAGCTCTATGCTCTTTTTTTAAAATAACAAGTATGTAAGTATATATATGCATTTGTTTTTATCATGTTACTTTTTAAAAAATCTTTCTTCTCTCCTCCCATAACTGCCATCATTTTACGAGAAAAAGTCAACTTTAAATGGTGTATTCCTGTTCTTCTCTTGTCAGTTACCCTGCCCAAGGGCTGTGACCTCAATACCTATCCAAGTCCAGCATCTCACCAAGAGCACAAATTCACTGAAAGCCAACTCCACCAACTTCATCTGAGTTTAGGGATAATAAGCATACTAACTCCCAAAGTAAAATACTGCTGTTAGAATTTTATTTCTTAAATTGACTAAAATGTGCTTTTTCATAAAATTCCTGCCATCATTTCTATTTTTGCTTCATAAAGTGAATGAGACTCTTTATAAACTTTCTTTAGATGACAGCTTTTTAAATAGTTTGGGGTTGGATACACATAATTTTTTCATTTAAAATTTTCCTAATTCTTACTCTTTTTCTGTGTATCAGAGGATTTCCGGGCTCATTACCTTCTTCGTACCCATATCTGAAGGTCCTTAGAGATGCTTATTCTCTTTTATAGTCTGACTCATGCCATTCCAAAGTCAGGATAACCTTTCAAAGAGAATAATCACCTGAGTGATCCAATTGTTTATTAGTACTAGTAATATCAGGCTAGATGTTCTCTAACTATAAACATCAAGGCAGACAAAAGTTTGCTTATTATGTTCTAGTTTCAAGCCTATTCTATTATTTTGGAATTTGTGTTTTTATGAAATGTTATAATTTACAAATTATTTTCATAGACTTTATATCCTTTATAAATTTTATAATTTTAAGGTAATTTGGGTCCAAGTATTTGCCCTTAAAAGTAATGTGGGAAGCTAATTTCAGTAAGATTAATGTGTTAGGAAATAAAATAGCAACACATTGGAAGAGTCAAGACCAGACCACATTCCTTTCATTTTAACTTAATTTAACATCATTATGGAGAGTAAATTAAGGGCCCATTAGGATTGACTGGAATTTTTTTTTATTATATATTAACAAACACACACACACACACATACACATACACATACACACATTGAAACATGTATTTTGGAGCAAGAGGGGACATTAGTGTTGAGATAACTTGCAGGGAAAGGACCAGAACATTAGCCTGTATATGGGATCCTGAGTTTTCTTAATAAATAGTCAAGCCCAGAATATTGTTGTTAAGTTCCAGTTATGGAGCACATAGTGTCCAAATTCAACTTGACATTTGAAATTATATGTCACAACTATGAAAGTTCTTTTATTTTTTGAAAATGCTTTGACAGAGGAATCAAATTGCAATTGAAATGGGTTATCAACCTTGCTTGCTTTTATAAAGATGCAGTGGGAGTAGATATGTGAAATATCAAAACATTTAATTGGATGTGAAAATAAATTTATCTTGGTATATTTTCAAAAGTTCTCTTTTATTTTGCACAATTTTGTCTACCTAGTGCCCAAGTTCATCCCTTTTCTAATAATTTTATATTAAAAAATATGACAAAGTTTTAAGTTTTGGTACTTTGTATTGCTTATTTATCAATTCTAAATGATTAGTCAAATCATATAATATGTCTAGACTTAAAAGACAACATGCAGCATTGAGATAATGAATTAAAATAGGTTTCATTAGTGTAGTATATGGTTTGTAAATAAGCATTAAGGACTTGATGATTATATTATTAGGCCAGTATATAAATAATAGACTTCAGAATCTAATCTAACATGTGAGTTTATTTATTCAGTTCATTATCTGTGTGTTTGTATGTGTGTGTGTACCTGTGTGTGTCTTACAGCTGTTATTTCAAGAAACCAAGAAGGGCCAGGAGAAATGGGAAAGGCTGTGCTGATTCCTAAAGATGACCAGGAGAAAATGAAAGAACTGTTTAAAATCAATCAGTTTAACCTTATGGCCAGTGATTTGATTGCCCTTAACAGAAGTCTACCGGATGTGAGATTAGAAGGGTGAGTTTACATGCATTTTATAATCTTTTATATTGGTAATCTCTGTATCTCACAGTATCTCCGAACTTCTGGATCTCTGTGGTTCTGAATACCCATGCCACAGCAGGGATGTGCTGTGCATGCATATGATGAGAAATATGAAATATTTTCTTCTCTGGCAGAGCAAAATAGTTTACTTGCAAAGACATTGCAGAATATACAAGCCTAACAGGTTTCTCTTTGTGAGATGTTTTTTTGTGTGTGTGTTTTGCTTTATCTTGCCAAATACAAAATAAACATGCTTTCTGTTAGGTTATATGCTTGCCTGCATAGAAAGCTCTTATACTTTGTATTAAAAAACTATATGCTTTGCTTCCAGTGTAAAAATGGCCAAATGCCTGTATGATTCTTTGACCCTTTAAACCTTATTTATTATGGATTCCAGTGATTTATGCTACTATTTATAATTAGAATGCTCAGTTATCAGCCAAGGAAGAAATATTCACTTGGAAATAGTAATACTGCATGCAAAATGATGTTGAAAAATTCAACTTGTTTGTGATTAACTGTAAGCCATGCTCTAGATAGCTGAACATATTTTAAATGGGTGTAATAAAAATCAGAATATTTAGTGGCAATATTGTCATCCTAGTAATATAAAGCAAACTCTTGGCGCTTAGAAAAGATATGTCCTGAGACTTTAGAAAATTGCCAAGTTTACAAATATGCTTCAGATCCCACCTCTATGTAAATAGAAGTTATTCTTTTAGACATGTAATGGCTTTTTCCATATAGAATAAAATCACAGTTAATACAAATAACGTCTGCCACCTATAAGGGGTTATACTACATTAGTAGAATAGTGATGTTAACATCATATGAACTAAATCTGATTTTTTTTTTCCTTTCTAAATTACTTCAAATAAGACCAAAATGGAGTAACCAAATCTTGTTGAGATGGTGGGGCTCGATTGTCAGGTTTATGTGATAGCTAAGTAACAGGTTTTGTACACCCTTGTATGCTTTTGAAATGTTTCTCTCTCAAAAACAAAAAAAAAGAAAAACCACAAATAACTACATATTATGGACGTTTCTGGTGTCTAGCAAAAGACTAAAACATTGAATATTACATTTATGCATTCCAAAGACCTATATCATTTTATAGGTAGTTTTGTCCATATTTGTATGTTTGTACATAGACACATTTAAGATATACAATAAGCATATTCTTCTAAGTAATTTTGAACATTTTAGATGCTGTTTATACCATTATAATAATGCATTTCTTCCTTTGTTTTATATACCATGTTGTGATAAAATGGATAAATGTGATACCTATTCAGGAAAAACATATAAACACTATTTCAAATTTTTAAGAAATCTTCACTTTCAACTATAAGAACATAAATTTTATATGAGATCTGGGACAATTAAGGTAAAACTGCTTTAGTACGGAACCATCACTTTAAAAAAAGAAGGAAAATCTTTATTGAGCATCGTTTAAAATATTTGTGGCCAATGCATTTCTTCTTTTAAGAATCACTTAGTAAATTAAGTACTTGAGTAATTAAGCTTTAAAATACAGAACAGTTCAGCATTTTAAAATGGAGAATTCAAATGGATTACTATAAAAATTACACAAAATGCAATATTTACTGTTTGTTTTTGTGTGTGTATGAGTTTGACACATCTTTATTACAAGAATTTCTAAACACCACATGCCTTTCTTTTAAGTTGAAGTATAATTGATGTATAAGATAATATTCATTTCAGGGTACAACATAATGATTTGATATTTGCATATACTGTGAAATGATCACCACAATAAGTCTAGTTACCATCTATCAGCATGCAAAAAACAAAATTTTTTTCTCATGATGAGAACTTTTAAGATTTACTCCTTCAGCATCTATCAAATATGCAACACAATATTATTGACTGTAGTAATCATGCTGTACATTGTATCCCCATGACTTATTTATTTTATAACTGGAAATTTGTACCTCTTGACCTCATTCACCCATTTCTCCCAGCCCCCAAACTTCCTCCCCTCTGGCAGCCACCAATCTGTTCTCTGTATCAGTTTTGTTTATTCATTTGTTTTGTTTTTTAGATTCCATCTATAGGTGAAATCATACAGTATTTGTCTTTTTCTGTCTGACTTATTTTACTTAGCATAATACCATCAAGGTCCATCCATGTTGTTGCAAATGGCAAGATTTCATTCATATTTATGGCCGAGTATTCCATTGTATATATACCACTTCTTTATTCATTTATCCATTGATGGAAACAGGGTATTTCCATATCTTGGCTATTGTAAATAATGTTGCAATGAACATAAGGGTGCTATGTGACTTCAAATGTGTGTTTCTGTCTTCTTTGGATAAATACCCAGAAGAGGAATTTTTGTATCATATGGTAGTCCTATCCTTAATATTTTAAGGAACCTCCATACTGTTTTCCATAATGGCTCCACCAATTTACATTCTCACCAGCAGTGTATGAGAGTCTTTTCTCTACATTTTTGCCAACACTGATTTCTTGTCTTTTTGATATTAGCCATTCTGACAGTTGTGAGGTGATATCTCATTGAGGTTTTGATTTCCATTGCTTGATGATTAGTGATAATGAGCATAGTTTCATATGCCTGTTGGCCATCTGTATATCATCTTTGGAAAAATGTCTGTACAGATCCTCTGCCCATTTTTTAATTGGATTGTTTGTTTTATTGTTATTGAGTTGTATGAATTCTTTGCATATTTTGGATATTAAGCCCTTATCATATATGTGATTTTCAAATACCTTCTTCCATTTGGTAGGTGGCCCTTTCATTTTGTTTCCTGTTTTCTTTGCAGTGCAGGGAGTTTTTAGATTGATGCAGTCCCATTTGTTTATTTTTGCTTTTCTTGTTTTTGACTTTGGAATCAGATCCAAGAAATCATCACCAAGATAGATGTCAAAGAGCTGACTGTGTCTGTTTTCTTCTGGGAGTTTTATGGTTTCAAGTCTTAACATTCACATCTTTAACCCATTTTGAGTTACTTTTTGGGTATGGTGTAAGATAGTGGTCTAATTTTATTCTGTTGCTTTTGTCTGTCCAGTTTTTCTAACAGCATTTATTAAGATACTGTCTTTTCCCCATTGTATGTTCTTGCCTCCTTTTTCACAAATTAATTGATCATTTATGCATGGTTTTATTTGGGGGCTCTCAATTCTGTTCCATTGATCTATGGGTCTGTTTTTATGCCAATACCATACTGTTTGGTTACTGAAACTTTGTAACATACTTTGAAATCAGGGAGCATGATGCCTCCAGCTTATTTCTTCTTTCCAGGTACTGTTTTACCTATTTGGGATCCTCTGTGGTTCCATACAAATTTTGGGGTTGTTTGTTCTATTTCTGTGAAAAAAGCCATTGTAATTTTGAAAAGAGATTGCATTAAATCTGTAGATTACTTTGAGTAATATGGGCAAAGCAACAGCTTTCCACCTATGAGTATGATGTTAGCTGTGGGCTTGTCATATATAACCTTTAGTATGTTGAGGTATATTCCCTCTATTACCCATTTTGTTGAACATTTTTATTTTAAGTGGATGTTGAACTTTGTCAAATGCTTTTTTCTACATCTATTGAGATGATCATGCGATTTTTTATCCCTTATTTTGTTAATATGGTGTGTCACATTGATTTGCAGATGTTAAACCATCCTTTCATCCCAGGAATAAATCACACTTAATCATTATGCAAGGTCCTTTTAATATTGAATTAGATTTGCAAATAACTGTTGAAGATTTTGCATTTATGCACATCAGGGGTGTTGGCCTATAATTTTCTTTTTTGTGGTGTTCTTTTCTGGCTTTGGTATTAGGGTACTGCCAGCCTTGTAAAATGAATTTGTAGTATTCATTCCTCTTCAATTTTTTTGGAAGAGTTTGAGAAGGGTGTGTATTAAATTTCTGAATATTTGGTAGAATTCCCCAGTGAAGCCATCTGGTCCTGGACTTTTGTTTGTTGGGAAGTTTTTGATTATTAATTCAATCTCCTTACTAGTAATTGGTCTATTCAGATTTTCTCTTTCCTCATGATTCAGGAAGGTTATATGTTTTAGGAATTTATCCATCTTTTCTAGGCTGTCCAATTTGGTGGTGTATAATTGTTCATAGTAGTCTCTTTTGATTCCTTGTATTTTTCTAGTATCAGTTGTAACTTGTGCTCTTTCATTTCTGATTTATTTATTTGGGTCCTCTCTCTTTTTTTTTTTTCCCCTTGATGAGTCTAGTGAAAGGTTTATCAATTTTGTTATCCTTTTACCAGCTCTTTCATTGATATTTTCTATTGCCTTTTAGTTTTTATTTCATTTGTTTCTGCTCTGATTTTTATTGTTTCTTTCTTTGTACTATGTGCTTTGTTTGTTCTTCCTTTTTTAGTTCTGTTAAGTGTACAACTAGATTGAGATTTTTCACTTATTGACATAAGTCTATATCACTGTGAACTTCCTTCTTAGAACTACTTTTGCTCCATCTCATAGATTTTGGTGTGTTGTATTTCCATTTCCATTCTCAAGGGTTTTTTGTTGGTTTGCTTCTTTGTTTGTTTTAGTTCCCTTTTGATTTCTTCATTGACGCATTAGTTTTTCAGTACCATGTTGTTTAATCTCCACATATTTTTTTTTTAATTTTCTAGTCTTCCTCTTGTAATTTATTTCCACTTTCATACTATTGTGGTTGGAAAAGATGCTTGATATAATTTCAGTCTTCTTAAATATACTTAGACTCATTCTGTGGTTTATCATTCTGTGGTTTAACATATGATCTATCCTGGAGAGTGTTCCGTATGCACCTGAGAAGAATGTGTATTTTGCTGTTTTGGGTGGAATGTTCTGTATTTATAGAGTCCATTTGGTCTAATGTATTGTTTAAGGCTGATGTTTCCTTATTGATTTTCTGGCTGGACAATCTATCCACTGATGTAAGTGAGGTTTTAAAAACCCTACTCTTACTATACTGCTGTTGTTAATTTCTCCCTTTAGGTCTGTTAATATGTGCTATTTAAATTTAGGTGCTCTTATATTGGATGTATTGGGTGTATAGGTATTTATAAATGTTATATCTTCTTGCTGGATTGATCCTTTATCATTATGTAATGCCCTTCTTTGTCTTATTACAGACTTTGTTTTAAAATCTAATTTGATAAAAGTAATAGAGGCTGCAGTTTCCTTTTGGTTTGCGTTTGCATGAAACATCTTTTTCCATCCCTTCTCTTTCAATCTGTGTATGTTCTTACATCTGAAGTGAGTTTCTTGTAGGCATCATACAGATGGGTCTTACTTGTTTCTTTGTTTGTTTTAATCCATTCAGCCAGTCTTTGTTTTTTCCATTGGAGAATTTAGTCCATTTATGTTTAATTATTTTTTTTTATTATGTATGTTAATCACCATACATTATATCATTAGTTTTTGATGTAGTGTTCCATGATTCATTGAGTATAACACCCAGTTCTCCATGCAGAACATGCCCTCTTTAATACCCATCACCAGGCTAACCTATCCCTCCAACCCTCTCCCCTCTACAACCCTCAGTTTGTTTCTTAGAGTCCATAGTCTTTCATGGTTCATCTCCGCCTCCAATTTCCCCCCTTCGTTCTTCCCCTTCTACTATCTTCTTCTTCTTTTTTTTTTTTAACATATAATGTATTATTTGTTTCAGAGGTACAGTCCTGTGATTCAACAGTCGTACACAATTCACAGCCCTCAACCTAGCACATACCTTCCCCATTGTCTATCACCCAGACACCCCATCCCTCCCACCCCCCACCACTCCAGCAACCCTCAGTTTGTTTCCTGAGATTAGGAATTCCTCATATCAGTGAGGTCAGATGATACATGTCTTTCTCTGATTGACTTATTTCGCTCAGGATAATACCCTCCAGTTCCATCCATGTCGTTGCAAATGGCAAGATTTCATTCCTTTTGATGGCTGCATAATATTCCGTTGTATATATACACCACATCTTCTTTATCCATTCATCTGTCGATGGACATCTGTACATGCACCTGATGTTTATAGCAGCAATGTCCACAATATTTAAAGTAATTATTGATAGCTATGCACTATTTGCCATTTTGTTAATTGTTTTCTGACTCTCATGTAGTTTTGTACTTATTGTTTCGTTTTTCTTCTTTTCCTCTCTTCTTTTGTTGTTTGATGACTCTCTTTAATGTTATGCTTAGGTTCTTTTCTCATTATCTTTTGTGTATCTTCTACAGATTTTTGCTTTGAGGTTGGTTACCATAATGCTCACATACAGTGGCCTACATATACAACAGTCTATTTTAAGTTGATAGCAAGTTAAGTATGAACATATTCTAAAACTACATTTTCACTGCCACCCCCCCATTTTATATTTTCATGTCACATTTTGCATCTTTTTATTTTGTGTATCCCTTAATAAATTATAGGCACTTATACTACTTTTGTCTTTTAACCTTCATACTAGCTTTATAAGTTTAATCCACTACCTTTCCTATTTATTTACCTTTACCAATTGAGATTTTTACTTTCATATGTTTTCTTGTTACTAATTAGTATTCTTTCTTTTCAGCTTAAAGAAGTCCCTTTAAAATTTTTTTGTAAGGCTCATTTGTGGTGTGAACTCCCTTAGCTTTTGCTTGTTGGAAAACTCTTTATAGTTCCTTTAATTCTGGATGATAATTTTGCTGGATAGAGTATTTGTGGTTGGAAGTTTTTCCCCTTCAGCTCTTTAGGTATATCATGCCTGTCTTCTGGCCTGCAAAGTTACTGGTGAAAAATCTGCTGATAGTTTTATGGGTGTTCTTTTATACATATCAAGTCCTTTTTCTCTTGTGGCATTTAAGATGCTTTATCTTTAACTGTTGTCATTTTAATTATAATGTGTCTTGGTGTTGATCTCTTCCAGTTCATTTTTTTATACTCATTGGATTTCCTGGATCTGGATGTCTGTTTTCTTCCCCAGATTAGAGAAGTTCTCAGCTATTATTTCTTCAGATAAGTTTTCTGCCCCTTTCCCTCTTTATTCTCCTTCTGGGACCCCTATTATGCAAATGTTGTTTTATTTGATGTTGGTCCCTTAAGCTATCTTCACCTTTAAAAAAATTTTTTTTTTCTTTTTGCTACTCTTCTTTGGTGAGTCCCACTGTCCTCTTCCAGATCAATAATCCTTTTTCTGCTTCATCTAGTCTATTGTTGAAAACTCTTGTGTGCTTTTTAGTTCAGTTATCTTATTCTTCAGCTCTGTGACTTCTGTTTGGTACTTTCTAATATTTTCTATCTCTTTGTCAAAGTTCTACTATGTTCATCCATTCTCCTGAGTCAGTGAGCATCCTTATACCATTACATTGAACTGTTTATCAGGTAAATTACTTATCTTCCTTTCATTAAGGTTTTTTCCCAGAGTCTTGTTCTTTCATTTGGAACATATTTATCTGTTTCCTAATTTTCCTTGATTCTTTGTGTTTGTACTCATGTATTAGGAGAAACACCTACCTCTCTCAGTCTTGAAGGAGTGGCTTTATGTAGAAGATGAACCTTATCTTTCAACCTTGTCTAGCTCTTGGTTGTCTTTCAAACTTTTGCAGTTGTCTACACAGCCTGATTTATTCCTGATCCATTCCTATTTTTGAGGTCGTATCAAGACCTGTCAGAGTTGCAGAGGGAGGGATCTTAGCCCCTAGTTTCAGGCTGATTGGAAATCAAACCCTCAAACAGCAGCTTTTAAAGTATGCTAGTATATACAGTCCTGTGGGACTACAGTTGTAAACCCTGCTGGCCTCCAGACCAAGTGTTTGGGAAGTATCTCCTTGGCAACAATTACAAAAATCAAAGCTCCAAATGACTGTATAAACTCCTTTCTGGGAGGCACTGGCTGGCTGTAGCACAGCCACAGGAGAGCACAAAGATGGCATCCCCTGGCCTATGTTCCCTAAGAGCAACTCTATCCTCTGAAGATTCGTGCTGAACCTGTAGCCTGCCCCTTAGGCTAAAATTTCAGGACAAGCAAATAGGCTTTTTCACAGAAAGATTCAGGTGTTTCAGTCGTCTTCTACTTCTTCTTCTTCTTTTTTTTTAAGATGTTATTTATTTGACAGAGGAAAAGAGAGAACACAAGCAGGGAGAGCGGCAGGCAGAGGGAGAAGCAGGCTACCTGCTGAGCCAGGAGCCTGATGAAGGGCTTGATCCCAGGATCCTGGGATCATGACCTGAGCCAAAGGCAGCTGCTTAACTGGCTGAGCCTCCCAGGCGCCCCCAGATGTTTCAGTCTTCTGTCTGTGCTGTGCCCTGGGGTTGTTAGCCTGCCAAAAACTGTCTTTCCAATTGTTTCAGTACTATGGGGCCCAGAAATACACTGTAGTTGAACACTCAGGAGGCATCCCCTATATGGACTGTACACACCCACCAGCTTTAATGGGGCAATGGGGATCATGGGACTAGGGTGTTCCCACTTGGTTTAGTGGTTCTGTGGGGTAGTGCAGGACCTGGGCATACCTGCCAGCTTTAGGGAGGCTGTAGGGGAGCACTGAGGTGGGATGCATCTGCCGGCTTTAGCAAAGGCATGGGAGAGTGCAGGGTTGGGGCACACTCACTGGCACTAGGAAGAGTGTAAAGAAATGTCATCCATCATCACTGGCTCTAGCATGTAGAATGAGAGCTCCAAAGTGGTGTTCACCAGCATCTCTGTCTCCAGAGAGTCCCAGCAGACCCCTGCTCCTCCAGCAAACACTTTAAGATTAGCAAATGAATCTCTTTCACACATGGTATAGTGATTTTCTTTTTTTTTTTTTTTAAAGATTTTATTTATTTGAGACAGAGAGAATGAGAGAGAGCATGAGAGGGAGGAGGGTCAGAGGGAGAAGCAGACCCCCTGCCGAGCAGGGAGCCCGATGCGGGACTCGATCCAGGGACTCCAGGATCATGACCTGAGCCAAAGGCAGTCGCTTAACCAACTGAGCCACCCAGGCGCCCGGTAGTGATTTTCAAACTGCTGCTTTTGTGCTGGGTCTTGAGGTGCATGAGTCTACATGTGATCCCTTTAAGAGAGATTCTCAGCTTCCTACATCCCTTTGGGTTTCTTGAACACAAGTTCTGTTGGTTTTCAAAGCCAGCCATTCTGAGGCCTTGTCTCTTCAGTGCAGGTCTCAAGGGTTGGGGTCCCTGATGTGGAGCATGAACCTCTTGCTCCTCAGGGAAAAACTCTGTATTTGTGAGACCAGATTATGATCAGATTGTGGGTTGTTGATTGTGGGTTGCTGTCCTGGGGTGGGGATTTTGATGAGACCTAGTCTCTGCCTATCCCACCCATCTTAATGTGACCCCATTATCCTTTGTTGTGGAGGAGCTGATCAGCTAGTTTTCAGGTCTTTTTCAGAGGAAATTATTCTATATGTAGCTGCAGATTTGGTGTGTCTGTGGGAGGAAGTAAGTTGAGGATTTTTCTACATCACTATCTTGAACCACCTCCTGTTTACTGTGATTATTACTGCTTGAATTTTGAGATTTTAAAAATACTCTGTGAAATAATATTAATGAATAATTTTTTATTTTATTTTAATGCACCACCATAGTGTGTACTATCAGTAAGAAAACATAAAAACAATGCAAACTTTCTAGACAAATCATAAAATGTATGTGAGTTTTACTGGAGATATTTGCAAGTCATGTTGAATGACTCAATTGTGTGACTGTCTGGGAAAATCTAATGTTGAAAAATAAATCATGAATCAGATATCCAAACTTGTTTAAAAGAAGTAGAAATCTGCCAATACTCATTTGATGTAGAAAACACTTTGTTTTTCAATTTTGGTATTAGTTGCAGTTCAATTTTTGGATAGTTATATCTTAAAAAGATATGAACACATTAAGTTAGTCTCAGTGATAACTGATAAATTATATAAAAGTGTACAAAATTGGTATTGAGAAATAGTTTTAAAAAGAGCTTTATTTATTTTAGTGGAAAAGTTGAGTTGATATTTACTTACAAAGTGTCTGAACCACACAGTCAATTCATTCAAATATCTCAGCATATTTTACTAGAACATAGCCTTAAACTGGCTTGACTGGATTCAGAAAATTATCCTAATAGTTTAATGTTGTGTTTGGCCTTAATATCCATCTACAAATATTTGAAGATATGTTCAGAGCAAAAAATTTAAGTAAATATCCCATGTTTTCATAGAGAAGAGAGTAGATAAAAATATTTTTTCCTTGAGGTAATTGTGATGAAACATCAGGACAAGTTAGGGTTAAGTTCTGGAATGTCCATTCCTAGTGATGTTTGAATATTTACATTAATTAATTAACTTATTTACTATACTTAATTTATTAACATGTGTAATACATTTGTATATACTCTTTATTTAATAAAAAAATGATAGTATTACAAATAGTCATGGTAATAGGATATTTTAAGTGCAGTTAAGGCTGAAGATCTTACTAAATTTCTTACTTTCTTGAAGTCCCTACATTTCTAGGATTCTTGTTATAGTCTGCACAAACATATAAATAAAATTACTGATGGTGTTACCACCCCTGTCTCTCCTTTGCCCATAAACTCCCTAACTTAAAAAACAAAAGTGAAATGTCATAAAATTCTGATTTCAGAACTTTGAGGAAAATGAATATTAGCTTAATGTGTTAATGGTCAGCATTAGGGATTTAATACCATGTTTTTCAATAATTACGGTTCTAAGATTTTGTAAATTTATGTAGTTTGGATGTAAGAACAGGGCTTAAATATTACTGTTTTGAGGAAGCAAGTAAATAGATGTCATTTTGTTTGGATTTTAACATAAGATCTTTATGTTAATATCTAGAGAGAGAGATTTAGAGAGTTACCAAATTAAAAAATCCACTAAGAGACATTAAATGCATTATTTTTGAGCACTTAATATGCTAATATGTGCCAAATATTGTTGTGTGTCCTTGGGATATAACAGTGAACAAAACCAAGTTCCTGCTTCATGGAATTTAGAATAAATAAAAGACCTAAGAATGGTAAGGTGTGGAGAATAGTGAGGGAAAGCCTCTCTGAGAAACCCACATCTGGACAAGTTGATTGAACTTTAAAAAACTAAATATTATAATTTCTTTTTACTAATACATAGAGATGTTAAATATTTACTGAGTTCCTGGAACCGTCAATGCTAGAAACATAATGAATCTATGGATATGTAAAACTCCATAAAGATACAAAAGTAAAGGAATAATCATTAAGCAAATGTATAGATGTGTGTGTGTGTGTGTGTGTGTGTGTGTTATTTTTGAAAATAGGTTTGAATTGCATATCCAATGAATGCCAGCAAAAATCATACTTTGGTTTGCTTGGGTATCAGTAGTCAATGTTATCTCATGCTTCTAGGCTGTCCTAGAAGTAGATTAAACATGACTATGACCATAATCAATGAGGTAGGTACAGGACTCTATACCATTACATGCAAAACAAATATGGGAAGAAAAAGCCAACTGTGGAGAGAGATTCTTCAAGTAATTGGGAAAAATCTCTAGATATATTGCCAAACACATAAGTTTAAGATCTATCTCTATGGCTCACTGTTAGGTCTTGGGCAAGACATTCATTTTCTAAACCCCAGTTGCCTTTCACTGATTAAATCAGCAAATCAGTCATCAACCAACCAAACAGCCCCTGTCACACACCTACTACAAATTTAGCTTTGAGAACAAATAAATGCATATAACAGCCCCTGACTGTGAGGAGGTAAAAGGGATATATTTATATAAACAACTAATTAACAGTATTGTGTGAACACACATATAATTGCAAAAATGACAGAGTAAGAATAGGATTGCCCTGAGTTCCTGGTGAAATGTTTATGTTTATTATTATTATTATTCTGTAGGATTCTCTTATGCCCTAGGCTCCCTTTTTCAACTAAGTGAGGAAACTTTTTAAGCAGTCGGCTTTTCCCTTTACTCTGTAATTATTTTTGAATAAGAAATTAGCAATAATTATTGGGTGAATATTTATAAAAAAAGCTATGGGCAATTAAAACAAAATGCTAAGGTTCTTTAGCATTTACTTGTATTCAGACATTTAATAGCACTTCAAGTTCTGGTACTGAGTTATTTGAAGGTTATAATGCAGCTGGCATTTAAATATATTTCATCAGGGAAAAAAAAATGAGGAAATAGGAGATTTATTTCAGCTATTTATATCCTAGACCAAATAACTGCTTCTTACGTATGCACACATGCAAGCTGATAAAGAGAAAAACACTTGAGCCATCTTGCATTATTAGTGGAAGAGCTGTAGCATACAAATTCTGAATAAGTTGCTCTCAGAGGACAACACGTTTATTTACTACATAAAACAAAAATAACCGTAGTATACGTTTTTTTTTCTGTGCTCAAGCTCATAAGTGTACTTGTCCGTTTATATGGATTGCCTTTCCATGAATTAAAATATGACAAATATAAGATTGATTGCACAAAGGAGAAAGAGAAAATGAGAATATTAATTGGATTTCTCATCTCTGTTCCACATCTTTTCTTTTTAATCTGAGAATTACTACAACTTTCATATGCTGGCAAAAATTTTGAGAGTAATAATAATAATTTCTCTAATACTTGATTTATATAATGTGCTCATGTGTGGAATTAATTTCACTACCCAAATTAAAAGGGGTGTGTAAGAATGTTTGTGTGTGTTTATGTATGCATATAAATACATATATGTTTGACAAAAATGGAGATGATAGGTATTATTATTATCTTTGGGATAATAATATTACACTATAACTTTCCTTTCAAATAAGAAAGTGGATTAAAGCATTTCTAGGTATGTTCTCAGGAACACATTTACGTACCACTGTAAGCAGAAAGCATGCTGCATAACCCAATTCAGACTTGAACTACACCTCAACAATCTCTTTATTTAATTTTTTGATACTATTACTTTGAATTTTAAAAATTACAGTAAAATATACATGGTATAAAATGTATTTTATTAACTATTTTTAAGTGTACATTTCATTAGTGTTAAGCATAAAGAGGATCACAATATGCCACCCCAAATCATACCACTTTGACATAAAGATGATTTTAAGTTGAAGGCAACTGAGAAGTTGCAGATACAGAAAAAACTCTCTTATGTGTCCCATCTGCATTTCCCTTTCGAAAGTGTCCCTCTCTCTTGAACCAGGAAGGGGACAACCACCTTTTTCAATAGAGATGGCACTGAGATGATTATGCATAAACTGAACTAAACTTACTAATTAACCTTTATCTGCCATTAGTTTCTCCCATATGTTTGCTTTTCCACAGTTTACCACCCCAAACATGGGCCCAAACATGGCTGTTGTTGGGTTTTTTTGTTTTGTCTTGTTTTATTTTTGTCTTGTCACTTCTTCACAATTTATCAGTTTTTGTTAAAATGATATATAAGCTACCAAGTTTAACCACTTCTTTGGGTATTCAGGACTTTTCCATGAAGGCCTCCATGCACATAAAAACCAAAAATATTAATATCAATACAATTTGTATGCCTTTTCTCCTGTTACTCTTCCTTTTGTCGATTTAATTTGCAGGCCTCATGTTCAAAAAATGAGAGGACAGCGAAAAAAAGTTTCTTTTTTTCCCTCCTCTGTAAATATATTCACATTGTTGTGTAACCAGTCTCCATAAGTCTTTTCATCTTGCAGAACTGAAACTCTGTATCCATTAAACAGCTCCCCCATATTCCCTCCTATCCCTGGCCCCTGGCAATCAGCATTCAAAATTCTGTCTCTATGAATATGACTACCCTTGATACTTCTTATAATTGGAATCGTACAGCTTTTGTCTGTTTGTGACTGGCTTATTTCACTTAGCTGAATGTCCTCAAGGTTCACCAGTATTATAGTGTGGGTTAGAATTTCCCAACTTTTTAAAGTTAAATAATATTTCATTATATGTATATACTACTTTCATCCACCCACCTATTGATGAACACTGGGTTTGCTTTCACCTTTTGGCTCCTGTGAATAATCCTTCAACGAACATGGGTTTACAAATATCTCTTTGAGGTTGTGTTTTCTGTTCTTTTGGATATATATACCCAAAAGTGGACTTACTTAGTCATATGCTAATTCAGTTTTTAATTTTGGGGGGGAAGCAGTATACTGTTTATCATAGCAGCTATAGCAGTACATGGGGTTCCAGTTTCTCCATATCTTTGCCAACACTTTCTCTCTCTTTTTTTTTTTTTTGAGTAGCCATTCTACTAGATGTGAGGTAGTATTTTATAGTTCTAATGTCATTGATTAGTGATGTTGCATATCTTTTTGTGTGCTTTTTAGTCATTTGTATATTTTCTTTGCAGAAATGTCTGTTCAAGTCATTTGCCTATGTTCTAATTGGATTGTTTGGGGTTACTTTGCTGTTGAGTTGTAGGAGTTTTTATATATTTTAGATATTAACTCCTCATCAGATATGTGATTTGCAAATGTCTTTTCCCATTTTGTAAGGTGCATTTTCACTCTGTTGCTTTTGTCCCTTGATCAAAAACAGATGTTTTAAATTTTGACATAGTCTGGTTTATCTGTTTTTATTCTTTTTGCCTGCGCTTTTATATCCAAGAAATGATTGCTAAATCTGGTGTCATAAAGCTTTTTCCTATGTTTTTTAGAAATTTATTTATTTGAGAGAGAACAAGAAAGAGAGAGAACATGTGTATTACATACAGTATTCTTACAATAACATAAGCTACAAAAAAGACAGTGTTATTAAGAAAATCATAAGGAAAAGAAAATACATTTATAGTAATATATTGTATTTATATTTTTTAAAAAATCTGTGTGTAAGTGGACCCGTACAGTTCAATCCTGTGTTTTTCAGGGGTCAACTGGACCTGGAAGTGTGAATTTAAAAGTAGCACTGTGTGGAGATGAGATGAAGGAGAGCTTTCAGTGGGTGTATTTGTAGCCTGGCTTTATAGAATGGATGTGTATGGAACCAGGCTTAGACAAAAAGAAGATAGCTTTCTGGGAGGAATAAAAGCACTTGAGAAGCAAGCCATTTCTTTGTAGAATAGAGCCAATGAAAGTACTTATTAAGAACATGGATTATAGGTAAACTTGGGTATGTTCCCTGGCTATTTGTTCATTTATCTTTTTAAGAGTTTATATATTTAAGTTGACCAAATATTTTTTCTTTTATTTTGCAAATTCTTTTTTATTTTATTTTATTTTATTCTATTTTATTTTATTTGAGAGAGAGAGAGAGTGAGCATGAGCGGGGGGGAAGGGCAGAGGAAGAGCGAGAAGCAGACTTCCCACTGAGCAGGGAGCCGGATGTGGGCCTCGATCCCAGGACTCTGAGATCATGACCTAAATCAAAGGCAAAGGCTTAACCAACTAAGCCACCCAGGCACCCCTTATTTAGCAAATTCTAATTGAATCATCAGATAATTTAGTTTTTAGTTTTAAAATCTACCATGGTATTTATACTTTTACTTATATTTTTCCTACTTGAGGTATTTAGGACTACAAGTGTTTTTATAGTTGCCCACTTTTATATCCATTCATGTTTCCTTATATTTCTAATTTTGTAAACCCTAAATTTTTATTCTATGTGACTTGTGGCAGAAGTGTTTATTTTCATAATTTTTTAGAAAATCAGAGCTCATATAAAAAAATGTGATGGATTGCATTCTAAAAAAATAAAAAAGAAAAAGCAATTTTTCAAATGCAGAGATTTTGGATAATTAAGGAATAGAAAAAGATGATAGAGTTTAGACAGTAAGTATATGAGGCCTTGTGAGGAAACAATCCAATGAGGGTGGAAGGATGGCCATTCCAGATCATTGGCCTAGGGAAGATGATGAAGAATCTTACAAACAATGCCTCTGCCCTTTGTTTAGACATGTCATGGTAGGCAACTAGGAGGTATTAGAGGAGAAACATGACATGAAAGAAATGATATTTAGGAAGAAACATTTCTGTCATTTTATTTATATGGAATATATTATAGGGAGGAAAAGCTTGAATTTAATAGAATTCCTCTTGGCTATTATATTCATGTAGATATGATTAGATAAGGAGATTGTCTAGGATAATTGTCTTAGAAACATAAAGCAATATATAGTAATAAATTAAAATGAAGGGGAAAGATAAACACCAAATTCAGGAGGGCTTCAGGAGGGCTAGGCATGTAATTGAATTTTCAATTTTCTGTGTGTGTGTGTGTGTGTGTGTGTGTATGTGTGTGTTTTAAACCTGAAGTAAATTAGGGGGAGGGAAAGGAGATAATTCCAAGTATATTTTGAAATGATATCCAGTGACTGACTGGATACAAGACAAGAGAAAGCAGAGGAGTTAAAAGATGACTGTAATGTTTCACATTTGGATGACTAGGAGATTGGTGGTATTGCTGATTTTATACACATGCACGCATGCATGCACACACAAAGTCATACTTAAATACCAATTTAATTTTTTTAAAAGATTTTATTTATTGGAGCGCCTGGGTGGCTCAGTCGTTAAGCGTCTGCCTTCGGCTCAGGTCATGGTCCCAGGGTCCTGGGATCAAGCCCCGCATCGGGCTCCCCGCTCAGCAGAAGCCTGCTGCTCCCTCTCCCACTCCCCCTGCTTGTGTTCCCTCTCTCACTGTGTCTCTCTCTGTCAAATAAATAAATAAAATCTTTAAAAAAAAAATTCTCATTGTATATCATGATATTTTCATGACCTTGCAAAGTCTCCTTGCTGAAACCAATATACTTTAGTAATGATAATTGCTATATAAATGAGAAAATTTGTGTTCAGTCTTCTAATTTTAATATTTAATGCCTTAATATTACTACATAATTTTGTTGCATTAAAACATATTAGAACAATGTCAAAAAAATAAAACATATTTAAGCAGTGTTAAAAATACATAAATTTCATTTTGTACACTTCATATCCAACTTGGAATATATGATTTATATATATGGAATATATGATTTTAGGATAAAAAGTATATGTGTAAAAATATATTGTCCACCATATATTATTATACTGCATTTATCATGTCTTGATTTATTTTTCCCCTGAAGAAAGACATTCTTTCTGTTTGTTTTTTTTAAATGTCTTTTTCTTTTTAAGTAATGCTGTGGTAGATTTTAGATAGAGACATTTTTACTAAAATATCATAGGGAGCTAGCTGGTTATATTTAATGAGTTAATTAATTTTCTCAGAAATTCAAATGGAAAGATCCAGTATAAAGTAACTTTTTTTTTTTAAGATTTTATTTATTATTTTGAGAGAGAGAAAGAGAGGGTAAGTTGGGGCAGGGGCAGTTCCCTGGATCTCACGACCCTGAGATTATGACCTGAGCTGAAATCAAGAGTCAGACACTTAACCGACTGAGCTACCTAGGTGCTCCATAAAGTAACTATTGTATCGTCATATTATGTAAGATAAAGTTAAATTTTAAAATGCAAGTTAATAAATAAAATTCAGTTTTGCAAACACTCATCCAGTGTCTCCTTTCTGACCACTATTTTGTGAGAAATTTAAAAGCAAATATAACACATAGTTCCTATCCTTAATGGGCTTACATAGCATAGTGATTATGGAAAGATTTTCCCCATGAATCAATTAATATACATGAATTAATAAATTGTATAATAATAGTAAATGTAACTAATTGCCAATATTTGTTGAACTTTTGCAACTTAGCAGGCATTATATTTAAGTAGTTTACCTGCATTATGTCTTAGAATTCTCAACAAAAGATTGGGAAAGATTCTCAGGATAAGGAACTTCTCCAAAGTCATATAAGTGATATTTGAATCCAGGCAGTATAACTTCCAGTATGTGCTCTCAGTTACTAGAGAACACTAGTGACTATAAATAGAGGAAAAGAAGACAGAGAGTCAGGTTACTAAAAACTTCATAAACAATATGAACCATGGGTTAGCCCTTAAATAATGGGTAGAACTTATATAGATACAGGGGAGAACATGGAGATCCCAAGGGGGAGAAAGAGATGAGCAGATGCACAAAATAGGATGATATGTGTTGAAGAGACTGACCTAATGTAATAGTTTATTTTGAGGACTATTCATATGGTCATGCTGGCCGTCACGCTGATTCATAGTCATGATCACTACCCTCAAGCAGGCCCTCCGACAGTCATCTGACATTTCCCTTGTCTATTCTCCCTTCTACTGTGTAACTTACTATTTCATAACTTTAACACTCCTCTCACACTTCCAGTACATCCTCTCTCATTTTATGATCTTACTTCTTATTTTATTGAGCAAACCAGAAGCAAATAGAAGAAAATCCCCACTGGTCTCAACATCAATCTACTTTCTCCTTGCATTTGTAGCCCTACACTCTATCTTCTCTCCTATTGCTATGAATGCATTGTTCATGCTGCTAATGACCACTAGCCCATCTATCACAATCTGATGCTATCCCCTCTTACTCAAGCACATTATGGTAATTCTGTACACATCTTCCATCATCAATTCATTTTTCTCTCTTGAGTTATTCTCAACAGGAGGCAAACATGCTGTTTATTCTTTCTTAAAAACAAACATGTGAACAAAGTATCTCTTCAGACAACACTTCTCATGGATATGTCTGTTTTTCTTCCTTTTCCAAAATCTTCTTGAAAGAATTGGCTGTAGTCAGTGTCTTGAACCACTCTGCACCTCCATGTTGTCTTAAACCCACTTCAGTTAACTTTAATTCTTGCAATACCAGCAAGACTGCTCCTGCAGTAGTTGGAATTTAATGATAGCTTAGAGAGGACTGAAAAAATGTTAAATATAAAGCTGGGGTCCTTTTTTAGCTTTGATTTATTGAGAAACTAGTAGCTGCAAATCACTATGCTAGGTGCTCAGAAATTCTCAACTTTTAGTCCTCCTCTTCAATGTTCAAATTGGGCTTAAATAGTAAATGGCAGGGACGCCTGGGTGGCTCAGTTGGTTAAGCGTCTGCCTTCAGCTCAGGTCATGATCCCGGAGTCCTGGGATCGAGTCCCACATTGGGCTCCTTGCTCAGACGGGAGCCTGCTGCTTCCCCTGCTTGTGCTTTCTCTCTCTGACAAATAAATAAAAATAAAATCTTTAAAAAAAAAAGTAAATGGCATTATTCCATTTACAATTTAGGAAACTGAGGTAAGAAGAGAGATTTTTGTTTGAGTTAACTATTGGAAATGGCTTTCTCCCATAATTTCTTCTAAATATGATGCCAGATCTCCCTTCCCAGGCTTTGGTTGACTTATCTGCACTTTTCTGGCCATTTTAAGATAGTAGCAAAGTCTCATTTTCAAATATTAAATGATGCAGCCTAGCGTAGGCTAATAGTGGATGGCCCTCATACCCTTCAGTGTGATAGGCATCCATGTTTTAATTTTTAGTGAGGGGCCTTTTGGAGACTTCTTCACTCTATAATTGCCAAAGACTCCCAGCAAACTTCTTTCAGTCTCCTCACCCAGTTCCTGCTTTGGGTAATACGCCACCCAAGTGCTTGCTTCTGGGGCTCCCTTATCTCAGCAGACAGCTCTATAGAGCAGAACCCACTGAGAGGCTGTGAGTCCAGCTACCTCCTACCATGTCCACTTGCCCTTTGAAACTCATGGCTCCGTACCACATATAACATGGAAATGCGCTTCTGTGACCACTTACTTCTTTTTCTCACCCTGTCCTTACAGACTCCTCTAGGATGCTTCTTGCCTTGCGTGTCTCCAAACACCAAGGAAATGAGATCATAGTTCTTCTTATTGCATTCTGTTATGACCCCAAAAACATCATTTCAGTTTAAAATTAAACAGCCAGTAAACATCTGTTCAAAAAGGGAGATGCCGATGTCTTAAAGATAGTCACAACCTCTGAGAATGAATATTTTTAGATTTCTGTCATTTGGCTTAAGTAAGAAGTACTTTTCTCCCTCGCCTTAGATGTAGGAAATACCACCACACAATCAATACCTTTGAATTCCCTCACTTCACTGAATTTTTCTCCAAATTTCTAATCTCTCATACCTTTGAATTCCCTCACTTCACTGAATTTTTCTCCAAATTTCTCATCTCCTCTCATAGAAGCTAGGGGTGGGTGATAGAGATTCAGTCACAGTATCAGCTCTGCTCTCTTTCCAGCATTAGTTGGCTTCAGTTTTGAGACTTGCTAAAATTGCAAGAACAATTTATTTTTTTAATCCCGTTATACCTATCCATGTTTATCTGTTTTCAGACAGTCTACAATTTAAGTTGCATAGCCAGAATTTGTATAAGGCTCTCTGACTCCAAAATTGTACTGTTGCTGATATTCTTATTTGAGTTCTGTGAGAAGGCAGAGGACACTGAAAGTGCATACAAGTAGTGAGGAGGCAATGATAAGAAGATTGAGATCATAAAAGCAAGCATACCTATCTATGAAATGCTGCAGTGTACTTGTTCAATGAATGTATACCAGAGGTCCAATGATCATGTACTATACTATTAATGAGCATTCAACTAGAATGAATATGTCTCCCATCCAAGTACTAAGCAGGCCCGACTGCATCTAGAAGTCCATGCCAAATGCATTTCCAAACCAGATGATGGGAGTGGACTGTGGAGTAGAAATATACATCTGAGTCCCACCGTGGTATCATTTTAGGGAGTCCAGAATTGATATGCATTGTGGTGGGCGTGGGGACAAAAGAGAACAACAGGGATGATTAAGTGGGTGGCTGAGACAGATGGTGTGGATTTCAAATAAAGAAAGCCAGAGGGTGGTGGATAAATAACGATGCGAGTAGCACTGGGCAGTAAGGAAGAAAGGATAATCCCATCCCAAGAATTCAGAGACTACATGATGAGATAAGACCTTTAAATGGTTAATACCTTTGAGAGTGAAAATTATGCAACATTTTTTCAATGTTTTTGTTAAAGCCTCTTGTTAATAGCCAAGAGGATCAGTTTATAAGAAACGATAAGGCTGAGCAACATAAGAGAATCAAGTGTATTTTTTCCTTTGAAAAATTTTGGTGCAGCTTTCCATCCTAACATAAATACTCTGTATCAGAAACAAACAAACAAAAAAACAATGAAGAAAAATGGTCATATACCAGAATTTAAGTAACAATGAAATTTTTACTGGTAGAAGGGCCCCAGTGTTTATTTGTGGGGAAGTGTCGATTTAGTAAAATTTTTGTGTCCTGTACAACTCCAAAATAACATGATAACTTTTTTTTAAGATTTATTTATTTATTTATTTATTTGAGAGAGAGAGAGAGAATGAGAGAAAGCATATGAGAGGGGGGAGGGTCAGAGGGAGAAGCAGACTCCCTGCCGAGCAGGGAGCCCGATGCGGGACTCGATCCAGGGACTCCAGGATCATGACCTGAGCCGAAGGCAGTCGCTTAACCAACTGAGCCACCCAGGCGCCCCAACATAATAACTTTTAAAAAGACATTTAGTGACTTTCTTAAACAGCTTCACTTGTCTGAGAGTCAGTTCAGCTGTGAGTGATTTTAACAGGAGTGAATTGCTTCAACTGTGTGCTTAATAGACTGTGTCACAAAACCGCAGCCCCGACGATAGGAGGGCGAAAGGCATGAGATATACGTGAGATGAGTATGTTCCCGTCATGGCTTGGCTACGGCAGATGCTTTCTGGGAGAACTCAGCTGAGGCCACACAGTTAACACATTTTCATATTTGTCCTTGATACATGGGGGGTGGACAGAAATCGGCTCTTCCTAATAAAGAATATTCATTTATTTTTATATGTACATCAAATATCTGTGTCTTGGGGCACTTGGGTGACTCAGTTGGTTAAGCGACTGTCTTTGGCTCAGGTCATGATCCTGGAGTCCCTGGATCGAGTCCCGCATCAGGCTCCCCGCTCAGCGGGGAGTCTGCTTCTCCCTCTGACCCTCCCTGCTCTCATGTTCTCTCTCTCTCTCTCATTCTCTCTCTCTCAAATAAATAAATAAAATCTTTAAAAAAATATCTGTGTCTTGCAAAGAACATTATTAAAGATAGAAATAAAGTAACACAAGTTTCCCATCCTCACTATGCTTAAGAATGGCAACCAAAAAATATTTGTTGTGAATTATTAGGTTCATCTTCATGAAGTTATGATGATGAAGGAGTTAGTTTGGTGCCATGTTTAAATATGTGAGTAGATTTCACACTGTCTTTATTGTGTTTATAGGGACCCATATACAATTATTATGACAATTACTATGAATTATATTTCCCACTCAAATTATTTTAGTGCAATGGATATATAAAACATCAGATGAGTTAGTGTCATCATCATCACTTACAGTGGTTAGTTGAGGTTCCAAAATCATTTATGAGAAAGGACAAAACTGTCTCAACCCATATTCTTTGAATACGTGAGTGTTTCACTATTCATCTCACTGCCGTTGTTTGCTTGACACCCAGGCTGGGTGGCTGTGTGAACACCGGGGCAGCTTTCTATTTGACACATAGTAGCTAGGGTGGCTGTGTGTTCTTTGGTGTGGTTGTGTATTTTATACTTAATACCTGGAGTGATTGTGAGTTTCTTCAATTTTTTGTTTTTGTTTTTGCTGTAACTTTTTCTATTTTTTAAGTATTTATTCTTAGAGTTCCAGTAATTGTTCAACAAAATCAAGAGTAAGGTACAGAGGTTTCCCATATCCCCTGACCTCCAAACATGCAGTTTCCCCCAATATCAATATCTCCCATTAACATTTGTTTCAACTGATGAACCTATTTTGATACATGATAATCACCCAAAGTCCATAGTTTAAATTGGGGTTCACTCTTGGTGTTGTACATACTACAGGGTTGGACAAATATATATTGACATGTAGCCATGATTACAATATCATACAGAGTAGTTTCACCTTCCCCCAAATCCTCTGTGCTCTGCCGGTTCAACCCCCCCTCTGCAACCTACGACTCCTGGCAACCATTGATCCTTTTGTCATCTTCACAGTTTTGCTTTTCCAGAATGTCATGTAGTTGGAATCCTATAGTACATAGCCTTTTAAGATGGTCTTCCGTCACTTAGTAATATACCTTACGTTTTCTCCATGTCTTCTCATGGCTTGATAGCTCATTTCTTTTAGCACTGAATAATATTCTGTTGTCTGGATATGCCACAGTCTATTTGCCCATATACCCACTAAAGGATATTTTGGTTGTCTCCAAGTTTGGGAATTATGAATAAAGCTCCTGTAAACATCCATGTGCAGGTTTTTGTGTGGATATACTCTTTAGAATGGTGTCTACACAGGAACACTGAGGGTATCATAGGAAAAGGAATTGTAAATACAAATGAATATCCTGAGGAACAAGATCATAACAATGGGAAGTAGTAAAAATGGTGGAAGTTTAGTAGGGGCACATAGAAAAACCTATTTTAAACTGGGGTATAAAAAATACCATTGTGTAAGAGTTCAGAAATCATTTAAAAAATCATCCTCTGTCATAAGCTAACTCGTTATGTCACATCATTTGCATCCTATAGGTCTACATTTCTCATTTGTAAAATAAAAGGTTTTACCTTGATGTCATTAGAGATTTCTTTCAGCTCTAAGATTCTTTCTTAAAATGAAGATTTTGTTAAGCTGTATCCTCTGTCTAACGAAGATCACTAGATCACTTAGCATGTGAAATAGTGCAAGGCCTTTACATCACACTGAATTACAGATGCTGGGTTATTTATTTATATAACCTATACAACAAGTAGGCAACGATGCAGACATAGTGTAGGCAATGTATTAATTATTCTAATGTCCTAAGACAGAAGGCATAAAAAAAAGTTTAGAATTGATAGTAGAAAAGAAGTTATGAATCCAGAAATTCACAATGTTTTTAAGGCCAATCTGGTAATAGTGGTATATTATCTTAAAAATAGGCCAAAAGGTGATCTTTGTATGATAAATAACTCAAATGTAACTGAAATATGCATAGAGTAGTATAACATTCCATTTCTGTGTTATATTGATTGCATTTGAGATTCAGAGGTATAACTTAAATACTTAAAATATTTTCATAGTTTCAACAACTAAAAATATTTTTTAGCAAAAAGTAATAGAGGCATGAGGTTCTGGCCATCCAAATGAAAGATAGTTTAAGTTCACTAAAACATACAAAAAACCTAAACTTGGCATTCCAGACAATAAAATACAGGCTTCGTTGCTCAGGAAGAGAAACTGTATTGACAAAATAAAGAACTGTTGTGTTTGGTTAAAAGATTTACTCAATTTATTTACTCAAAAGTTTCATGTAATTTTAATATTGAAAAATTATTCATAAGGAACAGAAAACAAATGATGTGTCAGTTTCAAATACAGTAATTTAAATTTAGAATTTGAATATCAAATAGATATTTGAATTTGAATACACACACAGAATACATCCAAATTTAGAACTGAGAAAATCTAAAGGTTTGGAAAAAATCAGCCATGTTATTTTTTAAAACCAAAAAGTTGGTTTATTTATAATAAATCTTAAGTTTAAGGGGGACAGGAGCTTGGACTTATTTTTTCATTATTGCAGTTTTGAAGTCTAGCAAAATATTTAACACATAGTCTGTACTCAGTAATAATTATATGGTGAATAAATTAATAAATGCACTCTGAAAAAATAAAATCCAAGTGAAAATCCCATACCAAATGAAAATTGTGCCAATTGTTTCAAAAGAGTTCCAAAAGAGAACTCAAAGAAGGAAAGTAAATGCAAATGGTAGGAAGCTACTTTTTTCTCTTTTAATCAATGTTAGTGTGAGAGGAAGATCAATAAAAATATTACTCTAAGAAGTTTGATATTTTGTTTGGAGATTTTTGCCCCTTCTCTGTCTACCAAAACAAAACCATCAATAAATTAGGAAGGAATCATCCTATTTCCATTTGAGGAAAGGTCCTTCTCAATTTTCAGAAATTGGTAATTAATAGGACATATGTATATGCTTACACTGAGTGGCATTATATAACCAAAATGCAAATAAAATCAGCTGTAGAAAGGATAAACATTGACTTGGGTATTTAACCATTTTAAGATATGACTAAAATGCTATGAATGAATATTTATTTATATTTTATTATGTGAGGGATTTTTTTAAATTCAGTTTTCGTGAGCGTTCAGAATTGTTGGAATGTAACTTTCTGGCATAAGATATAACATAGGGTTCTAATTCCTTATATTAAGAAAATCTAAGGGATATTCTGGATGTTTCTGTTAGATGAAGAAAGAATCTGAAAGAACCATTACCCAGGGGCACTGATTGTAGTTTTTGGTAGAGAAAGTGAAATTAAAGCAGGATCTGGGTTCCAAGCTGAGAAGAAAATTACACACACAAAAAAAGCTATTAGAAGAACTCACTCGAAGGGCTATCATTGGGTTATACTCCACAGGTGGCAGAAGACTTTCAGTTGATTACGAGCTCAACAGAGTAGTGGGCAGAGGCATGTTTTGCTTGAGATCTTTGGGCACAAGATGGTTATTATCTCAGGCTCTGTGTGAGATGTTTGGATGTCATAGCCTAGGTCTGGTGTGACAGTCAGTTTCTCTGGAAGTCTCATGACCCTAACAAAATAGCTTTCTATTTGTTCTGAAAGACTGGTCTAAAGGAACTCAACTAACGCATTCACTACACAATATTGTTAGGGTCTACCAGGTGCCAGGAACTGTGCCAGATCCTGTGATTGCAAATATGAGTTAAATATGTTCTCCGCTTTGTGGGATTTGCATTTTAGCAGGGGGAAAGTGAAAAGTACCCAAGAAGTACCTTGTATGCCAGAAAACTTAGCAAGATCAGTTGATGTTTCTCCAACACATATAGCACTTTAAAAAATTATATTCTCCTAGGGCTAACAAAGGAATATTAGTACCAATTGAGGCTTTGATATTTAACAGTTTTCAGGAATTAGTTTAAATATCTGAAAAGTTAAAAAGAAAAGGTAACTTCTTGAATGAGCTGTTGGGAATGATCACAACAGCAAACTTCTTCACATTCAAAATAAAGTGCAAGGCTTTTTTCTTTTCTTTTCTCTTTTCTTTTATCCACCCCCCCCTTCCTGTTTCCCTTCTTTTCCTAAACATTTCAGTCCAAAAGTCATTAGGTGGGGCTGATCAGAGTGGGAGGACCATAGTCAGCTGATCAGAAAGCCAGAGCCCATGTTGGGTAAAGAAGGCATCCATGCATCCATGTGTGATACAAGGTGTCAGAGCCTGTAGGGTTCAATGACGGCACCACATGGGCATGAGAGCCCAAGCTGGCTGAGGGGAGAGTCCTCCTGAAAGGCAGATTTGCACCAGGTATCAGAACCTTTGCAAATCTAGCAACCTACTGGGAGGTGGCCAGGCATGACATGTCAAAACAAACAGCATGAGGAAGACATCTTCATAGGAGGGCTTCCCAGAACAGGATTTTAGAGCCTGAGTGAGATGAAGAGTGCTTTCACATGGGGGCCAGCCAGTTTGTGGTTTCAAAGCCAAGTCACATATACAGGGCATCATTGTGTGAAGAGAGGAATTTGGAATGAGCAGCTGGACTCCAAGTGGTATGACAAGGTTGTCCCTACAGGAACTGGCACGGGGAAGGGTATTGGAGCCTGGACAGTGGAAGGAAGTCTGCTGGGTGGCAGAATAGTCCAGAACTACATGTCAGAGCATGGGTAGGGTGAGGAAACTGACTACATAGGGCTCGGGTGGCACCCTTGCTGAGTTTCAGAGCTCATTTGTTTGGGGAGGAAGATGATTGGGAGATATGCTGCATATGGGGAGGTGCATCAAATAAGTCAGTCTTCTTACTGTCAGAAAATGGAGATAAAAATATGGGAATGTAAAAAGTAGAATGAACCCTGTATTTTTAAGATGGAATTGGGGATATCAGTGTTAACTTCTGGATTTTAATATATAGAGAAAGAGAGAGATAGAAATAAATTTAAAAAGGTAATTGTGCAAGTGCATACGTGAGTTTGGGTATGTGTGTACACACACACATACACCTACTACTGAGAGGCTTGGAAACAATGACATCCCAATTACAGTGAGCATACCTAGCACCCATATCTTAGATTTCTTTCTTTCTTTTTTTTTTTAAGATTTTATTCATTCATTTGAGACACAGAGATACAGAGAGAGAGAGACCATGAGCAGGGGGAGAGGCAGAGGGAGAGGGAGAAGCAGGCTCCCCACTGAGCCAGGAGCCCGATGTGGGGCTCTGTCCCAGGACACTAGGATCATGACCTGAGCCAAAAGCAGATGCTTAACCATCTGGGCCACCCAGGTGCCCTCATATCTTAGATTTCTTAATACCACTCTCCACTAAAAGAAAGAAACCAAAGTTCCTTAGAGAAATGGCTGATTGCTGGCCTGGGGCAAAGTAGAAGATCTTGGAACATCTTGTTAATACTGGAGAGCAAGGGGGAGTGCATAAAGAATGATGGAGGACATAGAAGCCAGTTTAAGGGGCTCCAACTACCCAAACTTGGGACAAATTTAGCATCACAACAAATAATACTATAATGGACTATAACCTATTGAATAAAATAAGATTTCATGACTTTATACTGTTATGAATAAATGAATATATAAAGAGACATTTTGATGAGCAATGGAGAGGTTTAAATAGTTTCAAAGGTCCCTCATACAAAAATACTTATTAATTATAAGGGGAAAATGCAGTGGACTGCCTTAATCAAATGATGAAAGTGAACACCATTAGCAATGGGATGAATCAAAATCTTGCTCCACCTATCGTGTGTAGCAGCTCTTCTGCAATGTTCCCATCAGAGATGCATAATTTGAATGTACTCATGAGGAACATTAAACAAATCCAAACTGAAGGACATTCAACAGCAATGACAACAAAAAAAACTGACCTATAAACTTCCAAATGTCAAGGTCATAGAAGTCAAGGATAACCTGAGTTTGAAGGAAACTAATTGAGATATGACAATCATATGCAACTCACGGTTTTGAATTTGAGCCTTTTGCTATAAAGGCATTATTAGAGCAGTTGGTGAAATTTGACTGGTATCTGTAGATTAAATAATAGTAATGGATCGATTCTTATTTCTTTAATTGCTATATTATAGTTACATAAAATAATATCCTTATTTGTGAAAAATACTAATGTATTGGAGTTGATGGCCCATCATATAGCAACTTAGTCTCACATCGTTCAAAGAAAGTTCTTTGTACAATTGTGGGGTTCTGAAAATACAATTTTTGAATTCTTAAAATTGGCTCAAAATTATTTCACAAGCTGTTTAAAATAAATATGTAGCATCTTAAGTGTTACAAATTAGTTTTTTTGTGATGCAGATTGAGATTATTTTGCAGTAGGTTTACTAGGGAGTGCTCTTGGGTTCAATACTTTTGGGAAGAAAGAGAGGGAATCAAGGATTGGGCAAAGGGAGAATTCCAGTGGTTTGCTGATAAATGTTTATAGCTGGTTCTCTGGAATAATAGTGATTTTTTTTAAAGCCCTGATTTATAGTATTTGTCCTTTTCCATGATATAAGTACTCTCACTATGACTGATTTTAAGTTACCCACTTAATATCAGTGGATATGAAGTTGATGCTCACATCAGCTCTGTCGAGATGGTACTAGCTGGTTCCAGCACATCACTGAGTAATGTTGTGATGCTGTCTGAATGGAAGTTTCAGCTAACCCTATGGAGAGTTTTGAGGATGGGGGGCTCCTTCAAAGCTGTCCCAGTTTGACACAAGTGGGCCAGACCGCTACATCCCTGAGTTGATCAATCATTGGATACAGACCCTTAGGAAGGGGTTGTGGCTTTGAGAAAGGCAGCCCACTTGAGTCCAGGCAGTCTTCAAAACCAGGCTGACAATTGAAGCTATTTGCCCCCAGCCCTCCAGCAGCTTGGATAAGTTCTTTTTTCCTGGATAGGGAACTGGGCAACACATTATAGCACTCATCATGTTCATGATAAATCCCAGTATTTAGGTCTCACCAAATTCATAAGAAGCCGTTGGGGACAATATGCATATAGAGAGACTCTAATGTTGAAAAAACTCTCCTCAGTCCCAACTCTGTATCTGTTCATACCATGTCAGGAGTTCCAATCAGTCTTGTTTAAAACTTTTGACTTTGGTGCGCTAAGTGACATTTAAAACAAAACAGCTATGACAATTATCATTTTTTTTTATTCTGAAGAGTCTTTTTAAACAGAATGATAATTTGTAATATAAAGAAAAATATTTTTTTTCCTCTTTGGAGGTGGCTTTTTCCTGTGGTAGTCTATCATTTCCATAGCATTTCATTAAGTATTAATGAAGTATTAATTAAGTAAGCCAGCTTTGGTAGGCTGAATGATGCCATTTCCCCTACCCCTAATGGTACACGTCCTCATCTTAATCCCCAGAATTTGTGAATATCATCTTCTATGGCAATAGGGACTTTGTAGATGTGATTGAGTAGATTGAGATAGTGAGATTATCCTAAATTATTTGAGTGGCAATCCCGTGGGTGTAATCATTGTAATCATGAGGGTGCTTTAAAAGGGTGCAGGAGGAGTCAGAGAGAAGAGCATCTGACAATGGGAGCAGAGATTGGAGGGATGGACTTTGAAGATGGAGGAAGAGGCCACAAGTCAAGAAATGCAGTAGCTTTCCAAGCTAGAAATGGGAAGGAAATGGATTTTCCCCTCAGAGCCTGGAGAAAGAATGCCCCTACTGACACCTGGACTTTAGCTTAGTGAAACTGTTTTTAGATTCCTGGCCTCCAGAACTATAAAATAATACCTTTGTGCTGTTTGAAGCCACCATGTTTGTGGTAGTTTGTTATAGCAGCCATAAGAAACCAATATATATACCAACCCCAAGGAGAGCCTTAGAGTTCAGGGTGTTTTATGTCTGGCATACAAACTCTATTTCAGGTTTACAAGGACTTTGAGATGCTAAGTGTAGGTGATAAGCAGTTTTTATGTACGCAGTCCTCTAGGTTGATCTTTGTACCAGTTGTTTCTTTCATTTCAAGAAGGAGAATCCCTCTCTAACTGGCTTAACCAAAAAGTAAATATATATTTATAGTATATGAGGTAACACACAAAATCCAAGGGGAGGAGGAAGATGTGAATGTCTGAATGCACAAGAATCAAGTATGTCCAGAGACCCAGGAAGCAGGAGCATAGCTTCTGGATTGAAAAAAAGTTCACCTGAGTTTTAGGCAGACCAAGATTTAAATTAAAAACAAAAAATGAAAAACAAAAACAAACAAACAAAAAAGAACAAAAACAGCCTTCTTATTGGCTTACTTGGACCATGGAACTCGTCCTTAACGACAGGAAGAGAGTACCTTTAACTGATAGACGCGCCAAGACTATAGCCAATGGGGGAGAGGTAGGAGATATGATCCTGGACTTCTATTCACTTTGTTTTATGGTAACCATATACTGTATGTCATTTACTCAGGTCTATACCAGGTTAATTAGTAATAAATAAGAGCCTAGTATGGATGGTAAATCACATAGTTATCCTAATTCTATTGCTTCTACCAGAGAGGCTGCATAGCATCATGGCTGATGTCACAGACTTCCTCTCTCATCTGTAATGTGGAAATAATGAACTAAGGCCTAACTTTTAAGATTGTGGTGACACTCAAGTGAGCTAAAATATGCAAAAATGTGTATGCTAAATTATTGGAACAGTACCTGAATATTACTACATTTTCTTTGTGATGTCATTTTATATTTCTCTCAAATGAATAAGTAATAAAATGACCCTACAATAAAATTCCAACATGAAAATTTCCAAGAGTGATGATAAAAAGAAAGAAATGTTTGATTTGACAAGTGAATCTTCTGGAACAACTTGTGTAGTTTTCTAGAGAAACTTTGGATTCAAAAGGCTTCAGTCAACTCTAAAATCTAACAAGCAGTTGTGGGGCCTTGAGTAATTTGCTTAAACTTTCTCAGTTATGTTATTAAAGATCAAAAAGGATATCTTTAAAACATATAGTATCTGTCTGGCTTTCTTAGACATTCATCAATGTCAGTTTCTTTTTCCTGGCTGAGAAAAGTGACTGAGGTTAGAAATATTTTTGAGACTGAACAACTACCCATTGGGCATGGAAAGTGTTTTCTCAACAAATTTCCCAGACAGAGTCTTCCATTCTCAGCCACTCTTTATCAAGTTAAAAAATTCTCATTCACAGGTTGGAATGGAAAGGGGTTAACACTACCTGCTACTCTAGGAATTTGTCCTCAATTCTACTTGCTTCCTACCATTCCACTATAACATGAAGCATAGTATGTATAAGAACTATACTGTAAATGTGTATGCTTTCAATATATAAAATGATTTCCCTATTGTATTTCCACTGAATTTCAAGACAGAACATGGATGGCAAATCAGGTAATAATCCCATTTCACAGATGGGAGATAAGAAATTCCAAGAGATTCGTTGACTTGCTCTAGACAATACAGCTGATAACTGGAAAAGGCAGGCAGAATACAAGCCTTGTTTTCTTGTCTCACAAGTGTCTGTCTACTTTGGACGTTCTGAGGTCCTTGACTTTAAAATAAACGCTCTGGATGTCTTATTAAGGCAAGCATCAGTGAAGTATGAACACGTAAGTGCTAAACTGTTTCTCAGCTTCACAGCTTGTTTTATCAGCTGTTTCAGAATTATTCCACTTGAGAGTTTTGTACTTCTGGCCTGCTGTGAGTCACTAATGATATAATCCATTTGTGAAAGTGGTAGTAAATTGTGGGTTATGATAACTCTGTTATGAGTTTCTTATTAATTCTTTGCCCTCATGTTGCATCTGATACTTTGTTGTTTAGTAGACATGACATTTGTGTTCAATACAAGAATGAAATGTATGTACACATATATATACCCAATGTTAAGCTAAGCAAGTGAGTTTTAACTTTACTTGACCTTGAGTTTGAATATCAAATATGAATCTGGATTCCTGAAAAACTGAGTTTCCAACTAAGTTTGCCAAATAGAGAAAACCCAGAGAGGGTGTTTGAAGGTCAATTTCAAATGACCATTCCCAATAAAAAATGTTCTTTGAACTTAAATTAGATAGGCGTAATTTCATTGCAATAAGTTTCCAGTGCATACCTAGCTCATTAAGTTTTCTTAACCTAGCTCATTTAGGATTTTCTTAGGTTATTATCTTTGGAAGAATATTTAAGATACATTGCAATTGTGCAATCTCAGTCTTTTCACTGATTCATTGGATGGTGTAAGAGAGCTCCAACTAGATAGTGCCTCGGAGTGTTTTGCAAACCCTTCATCAAATACCAGTATTTATGTGAGGGAGATGTGGAGTGGTACACTTGCAGCCACAGTCTGAGCCTGGATGAGCAGTCCTAGCCTCGGGCACAGAATAATCCATGGGGCCGCACTGAAAGTAGGCATTTGGTCTGCAGAGTCAAAATAGGCTGAGAAATGGGAGGTGGGGGGAGGGGGCCTGCAGTGTAGGAAGATACTATTAAATAAGAAGTTCAGTGAGATAAACCTAGGATTTTCTAAGGATGTGTACAATCCCATGGGGATGTTGGAAAGCATTTAATGGGTCGGACAGACATAAAGTTTGAAAAACGAACATTAACTTGTCTAAAATAATCTTTTCTAGTCAAACGAAGTTTTTAAGCAAGACTAGTGGAAGTGTTTGACTTTGTTACCTTGAAGATATAACCTACACTATCTTTTCCCCTATGTAAGGATATATAGGAAACTTGACTTTTGGTTTATTAGCTTTTTAGATTTGTCATTAAGAAATAAAACGGAAGCTTTTTGAAAATTTGAAGCAGTTGTGGAAGTGGGACTTTTGTTTTTGTTTTTCCCATCATTTGTTATTGTTGACTATAATAGATCATCACCACATTTTTCTTGCTGCATGTCTATTATCATATGGAAATGTTTTTAGTCTTGGGGAAATAAGGAAATTCTTCTTGTCAACAAAACTACATTGCTTCCCATATGCTTGATTAAAAAGTCTCTGCATATTAAAAAGAGATTTATCATAAGTTCTTATGAAAACTTGAACTGATATTATTTCATTTCAATGCAGTTATAATAACCATTATCTTTTTCCTGAGCAAATCATATATGATATTCCCTATCATTTTGTTAGTTTGATTAGAGAAGTTGTAAATTCAGATCTTTCAGTCTTTGAAAAGAGCAAGTAATCTGCATATTCTTAAAATAAATACTATTAGGAACTTAACTAATAATTTGAACAATTTTACTTTTAGGTTTTTTTTTCTTTTTACCTTCTGGACCAACTAAGTTATGCAACAAATAGATCAGTATGTGACAAAGCTAATCTGTTCATGTTAGCTGTTTTCCTGAGCAATACTGTGGTCAATTCAATTTATAGAGATCCACACTGATCACATAACATGACACTTTCAACATCCTGAAGTTCATTCAGAAAGAGCTGAGTCTTTCTCTTGTTTCAGTAGCCACATCTCTAATATTGACCCTGCATATGAGAGATACTAGCCAAATGGCAGAACTGAGAACCATTCTGGATGGAATAATTCAAGCCAGTGGTATCCTTAGTGCTAATTTGGAACAGGAAAGATGTTTTTTACCAAGTTCTATAGGCTTTCTTAAACTTTCAGGGTCATGAGCTCCTTGGGAAATCTGCTGAAATCTATGGACCCCTTTTCAGAATGTACAAAATATGAAGAAAATAAAGAAGCCATTTACATTCTTGAACAACACAGGTTTGAACTGGTCTACTTACATGTGGATTTTTTTTATATAAATATAGTACAGTACTGTAAATGTATTTTTTCTTCCTTACAATTTCCTCATCAATGGTTTCTTTGCTCAAACTTGTTTTATTGCAGGAATACAGTATGTAATACATATAACATACAAATATGTATAATCCACTTTTTATGTTAGTGGTAAGGCTTCTGGTCAACAGTAGGCTATTAGCAGTTAAGTTTTGAGGAGTCAAACATTATATGTGGAATTTTGTCTCTACTAGGGGGTCAGCACCCATAAACCTTGCATTATTCAAGGGTTAACTGTATATTGAAATGTAGTCACCAAAATATATTTTTTTTATTATTGACATATACTATTTATTTCAGGGGTACAGGTCTGTGATTCATCAGTCTTACACAGTTCACAGTGCTCACCATAGCACATACCCTCCCCAGTGTCCATCACCCAGCCACCCTATCCCACCCACCCGCCTCCACTCCAGCAACCCTCAGTTTGTTTCCTGAGATTAAGAGTCCCTTATTGTTTGTCTCCCTCTCCAGTTTTGTCTTGTTCCATTTTTCCCTCCCTTCCCCTATGATCCTCTGTCTTATTTCTCAAATTCCTCATATCAGTGATATCATATGATAATTGTCTTTCTCTGATTCACTTATTTCATTTAGCATAATACCCTCTAGTTCCATCCACATCATTGCAAATGGCAAGATTTCATTTTTGATGGCTGCATAATACTCCATTGTATATATATACCACATCTTCTTTATCCATCCATCTGTTGATGGACATCTACGCTCTTTCCATAGTTAGGGTATTGTGGACATTGCTGCTATAAACGTTGGGGTGCATGTACTCCTTTGGATCCCTACATTTGTATCTTTGAGGTAAATACCTAGTAGTGCAATTCCTGGGTCCTAGGGTAGTTCTATTTTCAACTTTTTGAGGAACCTCCATACTGTTTTCCAGAGTGGCTGCACCAGCTTGCATTCCCACCAACAGTGGAGAGGGTTTCCTTTTTTCCGCATCCTCGCCAACATGTGTCATTTCCTGACTTGTTAATTTTAGCCATTCTGACTGGTGGGAGGTGGTATCTCATTGAGGTTTTGATTTGGATTTCCCTGATGCCGAGTGCTGTTGAGCACTTTTTCATGTGTCTGTTGGCCATTTGGATGTGTTCTTTGCAGAAATGTCTGTTCATGTCTTCTGCCCATTTCTTGACTGGGTTATTTGTTCTCTGAGTGTTGAGTTTGATAAGTTCTTTATAGATTTTGAATACTAGCCCTTTATCTGATATGTCATTTGCAAATATCTTCTCCCATTCTGTCGCTTGTCTTTTGGTTTGTTGACTGTTTC
>NC_138371.1:69660553-69730944 GCF_054177405.1 Leptonychotes weddellii | reverse complement strand
CTGAATTCCTGTATGAGTTCTAGCAGTTTTGGGGTCGAGTCTTTTGGGTTTTCCACATAAAGTATCATATCATCTGCAAAGAGTGAGAGTTTGACTTCTTCTCTGCCGATTCGGATGCCTTTTATTTCTTTTTGTTGTCTGCTGAGGCTAGGACTTCTAGTACTATGTTTAATAGCAGTTGGTCACCAAAATATTTTTAAGTATATTTGTAATAGAGTAGTATGTCCTACCTCTAACTTGAGGTACTTCCAATAACTACCATAATTTCAAAATAGTGATAAACATAGATGATAATCCCAGATACCTACACCTGTGATGTGCTTATGAAAATATCTATGATTGCTAGTAGTGTCAAAGTAACAGGTACTGCAATATGTCTGTGGTTTGCTGCCTATGGATGTAACTAAAGTAACTGCTGTCTCCCATTTAGAAATTAATGAAATATGTATTTTTCCCATCTAATCTCACACGCTCCCAATTTCTATCCATGAATCCCCTTTGGGAAGTAGAAGCCAGGATAAGAAACCCTGTGTCAATGATTCCTCTGAGAGGTAGAAATGAGAATAATAGACTTGGACTGTGCTACTTAGTTTATATATATACGTACATGCACATGCAGGAACAAAAGGAACATTTCCTATTTTGTACTAAATCTTCTATTTCTTTGGTTATGGGAATACTTGCCTCTTGGAAGTCAGTGTGATCCAGATTTTTGTTGTTGTTGTTTAAGTTCTAGTAGAGGAACGTAAGATTTAAAGAATAACTCTTTTTACAAATTCCTGGTATCAGGAGAATGAAAAAGCATTTACTTTGGTTTGAGATACAAGTCTATTATGAATAATGGTATGAATGCTGCCACATTAAAACAGAAAATGGGAAACAATCCTAATGGAGATGTTCCTTTATTCTGTAGTGTTTCTATTATGGTTATTGTTCTATCCATATTCCTCTTAAAAATGTAGATGTTAAAAAATAGTGTTCATTTTGTCTCCTTTAACCTATCAACTAAAGCAAAGGAAAAGTTCTTCATGTGAATAATGTTTTAGGCCACATTTATAGTTTGGATTATCTAGACCAGTGTTACTCAGATTGTAGGCCAGGGACCAGTGGCATCTGAACTGCCTGTTAGATAACAAACTCCTGAGCCCCCTTCTGATCTATTGAGTCATAATTTGGAGGAGTATGGCTAAAAGATCAGGCTTTTAACAGGTATAAACAGTGGTAAACAACAATAAAAACAACCTGGATTAGCCAATGTTTAAACATTGAAAAACCTCATGTTAAAATAAGCTAGAATTCTAGTCTCATGAAAAAAGAAAAAAAAAGCAAATTCTGTGGTACATCCATAACAGAGTGTTATTCAACAATAAGAAGAATGTGGCTCAGTCAGGTAAGCATCTGACTCTTGGTTTTGGCTCAGCTCATGATCTCAGGGTCCTGAGATCCAGCCCTCAGTTGGGCTCTGCGCTCAGTGCAGAGTCTGCTTGAGATTCTTTCCCTCTCCCTCCACTCTCCTACTGCTCTCTCTCTCAATCTCTCTCAAATAAATAAATAAATAAATAAAATCTTAAAAAAAAAAAAGAAACAATAGAAGAATGAGCTTTCAAGTCACCAAAAAGACATGGAGGAAGCTTAAATGTCTATTGTTAAGTGAAAGAGGACCGTCGAAAAAGACCACAGACTATATGATACCAACTACATGATAAAAAGAGCAAAACGATACAAACATTAAAAAATCAGTGGTGGTCAGGGGTTAAGGGTTAGGGAAGAATAAGGGAGCACAGGGTATTTTTAGGTCAATGAAGCCATTCTGCATGATACTGTAATAGTAGATACATGTCATTACACATTTGTTAAAATCCATAGAATGTACAACACAAAGAGTGAACCAGTGTATACTATGGACTTTAGTTAATAATTATGTATCTATATTGGTTCAGCAATTATAACAAATGTATCACACTCATGCAGGATGTTAATAATAGGGGAAACTGTGTGGTGAGGGGAGGAGATATAGTAGGAAAGGGGGCATAAGGGAACTGTATATTTCCTGCTCATTTTTTTCTGTAAACCTAAAACTACTATAAAAAATAAAAGCTGTTTAGTATATATGTAGATGCCAGACGAAAAAGCATCTGGCCATATTGGGCTAGGTTTTTAGCATAATAATGTTCCACAGCTGAGTGGTAGCCACTCTCTCTTGAAAGGCCAAGACACATCCATTTGCCCCAATGCCTAACTTGCCGTTTTAGGAATTTGATTTACATACATGAAGCCCTCACACCTTAATCACTCAAATCATCCATTTTAAGAGCAGAATCGCCATTTAGTTCATCAATATTTAAAATCTTTTGCTCTTGAGAACATTTGGTGAAGGGCCACTACTATGGTATGTTCTAATACTCCTAAGTCTAACTTTGGTCATTCTTCTGATGGGCCAGGTACAGTGCCCAGTACCTTACATATTGTAGCTCATTTACTCCTCGGTTCACATCTGTGAGATAGGGACTAAGAGATGGCAGCAACTTGCCTGAGGTCACACAAGCAAGTAGCGCTTTGTCTACTGGCCTACCAACCTGCAAAGCCAGTGCTCAGAATCACCACCTTATACCAAAATGTCTCTGACTGCTTTTGCATTTGACAGATTTGACAGGGAGTTTTCAAATGGGAAATAGAATATAGAGTGAAGAAACAATATTTAAAACATGGGAGCTGCTAAGTGAGAAAATAACTCAGAATTTCGCATGTCTTCCCTCTTCCTTACCCTGCACATCCAGATAGTCACAATGTCCTTAATTCTGTCAATTACACGTTCCCCATTCTTCTGGTTGCACTGTCCTCATCTTTGGCTGCCTGAGGGTTTGCAATAGCTTCCTAATTTATATCCTTGTCACCAGCTCGGCGGTCAGCTCCAATTTCTTTCACAAGTCTGCTAGAATTATCTTGGAAATGCAAATATGGTCATATGGCTCCCTTCCTAACACCTTTCACTGACATCCTAACTCTAAATGCCTTGGCATCATTTAAAACTCCTTCAGACAGCCGTTCTAAGTTCATCTGCAGCCGCTGCCCCAAAGGTGCCTTATGATCCAGACACACAGAACCAACTTGGAGTTTTAGAGCACTCAGTTTTCTCTTGCTGACATTCCCCTTTACCGTGCTGTTCCCTTTTCTAGAATTCCCTTCCTCGCCAAATCCACCTGGTAACCTCCCAGTCACTCTTCATGACCCAGCAAAATCATCTCCCTCCTCTGAAACCGTTTCTAATCCCTTCCACCCCTAACTGTAATCCCAAGGAATGGTAAGCGGTACCTCTTAGCAGAGCAGTCTGTGTATACCTTTGTGAACTTATTACACAGTTCATTATGATTATTTTTTACACATCTATTTTCCTCCTGTAGATGCAGATTAGAGACTGTCTTCTTCATCTCTTTTTTCCTAGCATGTAGTAAATATTCAGTAACTGATCAGTGAACAAAAGGATACATGCATAAATGGGCGAAGGAATCTGCATGTGAAATATATAGTTATTTTTCAGCCTGATTTCATTACATTAAATTATGAAATGGGAAATTTGGTGGTAAATTGCACGTATGATTTCACTTCTTCCTGTGGATTTTCTCATAGTCATTTAAAAATGATAACTATGCATAAGGTTTTCCAAAGTGAGAAGGTGGGAGAAATTATGTAAAATGTGGAAAGTAATCCCTTAAAACAGTGATGTTTACAGGGTTGTAGGATTGAGTGTCAGAGGACTTTACTAATATTCACTGTAAAATAAAATGTCTTGAGTTTGTTCTTTTTATTCTGAAATAGGCCATGAAGACATACTAAATGCTAACTATAAGGGCTGTTCCTTCATCTGACATTTATAACTTAAAGAGGCTTCAGCTACAATTTCATATCCAGGCAAAGCAGTATTTCAAGAAAGGATATATAAGTGTCAGTGTTTTGGGTTTGGGGGCTCTCTTTCATGATGAAAATCTTCAAGAATGTTTGCAGCTAACTTTGACATAATTCTGTTTGTTACTTGACTGCATATCCAATTAGATACTTTGTGAGGCAGATGTTTTGGACACACATTTCTCTGTAGCTGACTTAGAGTGCATTTTATTATGTGCTTGATTTGAAAACAAATTTCACAGCAAAATTTACAGAAATATGCTGCTTATTTTCTACTGCAGTTCACATACTCAGCATGAATACCAATTTATGAAGGTGTCATCAAGTTGTTTAAACCAACCCAAACACACAGAATATAGATCGCATTGAAGGCATTAGTGCCTGAAAAATAATTTGTGACATCTGTAGCCTTCTCACAATCATTTCAGGGTTTTGTGCTTTTTGTTCAGTGACTATTTTAAGCTATTTCAAAATACATGCAGACTCATAGCAACATGGAAATTGTTTTCCTGAGCATTAAAACTAAAAGCTGATTATGTATAATTATTGTTCTTTTATCTTCCATTACTTTCGCATAACTAGAATGTTAAATGTATTTTGGTAGTTCGTTTTCTCTTTTTTGGCGCGCGTGTGTGTGTGTGCGTGTGTGTGTGTGTTGCTTTTCCTCAAACAAACCACTTACTTTAAAAATCAGTGTAAATATTGCTTTTACATATCTACATTTATACTTTCTTAATGAAAGGTACACATTTCTATAGTTACATGTATTTGTTGAAGTGAATAGATTTATTTTCTTTCTGATTATAAATGTAATAAATCCATTTGGAAAAAATTTCCACAAAAATCATAACTGTGTAACAAAGAATCTAAAAATCATCTCCCCAAATAAGCGTAGTTAAACATTTGCTATTCATATTCCCAAACGTCTTCTAAACTAATATAAACTAAGCTAATATCCTTATATAGATATCTTGATCTATATATATAGCTATAGAATTCATCTATGTGTTACTTAGGCAGATTTTGTGGCTACTTTTTTTTTTTAAATCTGCTCTGTGTATTTAATTTCATGGCTATCTTTCAATGTCAGTAACTGTAGATCTTCCTAAGGATGTTAATGATAAAACGAGTGTTCAATGGATATAGATATTTGTATTTAATTAACCTTTCATTGTTATATATTGAGTCATTTTTATTTTTTTGCAGACCATATTGACAATAAAGAATTTAATAGGAGAACAGGTTTTAGAACTGAGATCAGAATCCAGATGCACATTAACAAATTAAGAATGTATTCCTTAAAAGAAAAATATTTTATCCTTGAAGAGAAAATATTCTTGGGCTTTACTATCAATAATGCATTTATTTAGTGCTCTTATTTATAACATTTTTCCTATTTACATTAACATTTTCCTCTCTACTAAGTACTTCAATAAAATAATGATTTTAGGTTTTATTGCTTGATTTAAAATGAATATGTACTTTCCCTAAAGGGGTAATTAAAACTTCAAGATGAAGCAATACTGTACTGCATTTTAGAGCATTGAGTTTGGTCAACTTCCACAGCATGAGATATAGCCTTTTAAGTTTTAACTATAAAACATACCTTTTTCAGTTCAATGTTAAATAGTTACTGGATTTCATAAATAAAAATAGAAATAATTTAGTTCTTATTTGATCCAGATAACAGGAAGTTACATTTATATGCCTCTTGGAGATTATAAACAATAATTTTTCTTAAAAAAATGAATCACAGATAAATACTTAATATTAACAGTATTTCCCCATTTTAGTCATGTCCTTAATGTCCAAGCTAAGTGTATTCTTTAAGAACATTTCAGACTTTTTTTTCTTCTTCATATATTATTGGTAATTATTTATCTCTCCTCTCTAAGAAAGTCTTTCAATCTGCTAACCTAAGAAGAGTAATAGTAACTGTGATAATATAATTTGAAATACTGACTGATATTTAGAGGATTCTTACTAAATGTCAGATACTGTGCTAAATATTTCATATGCATTGTTTATTTAATCTCCTTAAAACCTATTGAGGTTGGTACTATCATAGCTCTCTTCCCTTATAAAGAAGCAGATGCTTATTATAGAGGTCAAATAAATGGTCCAGGCTAACAGAGCCAGGAAATTGAGAAATGGAGTTTCAACTCAGGCTGTCTGACTTCCAAAACTATGCCAGTCATTTAACTACTGTTAATGTGGAGAATAAACCAACAGTGCTCAAACTTTAATCCTAGAAATTATTGAAGAACCCAAAAGTTGTTTATATGTGTAGATTATAACAAATGATATTTATCATATTTGAAGTTAAAACAGAATAATTTTAATATATATTTACTGATTCATTAAAAATAACAGTAAACTCCATTATGTTAAATAAAGTATTTTTATGAAAAGTAACTGTATTTTACAAATTTAGAAACTAACAAGAGTAGTATTAATCTCCTGTCAGTCTTAGAAAACTGCTGAATTCTCATACGTGCTTATGCATTTAATCTGTTGGAAATGATGCTTTGGTTTAGGTATATGAAGAATATTAGATCTCACTGAGATGTATAGTGAGAAAAGGAGGATGTATTTTAACAGTCATTTAAGATAACTATGGATATTTTTTTATACTATCCCAAAACCTTGCAATGGTAGTTTCTTAAAGATCACCTGCAATGTAAAATCTGAAATCATATTAGTGTACTTTCTATTCTGGTTTATTAAAATACTTCACTCATGTGAAACTTGGTAACATCATGCATTATTTTTCTAGTCTTCCAAATTTAATGCATTTCCTATCATACTATTTGACAGATTTATATTAAAAAAATCACATTGGTTAATATCACAACCAGGATCATCCGAGAACTTTTACATAGCTGTAAGGCTCTATACAAAGCTCTCAAGATCAAAGTGAAGGATTCAGGATTTCCAAAATTGTAATTTTTGCTTTAAGTCTTAAATTTATATCATTGATGAAAAATCTACTACTGTCAATTGTCTTCCTTCAAAAAAAACAGAATTATTTTTGTTAATTTTCAAGAAAATGTCGAGCAAATTTCCAACTGTTAAATGATAGTTTGTCTGACAAGGGCATTCCATGGACCAAGAAGCTGGTTTAGCTTGTGACTCAATCTCTTGGGTGCTTTTCTTTAGACACCAGCATTATTTGTCTATGTAGCCCAAGTGCTTTAGACATTGCATTATTCAGGTTTCTCCAGAGAAATAGAACCAGCACATATATATGTGTGCAAGATAGAGAACCAGGAATGCCAGTGATGTAATTCAGTCCAAATCTAAAGGCCTGAGAAGGTGGAGTGGAGGGGAGGCTGATGATGTAAGTCTCTACTTGAGTCCAAAAGCCCAAGAACTAGGAGTCCTAATGTCCAAGGGCAGGAGAAGATGGATGTCTCAGCTCCAGCAGTGAAGAAAGCAAATTCTCCCTTCCTCTGGCTTTTTTGTACTCTTCAGGCCCTCAACAGATTGGGTAATGCTCACCCACACTGGGGAGGGCCATCTGCTTTACTCAGTTCACCAATTCAAATGATAATCTTTCCTGGAAACATTTCACAGACACACCGAGAAATAATGTTTTAACAGCTATCTGGGTATCCCTCAGCCCAGTCAAATTGCTACATAAAATATATCATTGCAAGCATCTTTCCATTTCATTTGTTATCATGTGGGATTTTTTGCTGGGAGATGTAATTCTATTGCTTTTTACTGGGAGGTGTATGGTGAAGAATTTAATGATCTCTGGTACAATTTGGTGCTGAAGGGGTCAGCATTTTACCCACCATTGATTTTACACCATCAGTGCAAATGTCAACTCTGAAATAAAAGCAAATAACATCCTAGTTTTGTTTTGAAGCTATTTGGGAAATACTGTAATAATGCATTCACATTTCTTTACCTGATTCTTCCTCTTTCAAATATGTAGGTTTGGGCTAGTAAGTCCAATTGTACATTTATAAACATATATGCTTAGGTAATCCATCCTTTATCATTACTACAGTGCATGACTCATTAATCATACTAAAAGTTCTAGGTACTCTAGTAGGGTAGAGAGACATACGAGTTCAAGCTTGAACAACCACCTGAGGTCACCTTTAGAAATTAAAAACTGAGGGTGGAGGAAAGTAAGTAATTTGCAGTATATTTTGAAGATATTATAGATGAAATTTTATTTATATTACAATTAAAAATAAAATAAAATCCTCTCTGTTCCTATGGCATTTTTATTAGGGTTCTTTAGACTGTAAGTAATAGAAACACAACTCATACTAGTTCACCAAAAAGAGGTAAATAATGTGCATTGTTCTTTTCTATTAATGTTGATGAGAAGAATTCCTTATTTTACAGAATAATTAAGCCAAGGAAAGAGTAATGTTGCAGCCAGGAATCAGACCTCATGCCCTCTATCTCTCATTTCTGCCTTTCTCTCTGTATTAGTTTACATTTCCTCACACTGTTGTACAACTTCTCCCAAATACTGGAAAAATTTAGATGAAAACTCCCAAATTTTCATCTTATAGTAACTTGACTCCCCTGGACAGACATCCAGAAATCACAAGGAAGGGGTTCACTGGCCCAGCTTTGGTCAGATGAACACTTTAGACCATGCAAAATAATGACCAGGAACTAAAGAGTCATGGAAATCCTCACTTGACCTATATAAAGTATGGGACGATGACAACCCTCAAATCAAGAACAGGATTGTCTCTGAAGAAGGGAGTGGCTACTAGGCAGACAAAGTAAAGGTGTGTATTGTAGGGAGTCATTGTTACAGGTTTTAAAACTAGGTCTATTAAAAGTTACTATAATTTATAGTTACAAAATTTATCCATGCTGAATAAAAATAAAATCCATTACTAGGCTGACTGCCAGCTGGGGAAACAAAACACAAAAGATGCTATGATTATGAGCCCAGCTGAAGCCTTGCATGTAAGTTAATTAGTATTTATTAATGTTAGAGCAGGAAAGATAAGCATATTAATCTCCTAATAGCAAAGAACATTTGATAAACAGCAGACTATTTCTAAATTAGATTGGTGAATATTTTATTTGTACTTGTTTATAACAAATGGAGTAAGATATGACTTTTCTTATTTTTGTTTACTTTAATACTATGCTGGGAACAAAAGTCATCACAGAGAAAACAAGTACATTTTATTTCTTTCTTAAAATACCAGGTGTTATCTTATACTCAAATACAGCCATTAGTTTTCTACACCTTGCCCTAGACTGAAAATATTTTTTAAGTCCCTGGTTCTTTCACTTACTGTCATAGTCCTGAATCAGTGTTTAGACTGATGTGCCTCAGTTTCCCAATCTGAAAACAGCTTTAATAATTCTGTCTCATAAGATTAAAAGTTATGAATGAGGTGGTGTAAGAGAAACATTTTGAATTGGGATAATTCAAGTGTTTCTCTTATTTGTATAATTATACTTTTCTGATCTTTTCAACAATAGCATGTAGAGAGAATGAAGATGTCCTCAATCATACATAGGACATACACAACTAAAAGGTGAGATAAAAATTAGAAGTTAATTTAGAAAAAACAGACTGAGTTGAAATGCTGGAGTGATGTCAGTTTCCATCTCAATACATATTATACGCCTAACCACATTTACTCTGCCACCCATTCTTGCTGAGGTAGGGTGCAGGGTGAATGCTTTAGTGATAAGTAAAGCTGTTTTACCAATGTTGGTAAAAATTGCCTCACCTGATAGAAAAACAATAGGGAAAGATTCACATTCTTATACCTGTAATAGTGCTGCTTGAATTTTTCTATCATGAGTTTTAACATGTCAAATGCAAGTGGTTATCAAAACCATAAAAAGATATGAAAATAAAAGATTGTTAAGCCAGAGTGTCCGATCCTAAGACACCTTATTTAGTTTCCTTTTTGTGTGTGTTTCTTTTCAGTGTCTTGTTCTCGATGAAATTCCCTGAAGCACTCCTTAGAGGCAGGCTTGCTTACAGCAGGTTCCATGGTGTGAGAGGACTGTAACTCAATTTTCTGATTTAATAGTGCAGGGCTATTCAAGCATGAAATTACCTCCTTCATGTAGAGCGATCCCCTTTGCCTGGCAAGTCAAGGCTCAAAAACTTGATGTCTGCTGTGATTACAGCTGTTGACCCAACCAATTGTTGCTGGAATCCAAGTTAAGCTTTTCTGTATACCCCACTGAAGAAAAATATGTCTCTTCAGACAGTTAAAAGGTGAAAATAGGCATGTGGCTCTTCTTAGAATCTCAGCACTTATGTGATTAACGTGCTGGGTTAAAAAGAGCCAGATATGATTATAGCACAGATGGAAAATACTGTATTTTTAAAATTGACTAAAAAAATGCTTTCAGTAGATATAGACAAGTTACTATTAATAAAAATTCTACCAGGTCTAAAAATTATAGAGGAGGCAAAGTCTAGCTCAGCCTTGTCTCTGACCATCTGCTACGCAGGAAACAATCAATTTGTTCTTTCCTCATTAACTTAAGCAAACACCCTGAGCGTGGCTGTTTTGCACTGTAGCCTCTGAAGTCTGAAAAGGGTAATAGTCTACAGAGCTGTCTGGTAGTAATCTAATTCCGACCACAAATGCAAGCCACAAATATAATTTTATTTTTTCTAAGAGTCACTTTTAAAAAGTGAAAAGAAAACAGGTGAAACTAATTTCAATAGCATATATTCTAATTTACCCAATATATCAGATATATAGTAATTTCAACACTTAATAAAAAATATGCTGTATGATATATTTTATATTGTTTTTTATGTTAAGTTTTTAAAATCTAGGATGTATTTTACGCTTACAGAACATCTGTATTTGGAGTAGTGATATTTCAGATGCTCAATAGCCACTCGCTCCTGTCATTGGGCAAGGCAGGTCTACCATCGTTAACATCCTAAAAGGAAATCTGCACTTGGGGATTTGTGGAGGAGCCCTTTAGTAAGTGGCAAATACTGGAGATGTGAAATGATAGACAAGAATCGACAACATTATTTGCTTTAACGAGGCTTTTTCAATATGCTAAGACTATAAAGGATAATTTTCGTTGCATATACAATGGGAACAATAGCAAATATTCACACACACACACACACACACAGCATTTATTTTCTCGGCTTACTGACTTTTCATGTGTTGAGCAAAGTATGAATTAAGTTTAGATTTATTTAGATTTTAAGGGATGGAAAACTACAGTTTGTAAAGCAAAAGCACAGCTGGGAAGGCTGCAGTTGGGAGTAAGAAAAGTGTCATTGTTGAGTGAGATTTAGGGGAGAGTGATAGAGAGATTGAAGATCTCCTGCTACCAGAAGAGAAATGTAGAAAGGTAGCATTCCATTGTGTGATAGGCATGTAATCTCCCTGAGTTATCCATGCCAGTGCCTTGGGTAAAGATTTAAATCACCTCTCAGTTTGGCAAGATGGTGAATTGAGCCTTTTTATTTATTTATTTATTTATTTATTTATTTTTATTTTAAAAATATTTTATTTATTTATTTGACAGAGGGAGAGCAAGAGAGGGGACACAAGCAGGGGGAGTGGGAGAGGGAGAAGCAGGCTTCCTGCTGAGTAGGGAGCCCAATGCAGGGCTTGATCCCAGGACCCTGAGATCATGACCTGAGCCAAAGGCAGATGCTTAACCGACTGAGCCACCCAGGTGCCCCTGATCCTTTTTAGAAATGTGACATGATATGATACCTAGATGGGCCACAAGGCTGGTTATGTTTATTTGGATTACATTTATAATCACAGGGGTTGAGTGACCCAGTGACACAGATTCTTTATTTATTTATTTTTTTAAGATTTCATTTATTTGTCAGAGAGAGAGAGAGCACAAGCAGGGGGAGTGGCAGAGGGAGAAGCAGGCTTAATGAAAGTTGAAATTTCTTGATTTCTTTAAATTGGCTGTAAGTTCCATTTCTTGAGGAAAAGAGCTATTGACATATATTAATTAAAGTAGTTAAAGAATAAATACCACGCCACATGTGCATTAAAACATTTTGATAAAATACCATATTGTGTGTGGTGTGGGTATGCATTTGTTTCTGAAAAAAAAAAATAGAAGCATGCATGTGTTTTGCTTCAGATCAGGATAAGAATACAGATATCTCTGGCTATTTCTGAAAAATGACAGCAAATAATTTTATTTGAAAATACCTGTAAATAATTTATAATTGTTGTGCACAGAATCAGATGAGCATAAATATTATGTGTATATATCCATATGATTCACTGCTTCTTCTCTCCTATAAGCTTATGTGGCACTGATATCTCTTGCTGCTTTATTTTTCATTATTATTAAAATAGAACCCATAAACTCAGGTTTGAGGTGTGCAAGTTTGTGCCTTCCTATTGCGTTTCCAGAATTGTGACTGCTATCTTTGGGGGAGAATAGGTGGCCTTCCTCAGAGCTGACCAGTCTGCTGAAGAGCCGTGACCATGACTACATATCACTTGAACTTAGGAGTTTTTCTTCTACAACTTTCCTCTGGGAGCCTGATTTCCTACAGACACCTTGTCTGTGATTAATCACAGTCCTGATCTTGACAGGGTCTGATGGAAGCACAAGGCCCTGTCCCAAGGAGCGCTGGCTGTAGGGCTGCTCAGAATTCCCCCCTGCCCTAGAGGTAATAACTAATGATAATTTCCCACATCATTTGCCTCCACTAATTCCTTGAGAGCCAGTGTCAAGTTTGCTTTGCTTTCTAATATTGACAGGGAGTAGGTGGCTTCTGGAGCCAGAATTCCTGTATTTCAATCCCCACTCCACCTCTTACTAGCTCTGCTGCTTTGGGCAAGTTACTGACCTGCCTGTGCCTCAATTTCCTCATCTGTGAAATGGAATAATAATAGCAGCCTGCCTTTTAGGATAACTGTGAGGATTAGGTGAGCTGAGAGTCAAATGTGTTAATTCATGTAAGCCACATTGAATCCTGTCTGGCACTTGGGAAGAACAGGTAGGTATTAGCTGTTATTAGCATTGTAGGATGGTGTCTTCTCGCAGCAGTGCTTCTAGATTGCTCATCAGAACTACTTAACAAAATTTTTAAAAATTGTGATGCTTGAGCATCAGCCTAGACTTACTGAACTAGTAACTTGTGTCCCGTCATGGATCCTTCTTAAAAAAAAAAGAGTTTTACAAGTATTTTCTGGTATGCAGCCAAGTCTGAGGCTAACTGCTTATAAGAAGATATTATCAATCTATTTGATGACCAGTTTTGAATAGTTACAAACTAATTATATGCTAACAGTGGCCATGGTGTGTTTTGTTGACTCTAGACCACCATTCAATGTAAACATTTACCTGGAGATCTCAAGTGAGAGGCTGAGACTAATTCTGTCTGTGCCATTCACATGCAGTGGAAAAAAAAAAAATGTGCGTTGGAAAGAGGAGCACAAAGCGTTAAAGTTTAGCTATGAAAATACAATGTAGACAAAGAGAGGAATCACAATTTCTGTTAAGCTCCTTAGAGTGAACACTCATTTTTTGTGGGATTGGTGGTGAACTGGTTGTGTCCATTCGAACCAGAATGTGCATCTGAATGTCTTTAGATCTTAGTTTTCCCCAAGATTTCCACTGCTCCTTCCAGAGCAAAACTGCATTCTACTCAGGACAAACTTCTCAGATGACCCTCAGTATTATTGTTAGCTAAGATTTATTAAAAAGGCCCTTTGGGAGTCGAACACTATTGCATGGGCTTTGCATGATTTTATCACAAAAAATGCAATGCAGTAGGACCTATCAGTGTCACCATTTTACCTATAAGGGAGCTGAGGTCAAAGAGATTAAGCAACTTGCCCAAAGTCACAATATTTATAAGTGATACAGCCAGGATGTTAAGTATTTTAACCTTAAAGATGCAACTCCAGAGCCACATTCTTCACTGTTGCTCTTGGCTGCCACTCCTGCAACTGCAGTCTTCCGGACAGACCCTTTGTTTGTTTGTTTGTTTCTCTTTTTTTATTTTTATTTTTTTATTTTATTATGTTATGTTAATCACCATACATTACATCATTAGTTTTTGATGTAGCGTTCCGTGATTCATTGTTGGCGTATAACACCCAGTGCTCCATTCTATACGTGCCCTCTTTAATACCCATCACCAGGCTAACCCATCCCCCCACCCCCCTCCCCTCTAGAACCCTCAGTTTGTTTCTCAGAGTCCATAGTCTCTAATGGTTCGTCTCCCCCTCCGATTTCCCCCCTTCATTCTTCCCCTCCTGCTATCTTCTTCTTCTTTTTTTTTTAATTAACATATAATGTATTATTTGTTTCAGAGGTACAGGTCTGTGATTCACACCAGATCCTTTTGAGAATAAACTCATCCCTTCATATAGACTACTTTTTCTGGGAACCGGAAATACTCTTACCTGGGCATTTCTTTCTCTCTCCTGACTTTTGTCTTCAGAAGCCACCTGAGCTGACCACTACCACACTTTCTTGGTTGAAATTGCTGTTCTTAGCATTTCAAGTTTGAGTGCAATGGAGAAGTGTTCTCCATTTTTTTTCTAAAAACTTACCATGGGAGAAATGCAACCATTTCTCCTTCAGGGTTCTTTCCTTTAGACATGATTAAATAATCCATATCAACAAATGTACTCAGCCAGCGATTCCTAAGAAATCATAATTCTCCTAAGTTTTAAAGGCTGCTGCTCACCTCAGATTGTTGAGATAAAATACTTGACCTTAAATTCAGCTTTAATCCTACCATCCTGATCCTCCGCTGCCTTTAGCACTTCTCAGATTTTCAACCCTTTGGCCTGACAAAGAGGTTTTTGTTTTTTGTTTTTTTCTCTATCCTTTCACTGTTTAGCGCTCAAGGCTTTCCACACAGAGGGGAGAGGGCACATAGCTTCTTCTTAGTGGTCATTAAACATGAACCTCTTCAAATTTTGAAAAAGTTGCCGATGTGGGGCTTTAATGAATTACTCTGTCTCAACTTATAGACCATTGGAGAGTTACATGCAAACCTACCCTGCGCAACGAAGCTCTTAGAGTGAAATGATTGTGCCACTGGCAAGCATCCTTCCTGCTCCCCTTCATGGTAACCCCAGCTTCACTCTGAAGAGCTGTATGGCTCCTATTCTTAGATCTATTATTTGGGTAATATTGACCAGCCAGGCTGGAGGCTGAATCTATGAAGTCCTTTCTCCTGCCCACATTAATTTCATCTGGCCTGGGCTTGTGAGTCAGTTTGAACCAATGCTACATTGCAAATATTTGCTGGTGTCTTCTGAGTAAGAAACTTCCTCTTTCTTCTGAGAGCTGTGGGGAAATACAGTCTTTCTTCTGGACATTGGAATATAAAATTGTAAAGCTTGGGACTGTTGTAGCTCTTTCTGATAGAGAAAAGCCAGTCTTTGAAAAGGGTATGATACTCAGAAAAGCACAGTAAAGATCTCTAATGATATTGTGAGAATTCAGATTGAATCATGTGAAGTCAGAGAATTCTGAACTTTTCAAATCCCTTTCATGCTTAAGGCTGTGTTGTCTGGGATTTTGATTGCATACAACATAAAAAGTCCTAATAATGATACTTCAAGAAAGAAAGAGAAAAGTTTATCCTTAAATTCTATAATCCTTTAGAGTAGTTATTTTATTTTCATTTGTTTATTTTTTAATTCACTTGTGTTAGTCACACCAAAGACACAGGAAAGTGAATTTCTTAGGTAATCAGATACTCAGAGGTGATATAATGACAAAAATTAAAAAAAAAACAAGGTATAATAAAACTCAATTTCTATTTAAAGGCTTTGATTCAGTCAATATGAGGATTAATGTGTATCTCAAAACAATGATGATAGTAATAGGAAGCTACTACTGGTCATTGTTGGTAAGTTATAATACTATATAAACTTTGTGATAGCTACAAATAAAGCCGTGTTTGAAGAGTCGCATTTGAATTATAGATGTAGATTTTCAGAGTAAAGGTTACTGTTTTTTTGTTGCTTTTTGTATTCCAGTTTCAAAGAATTAGGTTCTCTTAATAATCATTTCATGAACTTTCTGTTGAATGCTTTTGGGCAATATATTTGCTAAGTGGTCATTCAGCCTGCATTTGAGTCCCATGAGTTCTAATTTTGATTGGTTCTATTATTTCCTGCTTCCTACATCAAAACACGAATCATTCCGTTGCTGTCCTATTCCCTTGGTGCCATATAGAAATTCTATTTACACATGAAAGCCTTTTAGAAATTTAAACATATTTTTCATAAGTCTTTTTCCCCGCCAATCTCCAACGTCTTCTCCAGGATATATTCCCTCAACATCCTCAAGTTATTTGATTATTTTTTCAATATGTTATAAATATAACTGTTTTTCTCTTAAGCATGTGACTACTGTCTTAGAACAGGAAATTGGGGTAGAGAAGGTACTGAAAAAGATTGTAACTTCCTCCACTTTTATGGAGTGAGACTGTGAGTTCTAAGGGATACCTCTGAGCATATAGCTTTTTCAGATGAGATTACAGAATAGAAAATAAATGTTATTAACCTTGACAAAATAAAAGGTAAAATGACAGCAACAAATGAAGAGATGGAAGTGGGAAGAGTTGAAGGGTTGAGGAGTTAATATGCTTATCTGAAAAACTGGGAAATCAAGACATACTATCTGTGGTTGATGTAGCAAGAGATAGAGATTTAGATATGGTATTTACAAATATACAAATACAGCAAATAGAGTAATTAACAATCGTATTGCAACTATATTAGGAAGAGGAGCATGATATAAATGAACATAGCATAGCAGAATTTCAATGTTTGATGTTAAATAATCCAATAAAATGAGCATATAGTCTCACGGATTTTTTAAAAATAGTTTATTGTTTGTAGCTATGGAGAAATAACAACAAAAAGTTTCCAAGTACATGCATCTGAAAATCTGGACTCAGAGTGGAGAGGTTAATCAGACAATTATGGCGTTTAATTCTAAATTCCTCTGTATTTTTTTAACCATTTGCATGTATTGCTTTTACTAAAAAATAATTATTCTGTTAGGTTCAGCAAACTGATTCTGTTCTTCCATTAAGGTCTCTTAAATTTGTGTTATATCTAAATTTTAATATTTCACTGTTAATAGAATAGAATACCCATTACAGGATTACTCTAAAATATTTAATGCGAGAGGAAAAGAGAAGTGTTTTTAACAGTAAGAAGTAAACTAAAATGCATTGCAAATAATTTTTTAGGTCTAGTAGACTGGAAGTAAAATTCAACCTTGATTTTAGGAAAGATTTTAAACTGTATTATGCTTTCTTCGTAATCAAATGCAAGCACAGAGTGGGTACATTAAACTTCAGGAAGCTTGAGTTAGTCACTTTTCTTCCTTGACACTTTACGCATTATCACAGTGGTTTCATTAACTGGATTTTGTTTTTCTTTTGTGCAATTTACCTTTAAGACAAGGTAGGTAGTGAGAGGGTTTTAGAATTAACAGTGGAAGCTAAACAAAATAGGTCTAAGTGGAGTAATTTTTGCCTATGTATATGTTAGAAGTTTTTACTAGTACAAAAATAATCAGTCTCATAATTTTGTCATAAAATTTGATTAGGGACATAAAACTGCAGATTATAATACTATTAGCGTGCAGAGCGTCTGCAGGGTTTTTTTTTTAAATCTAATTTTGGAACGTGTCTCTTTTGGATACCAAAGACAAGACTTTTTGACCCTAGGGTAAGAAATCTTTTATCTGAACTCTGTCTTAACTTTTCTAAGACTTAAAATAATCAAGGCTTCGATTAAAAGCATAATACATTATTCAGATATGCATTATGTCCTTGATCTTATAATTGCAGAGCAGGAATCTCAAGAGATACATACAGTTGCCATATTATGCATAGACTCCTCAGAAATCATAATGACATTTGTAAAATTATTTCCACTAGCAACACATTTTTTGTTTTGATTTTTGGTGGTGGGTGGGAGGATTAACTCAAAGAAACCTAACTATTAAGGCATTAGTGTTGTCTATAAATTGTTATCTCTCTGAGCTTTTACTTTAGGGATCATAATGTTATGTTGGACCGTGAACCCAGAGAATTAGATGTTGTCCTTGCATTGAAGTCAATTATCTAGGTATTAACTTATACACGAAGCATACTTTTTCCTATCTCCTGTACTTCCAATTAAAAGCCCTTGCTGCTTTAACTATGGGGGTGGGGGTAGTGAATAAGGAGAGGATCCTACCAAAGACACGAATGTGTGATCTGGAGGGCATACGGCAGGAGAGATGGCAGGAAAGCCAGGACACTACTTTTAAATGCATTTTCCTGTGGAGACTCTGTTATGAAACTTGGCTAACACATATGATGATGATTTTCATCTTTTTAGCCATATTGTGAGCTAAAGAGGCTTTAGGGCCTAGCCTGGAAAATTTAACATTTTATGTAATTTTGGTTTTCTAAGAAAACACAATCCAATTTCACAACTAAATGAACTTTTAAAAAGACATCTTGGAATATTATCAGTTCTTCCGTTTAAGGTCACTTTATACATGTGTGTATGTATGTTTGTGTGTGAGTAGTCATATTGGGGGGTATATGTATAAATATATGTGTATAAATAATAATAGAAATATTATTTATACGTATTATTATTATATTGTATTAGTCTGTGAGAGCTGTTATTATCAAGTTCAGATGGCTAACTGAAGGAATCTTGGGCAGCTTATCAAGAATTGTCATAAGTATTAAAATGTAATCTGAATGACTTCACAGTGATGAAATTATAATTTTGGTAGTTAATAAAGCAATAGAAAGTCTTGTGTGAATGTATGTTGATGACCGTGTGGGAGAATAATTCTCTCTAGGTGCACTTTGAAATCCTGGCATGTCATAGAAGCTTTGTCTGATTTGTTGCTGTTGCTTTCTTGACAGAAATTCAATTTAGGAAGGAAGCCCTGAGACCAACGCATCTGTTGCCTGCTTTGTGAAGCATGGCATTGAAAAGTGTTTCACACCTATTAGCAGTCATGATGAGAGATGTTAGTGATGATGGCACACATGTATATCATCCCCCTCTAACTTTATTTAGGGTGACATGGGATTGTGCCCCTCCAGTAATGACTCCAAATGGGCTTAGATAATTTTGCCACATACAGAGACAATCAAAATCATAGACCATATAATGTTATTCCTTAGACCACATTTTTTTAAAGGCTTTTTTGTTATCTGCTTCTTTGCAGGCTTCCTTTACCTTCATTTGTGTTCTGGTAATGATAAAGAGTCAATTCTAAATGGTTTTCGCCATAAGCGTGTGTATTTGAGCGTTCTCTGCTTCTCACTTACAGAATTGGCATCTAGTTGAGCAGATACGTCCAAAACGATTGATTTGTCTAGCATTGCTTTCCATCCACCTAAATTCTTGTTCAGTTGGAGTGACTCATATTGATGAATCCTGGTGCACTCTGTGATTTGTCCTTGACTTCTCCAAGACTGTGAGAGATTCACCTAACTTTATTATTGCTATTTACAATTTGTCTTTTGACAATCACATTTTCTGAACTAAGCTACGTTGGTGAAAGTAACCCTCTGGCATTTATACTGCTGATACTGCTTATGCTAAGATTAATTCAATCCAAAATAGTTTTATGAAAAACTTACTGAATGTCTGGCTGCAGAAGTTGCTCCATGTCTTGCAGGAAAAAAGATAAATAACTATGTGACAGAATAATGCAGACATGTATAAAGTCTTAATGGAGTATCTGTAGTGGAGAAAATAAAAACTTGGCCTTTCATAGGAAGAGATTGGATCAGAGTAGTCAGGGAAAATGCCAGTAAGGTAATATTTGAGCTAGAATTTTTTTTTTCCTTACACTTTTATTTCAGGTCTCAGCCAGAATTCCAACCAAATTTCAGTTCCCCCTTCTTATGGCCTTGGGAAATTTCTTTCTTTCTTTTTTTTTTTGACTTCATCTTTTTTTTTTTTAATGTTATGTTAATCACCATACATTACATCATTAGTTTTTGACGCAGTGTTCCATGATTCATTGTTTGTGTATATCACCCAGTGCTCCATGCAGAACGTGCCCTCTTTAATACCCATCGCCAGGCTAACCCACCCCCCCGCCGAACCCTCAGTTTGTTTCTCAGAGTCCGTGCCCTCTTTAATACCCATAACCAGGCTAACCCATCCCCTCCCCTCTAGAACCCTCAGTTTGTTTCTCAGAGTCCATAGTCTCTCATGGTTTGTGAGCTAGAATTTGAAGGGAAAAAACTATTTTCATTGCCTATAGTAAGCACTGTATGTTTCCTGATTAAAGATTTTTTTTTTTTTTTTTTTTTTTTTAGGGGAAAACTACTCTGAATGTCTTTGAGAACACAATTCTGCTTTTGTATTGGTATAAATGTGAAAGGAGGTAGTAGGGTTTTGTTGCTGTTGTTGTTTTTCAAATATGGATCCTTCAGGTGGGATCCTTCACATTAGGATAATGACTAACAGTATCCTCTTTCTTCAGCCATGGTTCAGGAATCCATAAATAAAACCACAGAGTAAAGTAAAGATTGGTAGCCTGAGAAAATTTAGGAGTTTTATTGGCTACTTGATGGCCAATACCAAGGTCCAAACTTCTGTCACTATAAAGATTTTATAAGTTGAAACACTAATTTTCTTATAACTCTATCTTTCACTCCCATGACATTCTATTAAAAAATAGATTAACAAGATTTGCTTTTGTTTAAAATCTTTTTATATTCCACATAGGCTAAAACCATATTCCTTAGCACTTCAAGATCCATATCAATAATCCCAATTGATCCCCATCAATGGTTTCAGCCTAAGTGGACATTAGGTCCCCCAAGGAAATTAGTAAAAATGAAGAGTCCTGAACTTAATATTGGATGTTTTGCTGTAGTAGGTCTGGGGAACAAAAATAAAATACTTTTAATATGTAATTTAGGTGATTATGATTCAGTCTGTCTATGAAATGGGGCCTGGAAACCATTGATCTAGATTTTGTACATCATCTAGTGAAATATACATTTCTTACATTTTCCAGTCTGTTTTTTTGTTCTCAGGGGCTGTAACTGACCCCCCAAGCAAAAGTATCTCAGAACTTAAAACTTACTGCAACCCAGTTGGTGCGAGGGAGAAACATAACAATGAAATTCATTATGTGGACTCATAACCAGTCAGCCATTTTTGCCTTGAGCAGCCCTGGCAGAAGATGATGGGGGAATAAATGTGAGTGTTTTATATTCTTCCTTGTTAACTTCCAATTCTGTTTTCATGTGAAACATCTGGATGATTAATAACTTATTAATATTCTGCAATAGGAGACTCTCAGTTTATCAAGGTTGAGAGTCTTACTGTCAAGGTATCAGGATTGGCATCCCCAGTTATAACTGAACTGTCCTATGATATGTCTCATGTCACATTATATATATATGTATTTTATGTTTATGTATATATATTTTTTCAATGTATATACTTTTAATGGTAATTTCCCTTTTGCTATAAAACCTCCTCCTAGTCCTGTAATTCCTTTCAAAGTCATTCACACTAGACACCTGGAGGCTCCCCCCTAACTTTTGATTCCCAGGGGACCCCCTTCATCTGTTCCTCCTCTCGACTTCCCTGCTTGAATGTGTGACAACACATTCTATCCAGTGATTCGGAGAAAACGCCAGGAGTCTTCATGGTATTTTTCACTTGTAACCCGCTTTCAGTTTCAACTATCTGAAACACTTATTCATTTAACTCCATAATGTATCCTGAATCAGTTCACTTCTCTCCACTCGGCTGCCACCATATGCCACTGCCATTGCTTGAGTTTCCATTGTTGCCTACCTCCAGGCCATTATCCACAGAAAAGCGAAAGGAGACTTCATGAAAACAAAGTATGAAACTGTCACTGCCTCAGTAGTGACTTTCCAGTAGATTCTGATTGCATTAAATAAAATGCAAAATCCTTACTTTACCTGCTAGGCCTTCAATAATATGGCCTCTGCCCATCTCTTTGACCACATTTATACTATCACATTCCCACAAGTCCATTTTGATCCAGACACACAGGCCATAATTCTGCTCTTTGGACATTCAAGTTCATACCCTGTGGGCCACTGCTCTTTGCTATCTTCTGAGGCACTTTACTCCTGACTGAGTCCTCGTTCATTAGGTCTAAGTTCAAGAATCAACCCTCTCAGAGAGCCTTCTCTAATCAGCCTAACTATAATTCTACCACTCCATTCTCTCTCTCAATATTTTATCCCATTTAATTGTTTTATGAAACTTAAAATATTTTTTATTCTTTTATTTTATTTTTTCTTAAAGATTTTATTTATTCATTTGAGAGACAGAGAGAGCACAAGCAGGGCGAGAGGCAGGGGGAGAGGGAGAAGCAGACCCCCCGCTGAGCTGGGAGCCCGACATGGGGCTCAATCCCAGGACCCGGAGATCATGACCTGAGCCGAAGGCAGATGCTTAACCATCTGAGCCACCCAGGTGCCCCTTAAAATATTTTTTAAATTATATATTGCTTTAGGGGCTCCTGGGTGGCTCAGTCAGTTAAGTGTCTGCCTTCGACTCAGGTCATGATCTCAGGGTCCTGGGATAGAGCCCTACATCAGGCTGTCTGCTCCTGGGGAGTCTGCTTCTCTCTCTTCCTCTGTGCTCTTTCTCTCTCTCTCGCAAATAAAATCTTAAAAAAAAAATTGTATATTGATTTAATCAAAATTTACTCCCCATAAAATGTAAGACTCTTTTTTTATTATTATCATATTTCCTCACCCTGGAAAAGTGCCATAAGTTGTAGGTATGCAATAAATATTCATTGAATAAATAAATACATTTCAGTGCATGATAACTTGAATTCTTGACTTTCTTTTTTTCCATCTAAAACCTCCTGAATTGTGAGAGGACTTCAGTATGTTTTCTTTTGCTAAGCTCTCAATTAGAACATTCTAATAATTCTCCTTTCCCCAGTTTTGATCTCACTGCAATTTATCTTCCACAGAATTTACCAAAGTTAAATTTCTAAGCCAATAAGATGATAGACTTTTACAGGTTCCCAAATCAATAACATAAAGTCAGAAGTCCTGAGTAAGACCTAAAGACATTTTATAGTTTTGTCTCCATTTTTATTTTTACCCTTATTTTCTGCTGTTTCCTCCATATGAGTAGTATCAGGCATAACATCTTATTTTGTGATCTGTGTCTTTGCTCATGGTTAGTACATTACTCCTTTAGAAGTTCTCCTCTTGTCAGTTCTTCCCTCTTTGTGGGCGGCTAGTGGTTTGTACAAGTCTCTACTTAACATTTATTACTCCATATGGTAATTATTTATTTATAAGCTATTCTAGCCCTGCAGACTAACAGTGATCGGCTTATGTTCCATATTTGCAAACTGAAGGAGTGATGGATGGATGGTTGGAAGGATGGATGGATGGATGGATGAATGGATAGATGGATGGATGGATGGAAAATATCTTCCTTCTAATCCCTAATCATCATGTGGACAGGATCCTTTCTTTTTTTTTTTTTTATTCTTATGTTAATCCCCATACATTACATCATTAGTTTTAGATGTAGTGTTCCATGATTCATTGTTTGTGCATAACACCCAGTGCTCCATGCAGAATGTGCCCTCCTCAATACCCACCACCGGGCTAACCCATCCTCCCACCCGCCTCCCCTCTAGAACCCTCAGTTTGTTTTTCAGAGTCCATCGTCTCTCATGGTGGACAGGATCCTTTCTAAATCATCTGGGTGCCCCCTTGACACAGGGCCTTAAACATGTTAAAGGCTTAGCGCTATTTATCAAATGAATAGATAAAATAACTAGGTACTTATTAAATAAGTGGCTAAAGAATAGTATTCTCATACTTTTCTCTAAAAGAGATTTATCCTCCTCTTAAAAAAAGTATAGTGTCCTATGTTCTACACCTGTGTCCTCTAATATAGTAGCCACTAGTCACTTGATTCTACGGAATGCTTGGAATATAGGTAGTCCAAACTGAGATGTGCTCTAAGTATAAAGTACATATGTGGACTCAGTAGAAAAAAGGAGTGGAAATTATCTAAATAATAATTTTAAATGGATTACATATTGAAATGTTAATGATTTGGATATATTAAGCTATATAATTAAAATTAATTCACCTGTTTCTTTTCACTTTTTTTTTTAAAGATTTTATTTATTTATTTGACACAGAGAGAGAAAGCACAAGTAGGCAGAGCGGCAGGCAGAGAGAGAGGGAGAAGCAGGCTCTCCACTGAGCAGGGAGCCGGACATGGGGCTTGATCCCAGGACTCAGGGATCATGACCTGAGCCGAAGGCAGCCGCTTAACTGACTGAGCCACCCAGGCGCCCCTCTTTTCACTTTTTTGATGTGGCAACTAAAATTTAGAATTACATATATGACTTGCATTTTATTTGTATTTTATTACAGCTGTGGTTGTCTTCTTTATAGCATGTCTTGTTTGTTAATAGCAGTTATTTCTAATTCTCAGTGTTTATGCCAGTGATGCTACTCTGTTCCTAGGAGTGCCTCCTTCTATCACATTTTTTATTATTATCATTATTTATTTTTTGCAGGATAAAATAGTTAAATCAGATAAGTGTCATATAGCTTTTTGTTTGTGTCTCTAATTAATCAGTAACCCTCCCAAGACATAATTATCAAGTGACCCCTTCTCTGTTTTACCTCCACTGCCTGAAAAATCTAGGGATTATTATTACAAAGTTTTGGAATATGCCCAATGTTAGTATCAGAAAAAATCCATTGCTTTCATTTCCTTTATTTAAATTTCATTCAGTTTATCTTTAAATGTCTTCTTTTGCATTGTATTTTATTTATAAGCTGTTTACATGGTTTGAGACATTTATGAGGTTTATGTTTACTGTTTATTTATGGTAAGGCAAATTTGATTTTTGAAAACTTTTATTTATTGTTTTCTTTAGTCAAGTGAAAGTTGTGGTTCTAAATAAATCTGCTTATTCAGACACAGGTATTTACCTTTTAAACATCCTAAGTTTAGGACCACCTTTGTCTAGGGGTATAAGAGGAAGAGGATTTTGGAGTTGGGGGATAAGTCCAAGGTCAAGAATAAAGAGGCTACTTCACTATGCAGAATCAGCCATTGGGATATATTTATCCAATCTGTTCATCCTCCTCACCTCTAATACCATGTCTTTTGCTAGGGCTTTATGATTTCTTACCTGGATGACTTCAGTAATCTTCTAACTGCTCTATTTTCCTCCAGTACTGTCTCCATCAAATCCATTTTCCACATGGCTACCAGAGAGATGATTAAATATGTATCATCTAAAAATACCACTTTCCTAAGAAAGAACCTCTGTTAATCATTAACTATGAGCTCATTAAGTACAGAGATGAAGTCTAAACCCCTTGAAAGGTGATTACACATGGCCCCCGTGTAATTGAGCTTTTGGCTGCCTCTCCAACATTGTGTCTTGCTTACTACTTTCTATTTCCTGCCATATTTTCTAGCAACACCAGTTACATCTTCCTCTTTCTCCTCTCCATACTCTGTTCTTCTGTCTGTCTTTGCTGAATACTTTTGTTGCCCTCCCCTTAATAACCTATAGATTTAGCTATCATTGCTATACCAAATTTTATTGTGAATCTGTTCATTATAAATCTCCCCACAAAACTGTTTGTTTTATAAGGCTGAGACCTTGTCTTATTTTATGTGGCTTATTTTCCTCATCAGAAAAATGAGAATGACATATTACTTTGTGGGAGGTTAATACAAATTTGAGTTGTATTAACTCAATCAATAGTCAGTGCTCATGAAGTATTAGTTATATTGTGATTATTGTTGTCTTATTATAATTATCAAAGCAGTAGTTTGTTATTATCACATGTGACAGTGACACATAGTAGGCACTCAGTAAATGTGTGTAGACTGAATAAGGACCAGTTGATAAACTACATTGAGGAATCCAGGAATACAGGGTAGGAAGAGAACTGAACTGAATTAAAAGCAAAATACTGAAAAAGAAAGCATGAGGCCAGAAATTTCCAACTGAAACTAGCAATGCCCCATCCTAGCCTGAACCTTGATCACTCAATTTGTCCCCTGAGCAATCATTTTTCACCTAGTCATTATTAAGTCCCCTCAGAGACCGTAGTATTGGGTGATGTTAGGACTAAGGGAGCATATGTAGTGCTGACATGGGACTTTTCAGTGTAGCCTCTACAGCAATATTCTGATTTACTTCCTATAGTTCTGTTCTACTAATTTAGCTCTTTTCTATTTACACAATACTTAGGGTATTTTTTTTTTTTTTTAGCAACAAATAAGGATGGTAGCAATTTTTACTAAGTTTCCAATTAGATGAAAGAGGAGATATATCATGTAGTTTCTAAAAACTGAATTAATAACCAAAAGATCATTCCAGAAAAAGCTATAAAAGAGTAAGAATAATAACCATAGTAGTTAATAGTTGGTTCTTTCTTTGTGTTTGGCACTTATGATATTATTCAGTAGACATAATAAATGTATTTACCTAAAGGATAGACTGAATTCCTGGGCTTTCAACTGTTTATTATGAGAAAAATAGGACTTAGAGTCAGAAAATTAATCTGTATATTGCATTTACATAAAACTAAATGTAAAATTATTTCATACATAGTGTTATAAATATGATGTGTAACAATGTGTAAAATCTAATAAGATTAGGTAATACTTACTGAGCATTTATTATGTTTTCATGTTCAATCTTCACAACAATATAGGGCTAAGATTAAGTATGTCTCCTGGAGTCATGAAGTCATAGAACCACAAGATTCAAACTAGATCTGCTTGACCCTGGAGTCTTATATCTGAAGCACTGCACTAACCTGTTTTAGTCACTTATGTGTGTATGTGTGTATTGCTTATTGAATATTTATGCCTATGGTGTGCTAGTCATACTTTAGATGAGTGTCATATATTTTCATTACTTCAAATGCCCTCTAGTGTCATAGTTTCATAATCACTTATCACAGTTTGACTTCCTAATTTCTTTGAGTCTGTACATATTTTAATTGCATGTGAATACTTTTTATAATGAGACCCATAAATGTATTAGCTGGTTGAATACTAAGAAGTAGAAATTTTTTTTATTTTAAATAACTTTGTCTCTCTCGTGCTGCAAGGGGTACTTATAATAATAGTAATTAAGGATTTGATAAATAAGCCCATATATCCTCTTTACATTTTCTGTATGACTTTATAAACACTGATCAAGTCCCTTCTAGACTGTCCTAGTTCCCCATCAGAGTCAGAATTTTCAGTGTGTCGGTATAACAACAAAAACAGGAAGAATGATGGTTTTCTAAAAGAAAAAGAGGAAAGAAAAATGGTTTGTGAAAGTTCAGAATAAAAGAAAGAATATCAATAAATGGGATTTCAACTGGAAAAAAATGAAAATACCCAAATCCTTCATAAGAGCCAATTTAATTACATTTCAGGATATAGGGGGGTTTGTTGTTATGGTTGTTGGTGACCTATTTTTAGGTCACAAACCTTGGGGGAGTATTTAATGAAAGCTAGGATTCTTTTCTCCCAAGCAAAATGCAAGTATGCAAATAAATACAAACTCTTTTCATATATCTCAGAGAATAGGACCCAAAGGATGGACCTTAGGTTAATAACTTCTGACTGAATCTATAAATTAGGATTCACTTTACTGAATTGCACTGGGTTTCCACTATCTCCTGCTGAAGATTTTTTCTTCTAACCTATAACATTTCTTACTGCTTCAGCATTGATATTTTCTCCCATCATTTATATAATGCTGATGCAAAGCTCTCCAATGCTGCTAGAAATTTCCATTCCAGTTAAAAAATATTAGAAAAAAATCCAGCCTTTCAGAAATTGTCCTACATGCCAGTACATTATTTGGGCATTGTTTCAGAATGATCACTGCATATTTCTTCAGTTCCAACAGTGTTTCTGTATATCTATAGTGATGAAATCAGTAAATGTCAGCTTCTTGAAGGATATTGTATCAACCTTCTATCCTAGTTTTCAAACTAGAATGATACACACTCTTTCTGTATTTTAACTTTCTGACATGTTCACATAAAACATTTTATTGAAATTCCTTGAAGATTTGGATGATATATCTTAATAGGAGTGTGTATAATTTTTTCCTATGTTTTTGTATTTTCCCCATTTTTTATGAATTTTTAGTTATTGGAAAATGCCACCGACCTTTGGTGACAAGGTGTAAAATGCATCTTAATTATAACATTTTACTCATTTATTTATTGAACATATGTGCCCCAGAATTTGTTAGATATTTGGAAAACAATGTGATTGATCCAAAAGGGATTCTGCCCCAGTATGGCCTACAGTTTAGAAAATAGCTAATAAACTATCAAGCTACAAAATGGACCTGTAATTATGATTTGTGATAAATGGAAACGAGGAAGACAGGTGAGATAGAATAATTTATGAAGAGGTCCACTTCTTTGAGAAATATATATTTGGGGTAATATTTATTTATGACTCTTGGAGGAATATGTATATTTAAGCTTAGGACAGTAGAATGACTAGGATCTGGCCAGGTGAAATGGAGAATAAAATTCCCATCAAAGAGTAAAACCTGACTTAATGCTGGAAAGATGATGGCAACTTTACGGAACTGAATGAAAGCCAATGTATCTACATATATAAGTCACTGGGAGAATGTCAGACAATGAGGTTTGAAAGGTAGGCATGGTCCATATTGTGCAGGGTGTTGAGGGACATGTTAAAGAGTTTGTATTTCATTTAAGTGTGATGATGACCATTTAATGGTTTCGTACTGAGGAATTATACCATCATAATTCCATTTTTAAAATATCATTTGAGGGGTACCTGCGTGGCTCAGTCAGTTAAGAATCCAACTCTGATTTCGGCTCAGGTAATGATCTCAGGGTTGTGAGATCAAGCCCTGCATTGGCTCTGCACTGGCATGGAGCCTGCTTAAGATTCTTCCCTCTCCCTCTCCCTCTGCCCCTCCCCAGTTTGCGCACATGCATGCCCTCTTCCTTTCTCTCAAATAAATAAATTAAATAAATTTAAAAAATAAAATAACTAAAATAAAATATCATTTGAATGGTTTGTGAAAAATTGGAATTGGGCAAATATGGTGGCAGGGAAATCATTTAGGAGGCTATTTTTCTATTACTGGCAAGAGTATTATGGTGATTTAAACTATGAAGGTATAGTGATGATAGATAGAAGGTGGATTCATGATATATTTAGAGAGTATAGTTGACAGACTGAAGGTGGGGACAGTGTCAGAAATGACTCCTAAGTTTCTGCTTTAAATAAATTAATGGATGTGAGCATTCTTAATGGAGATATTGAAAACTAAAAAAGTGGTAGTTTTGATAGTTCAATTTTGGATATGCTAATCTTGATGTGTCTTTGAAACATTCAAGTAGATATATCAAGTTGATAGCCCAAAGAAGAGATTAGGGCTTGATACAGAAATGTATAAGTGGTATTTAAAGCCATGGTCCTAGATGAGATTTCCTAAGGTGAAAGTAAGAAAGGAGAAGTGAACTCAGAGGAGCACTTGAAGACTTTGAAAGCATAGGTCAAGGAAGACAATCCAGAAAAGTAAATTGAGGAGAAATGATTAGATAGTTAATAGGATAACCCAGAGACAGTAGGGCAAAAAAAAACAGGAGAAAAGAGTAGTAATCTGTGAGTGATTTACCAAGGTGAGGCCTGCAAAATGTCCACTGAGTTTGGAAAAAGGCATCATTGGTAATACTCACCACAGCAATTTTGCTAAAATGCTAGGTTCAGAAGTCAGATTGAATTGAGATTAAAATTAAATGAGAAGCAAAGAAGTGGAGACAGAAAGTAGGGCAATTTTTCAAGAACCTTTGCCTTTGAAAGGGTACAAAGTGTTTGGGGAGAAGGTACCATTTTGGACATAGGCAATCAAGCAAACATTTCAAACATATATTCCCTTCCTCCCCCATTTCTTCTTTTTTAAAGTCAATAGATACTGCTAGAGCAAGTTTTTTTTTAAAGAGTTTTCCTATTTTTTTAAGACTTTATTTATCAGAGAGAGAGAACAAAAGAAGTGGGAGTGGCAGGCAGAGGAAGAAGCAGGCTCCCCAATGAGCAAGAAGCCTGATGTGGGGCTCGATCGCAGGACTCTGGGATCATGACCTGAGCCGAAGGCAGATGCTTAACCGACTGAGCCACCCAGGCATCCCTACTAGAGCAAGTTTAAATGCCTAGAGAAATAATCCAGTGGAGTATATACAAGGAGGTTGCAGATGTAGGTAGTATAACTCCTTCAATAAAATACAGTGATTATTAAGAATTGTGCATGTTCCTTTACAAATTTTTTCCACTTTGGTATCTACTTTTTAAAAATCACAATAGTAGAAATAAAACAGCATAAATATCCAAATATTCTGCAATCTTATAATATACAGAAAGTTTAATGTTCATTTTGGATATTGAAATCAAAGGACTGAGCCAGTAATTGAAGATTGTTTTTCAGATTGGTTTAAAGAATAAGAATGGTGATAGTTGGTATAAAGGTGAAGAAGTGTGGATTTAGATGCAGAAACAATCAGTTTTCTTTATATTGAGGCTGAAGTTGCCAAGTGACTTTTAGTTTGAAAGTAAATGTTGCAGACAGACTAGCAGAAAGCAGCTTGCGGATATAAATGAAAAATTCTCTTCACGAAGTCAGATTCAAATTAATAAAATATACATATAGTAGATACCAGACTAGAAAATAGAAAAGAACAGTTAGGCAGGTATGGGGAATGAGGAGGAGAGGAAGATAATTGTTCTTCATAGGGAGAAAGGAAGAGGAGTAGGCAAAAGGCAGATGGTGAGGATTTGGATGTTGATATACCAGGAGGAGATGGTAACTGAACTAAACCTAGGAAGTCCTTTTCTGAAAGTCCTGGAACTGAACTAAACCTGGAAGTCCTTTTGTTTGCTTGTTTATTTGCTTAAGATTTATTCATTTATTTGAGAGAGAGGGATGGGGAGGGGCAAAGGGAGAGGGCGTGAGAGATCATCTCAAGCAGACTCCCTGCTGAACGTGGAGCCTGATGTGGGGCTGGATCCCATGACCCTGAGATCGTGGCCTGAGCCAAAATCAAGAGTCAGGCACCCAGAAAATCATGTTTTTATAACAAGATGGCTCATCTTTAAATAACAAGATAGATGAGATGAAAAAATATTTGTTAGCATTTATTTTATGTTTACCTAAAATTATTCACATGTTCCAATTTGTTCATAATTATTTGAGAAGAGTTAGAGTAATAGTCATTCTCATGTGCCTCCCTCTCCCCATCTGTTCTATTCCTGTCTTTTCCCTTCACAAATTTTTCTTTACTTTCTCATTCAGTTAAACAATTTTAACTTTCACTTGTCCAGATCTCTCTTTTGAGGTCCAGCTCAAAATATCCCACTGATATCCTTACATAAATTTATCAATCCCAATTATGAATCCACAAGAGGTTCCTTTCTCTGTGACTAGCTCTACAATTCAAACTGTTCACTAAGATGGGGTACTAGGAAATCTCCCTTCTTTTTCCTCTCTCCTATAACTGATAACCAATCCTTCATCAAATGAGGTCAGTCTTTGCTTTTGTCCTAAGCTTGTCTTGAATCCCAACCCTAATCTCCCATCTCCTTAATTTAAACCCTCATCATTTATTACATGGTGTACTGAAACATTCTACCTAGTGATCCAACATGTGGACCCTGCTTGTGGTGCTATTGTTCTTATTTTTCATTCTCAGTCCCATCTTATTTAAAAAACATTATTCCAGTTCATGATTAGGGGAACCATCCTTTCCCTACTATCAGTCTATGTGATTGGAACGAAATTGCTGCCAGCTTCCTATCCTGAGGGATGGGCTTGTGATGGGTGTACCATTAAGAGCAGCCTGTTACCCTAGCCACAGTATTGGATTCAGGAATGGCACATGACTAAAGATGATCTATGAGACACTCACTAAACTTTTAATTTTGGTTGTTTGCGGAAATGTCAAGTTTTTTGGAAGTATTGCTGGGTTGGGTAGAATATTCAAGCCAAAAATTTCTGGTGGCTAATTCTCCAACCATGTGTAGAGAGATAAGTTAACATAGAGGAAAATCGAACCTAGACAGAGCAGAGGGTTGCAACTTTCAGCCCCATCCCCTGATCTCCATGGAGAAAAGAGGGACTGGAGATTGAGTTCAATCACCAATGGTTAATGACTTAATCAACCATACCTATGAATGAGGACTCTATAAAAACCCAAAAGGACAGGGTTCAGAGAGCTTCTCTGTTGGTGATCACATGGAGATGTGGAAAGGATGGCATACCTGGAGAGAGAATGGAAGCTCCATACCCTTCCCCCTATGCCTCCCTCAGTGCATCTCTTCCACCTGCCTGTTCCTAAATTATATTCTTTTATAAAAGGGCAATCCAGTAAATAAACTGTTTTCTTGAGTTCTGTGAGCTTCTCTGGCAAATTGATCAAACCTGAGGAGGGGGGTTGTGGAAACCTCTGATTTATAGTGAATCAGTCAGAAGCACAGGTAACAACCTAGACTTGTGATTAGTACCTGAGGTGGGGGGTAGGCAGTCTTGTGGAACTGAGCCCTTAATCTGTGAGGTCTGATCCCAACTCCAGATAGATAATGTCAGAACTGAGTTAAATTTTAGGACACCCAGCTGTGTCCCAGAATTGCTTGATATGTAAAAAACTATCACACATTTGTTGATCAGAACTAAAAAGTGAAGTAGAGTATTGAGAGTAGAAGATCCCTAAGTCTATTCTTGTGTTCCATAATTATTCTTTCTCTCTTTTGTTCAGCTTCATTATTTTCCATTATTTTGTCTGCTGTCACTAATTCATTCCTCTGTTTCTTCTAGCCTGCTGTTTACTGCATCAAGCCTGTTTCCAATCTCATTTACTGCATTCTTCATCTCTGATTGATTCTTCTTTAACTCTTTTATCTCTGTGGTAAGGGTCTCCCTGATGTTTTTTCCCAAGCCCAGTGAGTATCCTTATGATTGTTGCTTTAGATTTTCCATCAGGCATGTTACTTATATCTGTTTCATTTAGATCTCTGGCCGTGACCTCACCTTATTTTTTCATTTGGGATGAATTCTTCTGTCTTGGCGTTTTGTTTAAGTCTCTACCTCCTTCTCTGTGTTAGAAAAACCAGTTATGTTTCCTGCTCCTGAAAGGAATGGCTTTCTGAAGGAGAGGTCACATAATGCCCAGGGCCTGGTGCTTCAGGGAGTGTCCCCAATGTGTGCTGCCGGAACTCTGCTGCTGTGTTTTGGCTTCTCTGTTCTTCAGGCCAGGTGTCTGCAGAGGCTCTCCTTGCCTGCAGTGGGCAGTGTTTGGTCCTTGGCCAGAATGAGGCAAGTTTTAACTAGATGTGTTCTGGTCTGCTTGTTAAAGACACACTGGGGGAGTGTTTTTCCTTTACAGTTTGATATTCAAAATAGATTTGGAGTATGTCATCATTATCAATTGTCAGCTGAAGGTGTGACTGAAGGGTCTTTGTTCTTACAGCCTACAAACCTAATTATATTGCATAATGGAACATTAGAGAGTCATTTCCCTTACATAGTTCTATAGCCATCATTTTCTAGGTATAAAAATTTACTGGCTTTTGAGTATTTTCATTCAGTAAAATTCATGTATTTTCACTCAGTAAAATTCATGAAATAGAGGAGCACTTTTCATATGAGACTATCAAGCCCTTGAAATATATAATTAATCCTAATTGTGACATTCTATAAATGTAAAATAGACACTGATTTTGAAAACAATACAAAAAAAGGAATGTAGAAAACCTCAATAATTTTTATATTGATTATATGTTGAAACGATATTTTGGACATACTAGGTTAAATAAAATATATTAAAAGTAAAAGAAAAAATAAGTTAGTGAAGATGTAGTTTTTTGTAGAGTCTTTTCCCCTATATGAAGCATTGTTTTTTGTTAATTATTTTTCTTATTATTGATTATGATAACATATTATGAATTTGAAGTGTGATTAGTTTAAAAATACTCCAAATATTGCCCTTTAATTTTTAAAATGAGGTTAAACAAGGATGATCCAAAATATTACAATAGGGCTTCTTTTTTTGTTTGTTTTTAATACACTGCAATTTGGTATAGATAGAACTTGCAGGATAACCACTTTTTTTTTTTTTAAAGATTTTATTTATTTATTTGACAGAGAGATACACAGTGAGAGAGGGAACACAAGTAGGGGGAGTGGGAGAGGGAGAAGCAGGCTCCCTGCAGAGCAGGGAGCCCGATGTGGGGCTCGATCCCAGGACCCCGGGACCCTGGGACCATGACCTGAGCCAAAGGCAGACGCTTAATGACTGAGCCACCCAGGTGCCCCGTAGGATAACCACTTTTTATAGATTTTTATCAATGTTTTTGCATATACATATTAAGAAGAAAATACAAAAATAATTTATTCCCCTTTCTTAAAATTCTTTATAGATAGCAGCTATATTAAACACTTTATATTTCTTTTTTTTAATTAAGTTATTCAAGTTTCTTCTGTCTTCCTAAAATGCTTTTATATTTTATATTATTAGAGGTTAAAAAAGAACAAACAAAAAGAACTTATTTGCTTTACCTCTTATAAACACCATCTCTGAAGAACGTAATAAATAAAATTTAAACTTCAATTTCCAGTGATGAAATTCTCACTATTTAGTACATAACTCACATGTAAATTCTTATTTGGAAACATAAAACTGAGCAAAGTATCATTTCTGGAGGGAATTACATCTGGCTGTACATTTGGAAACCAACTCAGTGTGTTTGAAGGGAAGATATAATTGTGTAAATTAGTGAGAAGAAAGGTTATCAACATTTTTACATTTATATTTTAATTTTATGTATCAGATGTTCTATTCTAATTTATATACCTCTTGATTTCAGTGACATCAAGTGATACCATACACATGTTCTGGCAGTTGTTAGTCTCATGAATTTTATAGACCATGCTGACTCTGATGATTCCCTTATGTATACAAAGCTTTAGAAAAATCTATCCAAAAAAACAAAACAAAACAAAACCCAAAAGCCCTGGCTGAAGAATCAACATTCCAGTAGTATGAGAATTATGCAATGTTAAGATTAAAATAATTTTCATTTTTCAAGATTCAAAGAGAAATTGAATGCCAATGGCTAAAAACAAAAACCCAAACAAAACAATAACAATAAATTAAAACTGCATAGAAGTATTTAATGTAGAGAGTAAAAAAAAAAAAGCCCTTCTCAGGAAAACATTTTAAAACTTATTTTCAAAAGAGTTTGTGTGAACAGAATTTATGTATACTTAATCACCTCTAGAATTCATTAATAATATACAAAATCATCCAGAATAAGATCCTAGCTGAGCAGTAGGAGTCTAGGTGTTATATATTGCAAGGAAAGACCAGGAATATCTACTGAAGCAGGAAGCATCCAACCAGGACATGGTATGGTGCCAGGGGGACATTTCAGTTTCCAGGACACCAGGATATCACATCAGATATGCATCAGATACTACATTCCAGGAAATAAAAATAATAAAAAATTGGCAAAAGAGCTAGTCAATAAAAGGTCAGATACATAGATCAGTGAACCCAAAGAATGATCTGACTTTCATTAGCATAGTTTTGGTAGTAACGTGGGACATGGCATTCAACCAGGATTGTATTTATTCATTTTAATAAAACTCTATGAAAGGTGATTCTCTACATATTCTACTATCAGCCATAGACAGAAATATGGCAGTAACCACATGTCTTCCTCAGTCTTCATACCTTCCCTCTCTACTGACTCTTTCCTCAGCCTATGAACACTCTCATATCACATCTATCATATGAACAACCAGATAAACAAACATACATACAAGAAATATGCCCTCCTTTGACCCCAGATCCTCCAGTTGTTGCACTATTTCCGCTTTTTCTTAACGGCCAAAATTCTAGAGAAAGTAATTTTCAATTGACTGTCTCTACTTACTTAGCTTCAATTCATTACTCCAGCTAGTGTAATCTGTTTGTCCCCCAAGACTGTCTATTGGAATTCCTTTCAGTAGAGTTACAGAGGATGGACTCCTTGTTGGGGAATCCAAGAGATTTTTGTCTTTCTCTTACTATGCACTATTGGCTATGCCTTCCATGAAATCACTTTATCTTGAATCTTATTCAAATACTCTCAGAGTTCTTTCCAAGGTTCCTCTATGAGTTCTTTTGCCTCTCACATCTTGAATATTAGTATCCATTCTTGACACGTATTTTTTCACTCATTATTATTAATTTTGTGAACAATCCTCCACTGATGATTTCTCATTACCTGTCTGAAACTTTGACTAACCCCAGGGCTTCAAAGTCAAACATTTTATCCTTTGCTTTCCATATATTCTTGCATCTATCAAAGTCAACATATAACCTAAAAAGATGCATTATCTCTCCCTTTGCATCTCCCACACCAGTTCCTTTTAGAGCATTGCTTATCACTATTAGTCTCTTTTTTGTGAATCTGAAATGATCTCAGACTTCTCCATATCTTTCCCCACATATCATAATCAACCAGAAAGATGCAAATATCTCTTAAGTATATCTTTAATTTTTATCTGTTTCCTAGCCTACTTTAATAATGTGATAACTAGTAACTAATAAATGGTAGCCAACATTTATTGAATGCTCACTATGATATAGGCACTGTGCCAAGTGCTTTTTAATGTATCAACTTATTTGATCCAACATCCTAATAAGATAGAGGTTGTAACTAATTTCATTTTAAAGATGAGGACATTAAGGTGAAAGTTGATTAAGTCATTTTCCCAAGGTCCCATCCAAAGTAAATGATGAAGTCAGGGTTTGAGTCTAGGCATTCTGGTGCCAAAGCCTGCCTCCTAATTTCATTACCTGTCTCTATCTTTCCAATATTACCACTTTCTAAACCTAAATCTAAATATAAATTTTGCTATCCATATTTTTTTAGGAATACCAGTTGGGTGTCCACATTAATGGTATATTACACACCACTAGCATGACTCAAATTTGATCATTTCAAAAGTCTCTTATAAATAAGCCACTTCAGCTTATGCTTATGATGAAGCCACACCTCACCAGCCCAGTCCTACTTTCAGCTGAGCTATTTTCAGATGGCCTTGGCCTTAGGTGTTTTTTGGTAACTAGAGCTATCAAAGTGCCAACATAGTTTTGTGGTCGCTGGCCCTGAATGTGCCATGGTCAGGCCTTGTTTCCTGCGGAGGTAGAAGAATGCCAGTCTCCACCTGGGAAGTGACAGTTTTTAGCAGAGTTTGTGGTTTAATGAAGCCTTCAGTCTGTGGGTCACATATGGCCTCTAGCTGCCTAATGCACTGAGACAAAATGGTCCTCAGCAAGCAGCAAACTAATTTCTGATAAGTGAGGAATGAGGAAATATCTCATACACATCATACTCAACTTCTAGGGCAGATCTGTGTTTGTAGGTCTTGGAACCTAAGCTCATTTGGGGTCTTCTTTGCGAAAAATAATAACATTTGTGGGGGCACCTGGGTGGCTTAGTCTTAAGCATCTGACTCTTGATTTCACCTCAGGTTGTGATTTCAGGATTGTGAGATTGAGCCCCACATCAGGCTCTGCACTGGGCATGGAGCCTGCTTAAGATTCTCTCTCTCCCTCTGCCCCTCCCCCTCTATTATAATAATAATAATAATAATAATAGTAATAACATTTGTGATCATAAAATTAGTTTGAGTGTGCTGAATGGGCTGTGCTCTGGGTTCTGATGCTTGATCTTCTTTGGTTTTATGGTACATGTGCTTCTATCTATTTCATTAAATACCGGAATCATGTTGATTCAACAGTTCCCCCCATGGGTGGATGTTCCCATATGTTCCAAGTGTAAATTTTATCCATGAGTCATAAGTGGAAAGTTTGAATGTATAATCCACAGGAAAACTTGAAGTGATAGAGACTACAAAGTAGAATGAAGAAACTGAAAACAAATCTTATAATTAGTAAAAGTCTTAAAGGTCAAAAAACTGAAGATAAACTAGTTATTCGATGAGGTACCAAAGAAAGAAATCACCCAATTTCCAGTTTTTACATTCTCTTAGTAATTTTAAACTCAGTTTCTTCTGCATTACATGATCTTAAATTAATTTCTTTTTAAATCCATTTCTTCGGGCGCCTGGGTGGCTCAGTTGGTTAAGTGACTGCCTTCGGCTCAGGTCATGATCCTAGACTCCCGGGATCAAGTCCTGCATCTGGCTCCCTGCTTGGCAGGGAGTCTGCTTCTCCCGCTGACCATACCCTGTCTTGTGGTCTCTCTGTCTCTCTCAAATAAATAAATAAAATAAAATCTTTAAAAAAAATCCATTTTTTCACTTCAAATCTTAAAAATATATGTGTAAATGTGCATACATATATGTATGCATAAATATACTCATGTATATCTTTGAAGAGTCAAATGTTATTTTAACTTGAATATTTTACATTATGACCTTGTGATAGAAGTTCTTAAAATTTTGATCTCATACAAAGTTCTACACTTGAATATCTTATTATGAATTCTACTATTCTGGTGTTCATGACACTAATAAAGCAAGTTGTAACATCAGTAATCGAGAGTGAATCATCCTCATCGAGTGTTTAAAGCCAGTATCTCTTGTAATTAGGATTCTTATGAGAAAAACTCCTTGACTTGTACTTCACCTAATTGAACTGTTTTGTTGGGGAGGTAGGTATTTCCTTTGACTTTTGGCTTGAGGTTGATTTGGTTCCTTAAAATTGGTATCCATATGCACCATTTGACATCTGAGAGTTACCTTCAGTATATTATAATTTGACAATCACAACTGCAGTAATTTCTCCTTGGAGAATGAAAGGAAACATTATTTGAGGCTTCTAGTAACAAATTCCAGTGATAACTCATTCCTTCCTGCAGCATGTGGAAAAAGGAATTAGATTGCAGACAGTAACTCTATTCACTCACTACTCTTGAAACTTTTCTTATGATGTGAAAATATTTTCTTTTAGAACACAAAGACTGACATTAAAATGAAGTTTGTTCTTGCCCTGGCTGAAAACATTTCTTCTTTCTCTTATTGTAGAAAGTCAGTTGTTTTACTTTTTATTAGTATTTGAAGTAAAGCACAAAGTGAGTGGCCTAGCCTCTTTCCCAAGAGACCAGACTACGTAGTCCTCCACGAGATGGAATCACTACAGCATTTCTTTATAATAGTTAGTAGTTCCTCCATAACTGTCTCAATTCAAGCTTTGTTTGCTGTATTGGGAAGAATTTTAAATGTATGCATGATTGCCTTTTCCTAGCATTTCAGGGACACCTGCCATTTTTTTTTTTTTTTTAAGATTTTATTTGACAGAGAGGGAACACAAGCAGGGGGAGTGGGAGAGGGAGAAGCAGGCTTCTTGCTGAGCAGGGAGCCCGATGTGGGACTCGATCCCAGGACTCCGGGATCATGACCTGAGCCGAAGGCAGATGCTTAACGACTGAGCCACCCAGGTGCCCCGACACCTGCCATTTTTGTCTTTTCCCTTCACCGTCTGTTCTCTACATGCCTGTATTCTATTCCTACCTGCTCTCTTTGCACATTTTACAGGTTGATCCCACTCCCCCTAGAGAAGAAAGTATTGGGTATTTTGTCTATAAATCCTATATAGCACATCTTAATAAAATCAAATATTTAATCTAGATAAAATTTAAATTCCTAGAATGCTATAATAAATTCTGTAATGATTTGCATAAATTATTAATCAATGAGAAAGACTTTTGAAACATTTCACTGCTTTTCCTCATCAGTACTATGTTGTTTCAATGAAAATGTATATGTTACAGGGCACCTGGGTGGCTCAGTTGGTTAAGCAACTGCCTTCGGCTCAGGTCATGATCCTGGAGTCCCTGGATCGAGTCCCTCGTCGGGCTCCCTGCTCAGCAGGGAGTCTGCTTCTCCCTCTGACCCTCCCTCCTCTCATGCTCTCTCTTTCATTCTCTCTCTCAAATAAATAAATAAAATCTTTAAAAAAAATGTATATGTTAAACAGCCAACCTCATGAAAGATAAAGAAGGCTTAAGAATAAGAAAACCAGACAAGGATAGACTGTACAAAAAAAGGGAAGTCCCTTATATTATATTGATCCCTAAAATGATTTTCAGTAAACCACTGAATGAACTTTGACCTGGCCTGTTTCTTTTGTTTTTTAATGTCTTGTTATATGCTTCATAAAAGGTGAACTATGTAAAGTCTTTTGTTTTATGGGGAAAGTTCCCCCAGTAGCCCCTGGACACACTGAAGAGGCAAGGTCACACTGTTCAGGGAGTTCAAAAATCTAGATTCTGGTGACATCACAGCCACCACATATTTGTGAGCCTTTGCCAGGTTTTTTCTTCGTCTGTGATGCAGTTTCCCCATCCATAAAATTAAAGGTATTAGATGGTCTGTAAGGCACTTTCCTCATCTATGATTCTGTGGGTACTAAATAAAATGTAAAACCAGGAAAATAGGAAATATACACATAACATTGCTCAAGATGGTGAGACTCATGGTCTCTTAAGGGTTTAGGTTCCTTACTGTGTCCCAGACATTGTATCTGTCACTTCTTCCTCCTCTTTTGCCAGCTTTGTCCTCTCCTCCCTACATCATGGTGCTGGATGTCTCTCTGTGTACAATTCTCCAGAAAGGAAATTGGGTTAACTGTTCCAGGGAGTAAATTCCAGTGCTGGTACCAGGAGTCTAAACCATCTAGAAACTAATGAAATTGAGGTTGCAATGAGGAAATAGAAGCTAAATCTACCCAACATAGTTATCTCTGAGGAAGAGAAATTAGGAAAAAGAGTTGATGCACATATGTTGTCTCTTGAAGCAGGGACTTGTTCTGCAAGTGTGAGTACATGGAATGAGTTGGATTAGCAAGGGTGCATCATTGAAATGGTAGGAGCTATGGAGCTATGTGAGCAGAAGAGAGGCAAACAGTTTTTGTTTTTTTATTTTTTTGTTTCCACTTTATTCTAACAGGATTTAAAGACAAAGGAGAATAGCATGTGGATTAAATGAATCATAAGTCCATATTAAGAGGGTTTTTTCTTTTTTTTTGGTCTAGTCCAGACATTACATTTGCAAGGGAGAAATCCTTGGTTTAAGTAGTTGATTTCTATTTTTTTAAATCAAAAGTTGTAGCTCTTAGGTAATTTATTTGAAGATAATATCTAGAATTTCTCTAGCATATAAAACTATCCACCTTTAGGTATTTAATCAGGTAGTCTTAAATCTTAAATATTTAAAAGAGAAAACTATTATACTGATATACAATTTTTTTCAAATACTTTTTTAATTAAATACAGATCTGGAATTTTTTAATAATGAAATTAGGTAAATACACAACATTTTTTAAGATAGCTCAGTAGAAGAGATATCAGCAACATGCAACAACTGCTGGATGGATACCAAATCTATTTGGCAGTCATTATATTCACTATTTCACTTCACTATGTAATTGTAGATGAATAGCTGGTATATTTTGCTAGAAATCATTACTTCATTTTTAATAAATCATTTGGGAATTATCTTATTACAGGTAAAAGTATTTATCACCCAGGATTTTCATTCTTCAATAGTAATGGCTGCTCTTAACTAACATTACATTGAAATTAAGAATAGATATATTTGACATTTTGATATTGCTTGCAATCACTGACGCATGGTATTTTATGTTACATTTAGCAATAACAATTGAGGCTCGGCATTTATGAGGTGTAAATGATGGGAAGGGAGGAGTTGATAAACGAAGATTGCTTTGACTTCAGTTATTCATTATAGTTCAGAAAATGCTTGGTAATAAGGTTGTTCTTCAGATTTTTTTTTAGGTAAGAAAAGTTTGTGTTGTTTTTTAATTGTGTGTGTGTGTGTGTGTGTGTGTGGAGAGAGAAAGGAGAGAATGAAATATATAGAGAGCATTTACTATACAATACCATGGCAAAGTAATTATATGTTTATAAAAAGGTAGATAAGTGGCTGATTTGGAGGGTAAAAAGTTGTTTATGAAGAGATTTTTCTGCAGTTATAATAATGTTTCATAATTTGATAGGAGGTTAGGATATTCAAGTGCATGCATTTATCAAAGTTTGGGAAATTTACACTTAACATTTGTGCATTTCATTGTACTTAAATTTTACATTAAAAGAAAAAACTGATTAAAATCCAAACTCTAGTTAATAAGCATGCTGCAAAATTTAGGGAGGGAGAGTGAGTTGATACTTTGAAATGCATTAAAATAAGATGGATAATGGGCCTCACATGGGGAATAAACATGCCAGAATAACTAGATAAGCAAAGGAAAAAAGCTACAAAAGAGAACTAGTCTTACCAGATATTAAAACATAGGATAAAGCTCTATAAGTAAAACAGTGTGGGGGCACCTGGATGGCTCAGTCAGTTAAGAATCTGACTCTTGGTTTCAGCTCAGGTCATGATCTAATGGGTCTTGAGATCAAGCCCCGCCCTGGGCTCCATGCTCAGTGGGGAGTCCGCTTGAAGATTCTCTCCCTCTGCCCCTCCCCCCACTCAACTTCCCTCCCTCTCTCTCTCTCAAATAAATAAATAAGTCTTAAAAAAAAAAGTAGAGTAGTGTGGTAGTGGGGTATGGGTACACAGACAAGTGGAATGAAATAGAAATACACAGATAAATACAAGAATAAATTGAAGTTTAATATATGATAAAAGTGACATCTGAAATCACTGTCCTAGTGCTAATAAGTGAGGCTGAAACAACTGGTTAGTCATTTGGAAAAAGAAATAATTAGATCCATGCTGCAAACCATACAAAAGAATAAGTACCATATTAATCAGTGATCTAAATTAAAATCAAAACAAAACAAAACAATTTCTCTATAACCTGGGTGAAGGGAATACTCTCTAACTGTAATTATAATGCACATACAATAAAAGAAAATATTGAAACATTTGAATACATATAATAAAATTTACATGGCAAAATATAAGGAAAATGAAAAGACAAATATCAGGTAATAGAAAATAGTGATAAAAGGTTAATATCATTAATATGTGAAGGTCTGAAAAATTGAGGGACACAAAGCAAAACAACCAAAAAAAACCAAACCTTCAATTCACAAATGGACAAAGAATTAGAACAGATATTTACATACACACACACTCACACACACACAAACACACACCACACACACACAGATACAAAGTTGACTATGAAACATATTGAAAGGTATTTGACTTCATCCCCAGTTGGAAAAATGCAAGTTAAAACTACTTTGAGTTATCTTTACTCACCTTTCAGACTGATGAAAATTTAAAAGTTTGATAATAAATTCTGTTTGCAAATCTATGGGAAAACAAAAATTGTCAAACATTGATGAAGGGAAAACAAATTGGTATAACCTTTAAAGTGAGAGATTTGTTAGTATCTATTAAAATTGTATATGCATTTACCTTTGAATCAGCAATTCTACTTTTAGAAATTTACCACAAGAATACACTTTCAAATGTATGAAGAAATGCATGCACAAGATATATATTAAAGACAATAATCATCAGTGGATAGTGTAACTAACAGGTGAAATATTGATAAAAACCAGAAGAATATACAAAGTCTCAAGTTATCTTCTCACAAGTCATTTATTATAATGAGAAAAATACTATACATTAGAAAAACCTGGCAGATACCACCTTACTCAAGTGATCATTCTTAACATTAGTAATGGCACATATCAACATCATGTGCCTTGTGCAATGATACAGTAAGGATGATGCAACATTATCCAGAATGGTTACCTGAACCTGAATCTAATGATCTGGAAACATCAGACAAATCTCCCTTCCCCAAAAATGATGTTCCTGATGTTGCCTTTAATAACGATGGCTGTACTCATGAAAAATAATGTGAAGAAAAAAATTTATTTCTTATTTAAATCCAGGTGTGGAGAAATATACAAGAGGAGAAATTCATGATGCATACAGTCTTCTAATTGATACTTAATTTAGCAGAAATTAAACCTTGCAATTATTATTTGGTATTTTTACAATTTCATTTTAGTAGATAATGGAATTTGGTTTCTATGCTTTAATTTCTTCATTTATTTCACACATGGGACTTTGATCTTAATTTTGTTCTTTTCATGGATTTAAAATAGTTTTATGAATATATAACATAGGGTATTTAAATTCTATGCTAGGGAACCAAAGTATAGTTCCCTGCAGCATTTCTTTAGTGTTAGAAATCCATGATAGTCAATTTCTTTGAATATTATTAAGTATGTTGATTTGTATACATATATATTTATAGATACAGGTGTAGATGAATATTTAGATATATAGTTCTTTATTGTAAACAAATCTAGAAATAAATGAAAACATTATGTGAGCCAAAGCAAAAAAATTATCACAAAGCCCACATACTTGACTCCATACATATGGATGCTTCACATTGACCCCATTCAAATAAAATACACTTACCTCCCTAATTTTTCCCCACTATTCATTCTATCCCAAATTCTTAATCTAAAGATGCAACTGTGCCTCTGGAAACAGAACTAATTGTCTTCATAGTCAGGATAATTAAAGGATTTCGAGGCTTAGGGCATCCTTACAGAATTGTCCAGTGTGTGTGCACTGTACAAAGACATCCAGCTAAAAGAGTTAGTGGATAATACACTCTGTTTATGATGCTGTGTACCTTGGCAAGGGGCTGGAAGAAGGAGTGCCTTTTTCTGGGCACAGAGGCCTAATTTGCTTTTAAGTCTTTGGCAGCAGGACTTCACTCTCCAGAAGGAGCATATTTTCCTAATTACACACTGGTTAGGATAGGCTGGTTGTGGCCCTGATTCTGGTTCAACATGTCCATTTTACATCCTTCCTGATCCTATGTATCTCTTTCAGTTACCATTTTGATCCTAAAATCTAGTTCCCATGTTATACCCTGCTCCATGAACTGAGTGTGTTTTTTGTACTTGTGTATCAATATCCTTAATCCAATAAAAGCAGAACCCCAGTTTCTTTATGAGTGAATTCTTTACTTTCTCTGAACTTTCAGGGACTGCAGTGTTCTATATCTGAATTCATCTCTAGATTTGGTCCCTGTTATCTGATACTAAGTCCTACGAATATCACCAATTTCTGTGTTGGTATATCTTCATTTTGCTTGTTGCTAGGCATCCCATGGTGATGCTTTCATCCCTTGCCAACACCTGGCTGTTCTTGACACAGACTTTTACTCTGAAACATCATCTATCACAATTCACTCTGGATATAGAGCTTTGCTTGATCAACGGAAAATTTCTTTCATTCTCTATAATTCCATCTTTCCTCAAGAATGCATGATTTACAACCAATATATTGTTTAGTATATATAAATTTTCAAGTATTTGATGAGTAAATACTTTTTTATATTCAAATAATTCAAATAGCTAGAAAGTCTCTTTAGAAGAATACTAAGATGACAGGGATCCTTTCAGGGACCCTTACAGGTCTTTACTTGAAAACAGTAGCTACAGCATGAGAGGGAATTTTCCACACATTCAGAATGACCCCATTTCCTCAATGTGTTGAATTATATAATAACTTATGTATATGAGAAGGAATGGAGAATAAATATATAAAATATACTGGCATTTTAGGACAGTGAACAATTGAATATCTCTGGAGAAAACATGAAGCATGACTTGAGCCATACCTTGAACAATATATGTGATTTCTTCAGTGAAGAAAGCGTTCTGAATGCAAGGAATTCTAGAGATAGAGAGAGATAAAAATGAGAAAGATTTGTTTCCTGAAGGAACTTTGAGATGTTCAGTATTGCTAAGAGTTAAATGCCATAGTGAGAGGAGAAAGTAACATAAGTGGGCTGAGCCAGATCCAGAGAGCCTTTAGATTTTAGCATTAGGCAATGAAGAGCTACCAAAAACATTTGAAGAAAAGAGTAACTTTTTGGCTCTGCATTTTGGTCTGCATTGAGAAAGATCTACTTTGGGGATCAAGAATGTTCCATAAATGCCCCATATTGACCCCATGCATTAACTGAAAGGAGAGGTGATGGTCTATGGAAAGGGCACAATAGCAGGGAAGCATAATAAAGATACTGAGGGAGGAATCATCAGGATTTGGTGACTCGTGATGTCACCATCACTGTCTTGTCAACATCAGAGTTTTTGGCTTTGAACCTGGTGGATGGTGGTTTCATTATCTCAGAGAAGTGAAAAATGTGAGTTCAGTGGGGGCAGTTGACTTGACATAAATGATGGCCCAAGCAAAGCTTGGTTCAGTCAAATCCAAGCCCACTGATATAAACATTAGTGTTATTTTCATTAACAAATGTAAGAACTTAAACCTATGAATGGCAATAGTAAGTAATTTTGTTGTCAAGTCACTTTAATTTTATTTATCATATTCAATAACATTGAATTGTTTTCATTGTTAAAATACTTTCAATAGCATGAAAGAGTTATATTGAGAGGGAACAACCTCATAAATTCATGTTCCCAAACCACAAAAGCTACACACAAATATATTCTTTTTACTTTTAGCTACAGAGTTGAATTATAGTTTATTACCAAAATTCAGGAGAATTCTTCAAAATAGAAAGAATATAATCACATTTATGTCCTAAAAAAAAAAAAAGACTATTAGCATTATGGAAGTAACTCCCAACAGGAGTGTATGACTGCCATTTATTTGGTAGAAATTAGATCTATAAAGTTTTTTGGTTTTGTTCTTAATATAAGCCAGATGTCAACTGAGTGTACCTAATCTGTTAAAGTCAAGATCAGGTCAGCTTAACCCCCAGAAGAATAATCTGTGGAAGTCCAGAGCCCTTCCCAATATTTATTCAGTTCCTTGGTGGACTTAACCATTTTGTGATTGTTTTTGTGACTGCCTCCTCTCTATTCCTCACAGCACAAACTAAACAGGGCTTCTTTCTCCAAATAGAGATATATTCACAGAACCTCTAATTCAGTGCATTTATGAGTCAGGTGAATGTAATGGACAATAGGAGAGGAGGCTGGATTGCATTACAACATTGTAGTCAGATATGAACTTTAGACATAATTCATCTTTAAAATGTCTTCCAGGGGTGCCTGGGTGGCTCAGGGGGTTGAGTGTCCTGCTCTTGGTTTCAGCAAGGGGTCCTGGGATCAAGCCCCCTGAGCGTGGAGTCTACTTGAGATTCTCTCTCTCTCCCCCTGCCCCCGTTTGCCCTTCTCCCTCTCTCTCTCTCTAAAATAAAAAAATAAATCTTTTAAAAAAATATAAATAAATAAACTGTCCTCCAGGTATCACATCACTGAGGAAAATCCACTGGACTCTTTAGCTTCTCATCATTTTACTTGCTATCTCCCCTCCCTAATTCCTTTTTACTCCTTCCTTTTGTGTTTTCTACCTCAAGCTCCAATCTCCTGGAGGGAAGCAAAGGCTTCTCTCATCTAGTTGGTTGACGTAGTTAATGATTTCCTTTGTTTCCTGGGAATACATACCTTCAGGCTCATACCTGCTTCCCCAGGTGCTTTGCCTCAGAATTCTCCCTAACAAAAGCCGTTTCTTCCCTAAGGGGGAAAAGACCTTATCCTATCATAAAAGACAGAATCCTCAAAGTTCCAGGGTTTGAAACCCAGTTTCAACACTTAGAAGCAAGTTGCAGTAGTTTGTAGTTTAGCTTTGTGCACCTGAGGTTGACTTTAAATTACCAAAGCAAATAATCCTCCCTCTGACTATCATTAGAAGGTCAATAGTAGCCTAAACTACGTCATGGTACCTGTGTCGTTCCCCTCACTTCATCTCATCATGTAAGCATTTTATCATCTCACATCATCACAAGAAGGGTAAATATAGTACAATAAGGTATTTTGAGAGAAAGAGACCACATTCACATAACTTTTATTACAGTATATTGTTACAACTGTTCAATTTTATTATTTTTGTTAATTTCTTATTGTGCCTAATTTATAAATTAAATTAAATTATAAAATAAATAAACATGTATACCCATTATAAAACTTTATAATGGGTATACATGTGTAGGAAAAATGTAGCATATATAAGGTGTAGTATTATCATGGCTTCAGGCATCCACTGGAAGGGTCATGGAAGGTATCTTCCACAGGTAAGGGTAGACTATTGTACATAACTGATCTGAACACTAGGTTCTTGACTTATCATCATCAAATGGGAGTAACAATATAACTAGTTCATAAGGAATATTATAAGGATTATCAATTGCTGACTCCATAAAATTCCCCCAGAATAACCACCACATTGACAGAGTCCTAGCGGTCTTGCATGGAGGAGGCCAAGGTGGATATTTTAGAGACTGGGGGTCTGGACTTAAGTGGCTTAAGACTGGTCTTTCAATGCAGGATCTTTCTGAGACTGGTCAAGTACATGTTGTAATAGTTTAGGATTGGTGGACATAATGAGGAGTCTTGAAGTCAATTGATAAGCAAACAATTTGTCTAGTTAAGTTATATATCATCCTGAGAAGACAGCTGAGCAACCTATTCTCCATAGAAGGGGATTGTCTGAGCAATTTATTGTTAGAATCAATTTATTTTCTGGAAGTTCTTGAAGCATGCAGCAAAGCTATTTATGAGTTTATAGCCTTGTCATGGTTCTGATAGTTAACCTATTTGGTTGTAGGAGGTTTCAGTTCGGAGGGTCAAATGAGAATACAGGATATAGTACAATGTCTGCTGCATAATTAAGAGTTTAAGAAATGTTCATCACTTAGTACTGGTTATCTTATTCTGATGTTACTTAAATCAGGACTTGACTGCTGGAGGAGATGGCCTCACCCTGGCTGAGGGATGCAATATTTGATAACCGGACTAACCCACAGGGTAAAGCAAGTAGTGGGTTAGTAGGAGGGAGCACAAGTTGCTAGATAGTGAGCTTATGGATATTCAAGAGCAGGCAAGAAGCAGAGATCTCAGCAGGCAGGCAGAACGTGGCGCTCTGAGATTTCCCGCAGAAAATAATAAGCAGAGATTAAGGTAAGTAAGCAGGAAGATTTACTAGCAGGCAGCCACAGGCAGCCAGAAAAATTCAAGATTCGGGCAATAAATGATTTAGAAGGACTGAAAGAGAAAGAGGCAGGACCTGTATTGTACGCCACTACACTAGACAAACGAGTAAAGCAGTTCTCAAGGCACAACAGTCTAGACACCAGATCTGTTATTGAAACTGCACCAGAAGTAAGGAGTAAAGTAGCAGCTTGGCCACAAGAACTGAGGACAAAAGGCAAGTTATTAGAACAAGGCAATGGTCAGAGTCTTAATCAGCAGCAAAGCTGACCCAAATAAGTGTAGAGTCTTTATCTGTAATATTCTGTACAGTGCTTCATAACATAAAAATAGCATAATAACAAATTGCATTCACCTAATCCCTTTATAATTTCATTTGTTTCCTGTAAAAGTACTACAATATAGAAATGGTAGCAGTCTTCGTTCTATTTAGTTGATGACAAAACCAAAATTTCAGGAGTTTGTGCACAGATCCTATATGGCAGAAGCGGGGGCAAACATAGGTTTCCAGGGACAGAGCTTGCTCTAATATGCCAAATAGGAATGATGTTACCTATGTTACAGGGACTGTGTTATAATACAGTGACTTGCAGCCCAATTTTCTTATACTCTTTCCCTTCCCTACACCCTTAGCTCATTTATTTGCCCTGGCTCTAGAAGCTGGAAAAAGAAAAGCAACTGAAGATACAAAAGAAGAAAGAAAAAAAGTAGAAAACCTGTTTTCTGTACCTCTAGTTCAGACTATAACAATGCAGAGCTATGATCAAGAAGTCGATCTGATAATTCATACAATAGCCTGCCTCACTGTGAGCATGTTCATGCATCAACCCTTTATTAAATGTATTTTGTGACATGCAGAATACTAAATTCTGGAAAGGCAGAGATAAATAATATTAACCTTCCTTCTTCTTTTGAAGAATCCCCTAGTATATTGAATTAGATAACTATATTGTGAAAAAACATAATATGTCAAAAAGATTGAGGCATACATCAGGTACAACACTGAGTAAGGGGGCTGAGTGGTCTTCTCTGAGATTGGTGGGGCATGTAGAAAGAAATTCCCTGGCTTTCTGTTCCTGTTTCCTACAGCATGGCACTCTCCCACCTGAGATCCTTATGACGTATTTCAAACAGAAGCCAAGGAGCAAGGGATTTTTGGAAATGCTTCTTGCCCAGTAACCCTCCCATTCCACCCATCCCAACACTTAAAAGAGCAGAAGGTGCAAGGAGTGGATCTGATAGCATGCAGGGCATACAGGCCAAGAATGAGTACAAGGTTCAACTGGATTTTAAAATAAAGGTGCTTGGGACATAGGAATTTTAAAAACATTAGTCAATAATTATGACTTAAGTAACTTACTCTTGGAAGGTTGAACACAATGTTAATATAAATCAACATATAGTAACCCATGCAAAATTAAGTGCTTCATTTTACTTGAGGCCCCAAGCTGTTCAATTACTGTGAAAGAATCACTTTGCTGTTGCCCAAGTTTTCTTTGCATGGATGCATTGGCAAAAGATGAAATTTCCCTCTGTGAATATGAATTTTAATGATTGGGAAACAAAGAAACCACACATAATTCTGCAAGGCAATACCCATAGCTGTTAAAAATAAGAAGTATATAGAGGACTTGTATTGTAAGTCTTTATTTTTAATTACTATTATTAATCTTCTTGATTGAGGCAGTAAAAGGTAACCACTGACTCACTGAGCAGCAATTCAACAAGTCATGCAAACTACAATGTTGACAGCCTTTGTAGTCCTAAATGATTGTGTCTAACTAAACCACTGTGTAATTACAGATCCTTTGTGATTTCACATTCTCATCTTATAGTCAATTTTTCATTCTTCGATGTGGCATATTGTGTTCAGTAACTTATCTGAAAACATCAATATGGTTTTGAAAAGGATAAAATCAAATTGTAGCAGTCTATGTTCCTATAATGTGTGCATAGCCAAAGGAAAAGATGGTAAATAGGTATGCTATCTCACTGTATTTCCATGTTCCAGACATTGGAAATGTGATTCTACCCCCATATTCTCTCTAAATAAGAGCAGCTGATTTATTTCTCATATATTTATAAATCAACAGCTGGTACACAGAAGACTGGACCAACATTAGTGTGCATTCAGATGACAGAAAAGATTGTAAATGAAGTGGAGAAGACTTTCTGACTCCAGTGCTTACAATTACAGGAAAAAGTGCTTTATTAACTTCATCTTATATAACTGCAAAAAAGAGATGTATTAACCTTAAGCATCTTATTTTAAAATGTCGATGTAAGCAAAAAGGTTTTATATACATATATACAAATATACATATCTACGTTGATATGTGTATACACACACACCCGCATATTTAAAATCAGTGTTTTTGTTAAATAACTTTAGAGAAACTTTTTCAGCTTTGGCTGCACATTCAAATCCGCAAGGGAGATTTTTTTGAAATCCCATTGCGCCTGGCCACACCCTAGACACCTGAATCAGAATCTCTGTGGTTGAAACCCACAAATCAGTATTTTTTCCAGCTCATGAGATTATTCCAATGTGCAGCCAAGTTTAAAAGCCACAGATATATTATTACAGAATTAAAAAGAAATAAACTTTCACTTCCTTTCAAGTATTACAGATTTAGCATGTCATAATATAGTGTAAATATGAAATGCTGCTATAATAAAGCTTATGATTTCACTAGAGTACCAAATTTCAGGAACTTAATTTGAGTAGTGGGCATCAAATATTCCTTTCAAATTGATGAAAATTGCTATTGCAGTCTGCCACCTTTACTCTCAAAGTTAATTACATATAGGTTGTGTTCCCACAAGAATGTCAACTTTTGCCAATCCCATTTAGATTATTACATAAAAGAAAACTAATATCTTCACAGGACAGATTGCTAAAAGAATATTTGGTCTATATATACATAATTTCAATGAAAGCTGTTGTCTGTGCTTCGTTTTAATCAAATGATTCTAGGAGAATAGCTATTTCTCTATTTTAAAGATACATGTTTGAGTATAAGATTAAGGCATATTTTTTAAGTTCAAATGTTTTTTTCTAATATTCCAGACACCAGTAATACCATTTAAAACATTTGATGTAGCATATAATATGGGGCATAAATCTTTACTGTTAGTAGTATTATTAAAGAATAAAATATATCATTATTATTTATTACTTTATTATGCAGAATACTGAACCAGTTCTGTGACTTGAGACTTGCATTCTGTAAAATGAAGATTTGAATTAACTTTGAAAGCTGTTTCCAAGTCCACCATTTGGAGATTCTGAGCTTTATTCTGCAGTGTAGCCCAAGCAATGTCCACTACACATTTCAGATTACCTACTTTAACCTTATTATGTAAAAGATGTAAAAGCTGAGGTGGACAGTGGTGAAATAATTCTTTCAGTATCACAGAGAAGTTGTTTGCCATGGGTCAGGAGATGAGGTTATTAGAGAGGTCCAATCCATTTAAGTTCTTACCCCCTCCCCTCCATCATATAGGTCCCCTGTTTTTGTTTTGTTTTTAATTATTTCTTGAAAAAGCAGTGAGTTGAAACTCTGACAGCTTAGATACCCAAAGGTCTTTAAAAAAAGGCAACTAAAACTAAGTAACCCTATCAATACTTTTTCTTGGCTAAACAAAAATTACTCTATTCACCTGTTGTAAGATGCACCCCTTTTAGTTTTCTGTGTCTGAAATCAGGATGAGGGTCAATGGTTAGTTATAATCATTGTCAACCAGCTGTCAGTTGTTATGTAAGCAAGATTTCTTAAGCTTTATGAATGTGGTCATGACTGTTCACATAGCCATGCTTCATCTAAGTTATTAATTACACCATTTATATTACAGGTGCAGAGTTTAATTGTCATTCAATATTCCTTCAGAAGAGTTTCAGTCTGATTCAGTATTGGAACAAAAAGTTATTGTGTGAAAAGAAAGGCAAGGAAACAGTGACAAGTGTTAAATTTCCTAAGACAAAGCAAATATTTATTGTTGGAGCAATGACCACAATTCTGTATTTTCTTGTTAAATCAACAGCTGACTGATTTATATAGCCTTTTTTCTCATCATGTCAACCAAGCGACAATATCACCAGAGATCTCATTAGAAATGCAGAACCTTGGGGCACCTTGCCTGGGTTGCTCAGTTGTTTAAGCATCTGACTCTTGATTTCAGCTCAGGTCATGATCTCAGGGTTGTGAGGTCGAGCCCCACGTCAGGCTCCACGCTAGGCGTGGAGCCTGCTTAAGATTCTCTCTCTTCTTCTGCCCCCCTTTAAAAAAAATGCAGTATCCTGGGCCCACCCCAAATCTAGTGAATCAGAATCTGCATTTTATCAAGATGCCCCTATAATTTCTTTGCACCTTAAAATTTGAAAAGCATAACTTTATAGTACCAAGGAAAATACCCACAAGAAGATGAAGCTGTTTTATATTTTGTTACTGAGATACGTGCTTTCTCTCATATGTTAAGCAATGCAACCTAAAGCTGGAGAAAGCCCCTTAGAAAAGATGAAAGAAACTTCAAAGCAACAAAAAGCTGATGTGACTGATTCATAAGCAAGCATGACAATATTGATAGAAATCTACGTCCAAGTAAATTTAAAGGCTTGTTCTATAAGCTCTATCTAGGTATTAAATAGATTCTAGTGATAAGAAAGCATATGCTATGGTTTATTTGACAACATTTTTTTTCTTTCCTAGCAATACATAAAATGACGGTATACCTTACTATAGGTGAAACAACAGATGTGATGAAATACAGAAAATGGTAAAAGTACAGTGTATCACAACCCCATTAGAAACCATGGAAATAACTCCTGTTCATAAGCCTCTATGAACTTGAGATAATAGGACAAACTGACATTGAAAATAATTAATTTGTATAGCTTAAGAATTATTCTAGAAATTATTTTATTATCACACACAGTTTTCTTTGCTAAATAATTGTTTACATAGGAAGAAGAGAAAGAATTAATAAAAAGATTATCCACATTTTATTTGTATGCTACATTAAATAATGACATAATGGAAATTTTCTCTAAACATAATAGTTGCATTCATAGTAAATTAGTTCATTATAACTTTGTCACATACATTGAATATAAAATTAACACTTATGAGTAGGTTTTTTTTTAACCACAAAAACAAAGCAGGATAGAAATAGCTTAAGAAGCTGGATTTGAGTATCTGCTTTTAGTTTGGTATTTTAAAAGGTTTATCTAAATATCTCATTCATTTTTTCTTTGTTGCCATTTAGAATACGAAACATACAATGTACATGCATATATAACATGCAAAAAATTTAACTTAGAAGAAATCACTTTTTTCCAGTAATACTGGGGAGCCTTTATAGACTGCTATCCTTGGCTTAAACCAGTCACTGTTGACTGTTGGACTGCTTTCAGCCTGATTTTCCAGTTTTATTTCTTTATCGATGATGATCATGATGGTTTTTACCGTAGTTTTTGCTCAGCATGCTATCTTGTTGAGGCAGAAGAATGGAGGTTTGAGGAAAATCATGGTGAGAACATTTTCTGATTTACCAAGATGGCTTTCTGAGTTCATTTACTGATAAGCTGCCAGGATGCCTGGTCCTGCTGCTGAGGCGTATGGAAAACATTTGAATCTTGCCACCAGAACGGGAAAATATGACTATGAATCAAAGTACTTTTTCCCACTACATTTTGATTTTCCTGTATATACAATATATTCTATAGGGTGGATGATTAGTGAATGCTTTTCAAATAAATACATGCAGAAAAAAATGTCCTATTTCAGATATAGTCCCTTCTTATCTGGCTACAGTACAAAAGACTTCACTGAGTAGATGACATTTTAGACTGTTTTAAAAGATGATTAACATCTCAATAGGCATACAATCAGTATTTGTTTAATTATATGCCCTTATGTCTCACATTTTTATTGAATTTTTTTCACTCACCTATGAAGAAGACTAATTTTAACAATGCTTATTTTGTGTCATGTATGAGATCATTCATGAGTGGCAGGAAGTATCTAGTTCATTTTATTTTATGGGATGATTTTAATTCTCTAGCTCTTTAGAATATTTTCCATGATATTATAACCTAAGGTGAATAAACTTCTATTCCTGTTCCGGATACCCAGTCACATTTTTTTTTTCCTAAAATTTTATAATTACATGAGTTAAACATCTGAATGTTGACAAGTTGATGGGGGTGAGGACCATCTACATGTTAAACTTGGGATGATCCCCTAGAGCACTACACATATTATTTATCCAAATGTACCTTTTTAGACTGATTTCTCAAAAAGTAAAATCTGGGCTTCTTTGGATTTATAAGCAAAATTAAAAGTTTTTTCTCAAAACAGCAAGTTCTAAAAGTGATGAGAATTATGGTGTGCTCTGGGGGCATCTGGGTGGCTCAGTCGGTTAAGCATCTGCCTTCGGCTCAGGTCATGATCCCGGGGTCCTAGGATCGAGCCCCGCACCGGGCTCCCTGCTCGGGGGGAGCCTGCTTCTCCCTCTCCCTCTGCCCCTACCCCCTGCTGTGCTCTCTCTCTTTCTCTCTCTCTCTAAAATAAATAAAGTCTTAAAAAAAGAAAAGAATTATGGTGCACTCTGTGTGACTGGTAGCATCTATATCACCTGGAAACTGTTTTTAAAAATGCAGAATCTCAGGCTGTACCCTAGACTGACTGAATCAGAATCTGCATTTTAACAAATCTCTAGGCAATTCCTGTGCACATCAAAGTTTGGGAAGTGCTGGTAGCCTATTCCCTTTCCTGATCTCCAGTTTTGATTATATCATACTGAGAATCTGCAGAGTAAATCCCAGCCCCTAAACCTTTCCTTCAAAGTACACATGGTTTACAGCATTCTCAAACAGAATGGAAAACACATGACTAGATTTTAGAACACAAAAATAATCTCAGTTTTACATGCTTCAAAACGCTGTGAACATGTCTTTTCATGTCCTCATGATTTTTTGAGTTATACGATAATTTTTTTTTCTAAACAAGGAATAAAATTATATCCACTAAATGAATTCATATGTCCCTGTTGTATTCTGGTCTTCTATTGATAGTCTCAGAATGTTATTTTAGCTTTCTTAGATTTGTGGAAATCATGCTGCTTTGTTCCCTACAGGAATTAAAATAAAATATTAGCAATTATGCATATTTAATTTTCAAAATGCCAAGTAATTACTCACAACATTTATAAAAAGGAAAATTATCTTCAATAATCATAAAATGTTTCCTTAGTAAGGGGCAGCTGAGTCTAAAGTTGTGTTAATCATGGGTATTTTTTATTAGAGTGATCAGAATGAAGAATGAATTTATAACCATGTCCCTCTTCTTTCTTTTGCAGATGCAAGACAAAGGTCTACCCTGATGAACTTCCAAACACAAGCGTAGTCATTGTGTTTCACAATGAAGCGTGGAGCACTCTCCTTAGAACTGTTCACAGTGTTATAAACCGTTCCCCACGCTCCCTGCTCTCCGAGGTCATCTTGGTAGATGATGCCAGCGAAAGAGGTATAAATATTTCCCCCACATATATTTTTTAATCAGAAAGCTTTATTATGGTTGGGAAGATAGCCGGGCAATGACCTGTATTTTCCTTATAATTCTACTAGCCCTGAAATCACCCATCAACTTTCATCAATATACCCAGTCAGTGCCAATTCCAGGAATACGAAACTGATTCTTTCGGTATCTCTCATGATCCCATTTGATCCGTATTAACCTAAGAAATCAGCTAAAATGATTTTCAAAAGTATTTGTTTTTTTTCTCAACTTAAATGATCATGCGATTGAGCATGAATATGACTTTGTGGACATCTGTCTTGTGTGTGTGTGCGTGTGCAGGTAAAAGCAAAATAACGTATAATTAAGAAGTCTCCATTTACTATTGTGGCCCAGTTTCTAAATTCAAGTCTGGTATATTAACTTCCTATTGTATCCTTATCTTTGCCAGTCAAATGATAGAGTTTTCATGAAATATACATTAATTTACTGATAAAATCTCTATATAATTATTTCACCTAATGCAAAGAAATGTTGATAGGAGTTGGCTACCATTTCTGTGTGTTACATTCCATCTGGGCAGCAGTCTCTCCGCTGTGTCTTAAAATAGTTTCAAAACTTTATAAATTCTTATTGCGCATTACAGATTTTCTCAAGTTGACGTTAGAGAATTATGTGAAAAATTTAGAGGTGCCGGTAAAAATTATTAGAATGGAAGAGCGCTCTGGGTTAATACGTGCCCGCCTTCGAGGAGCAGCTGCTTCAAAAGGGCAGGTCATAACTTTTCTCGATGCACACTGTGAATGCACCTTAGGATGGCTGGAGCCTTTGCTGGCGAGAATAAAAGAAGACAGGTAAGAACTCATGTGTTCTCTGCCTGGGTTTTGACTGAACCTGCTAGGACAGTTCCAGGTACCAGTCAAAACTTCTTTATAAATTGCTATTTCTAGAAGGCTTATTTTCTAGCTTTTTAAAAAGCACCCCTCCCCCATATAATATAGGCTTATTCATGCTGAATATTAATATTTGTTTAACAAATAGTCAAACACTTCAAACAGTAAAAAATGAATATTCATTTTGTACGTGATAGAAATGAGTCCAATTTGAAACAGTGTCATGTTTTATAAAATACATTTCAAAGCACCTCATTGTGTCCCCACAACCACCCTGTGAGGAAGGTAATATAGATGTTCTTGTCTGTACTAGTAATAGGAAGGAACAAAGATGTTAAGTAGCTTGTCCCAGTTATTTGAAGTGTTGGGAACAGCAATTTAGTTCTACCCATTCCCAGACCAGTCTTCTCTCTACTAGGTCACTGCCCTTATTCAAAGTCTGGTTCAAAACCACCTAGAGGATCTTAAAAGTGAAGACATACACTCACACATTCCACTGGAATGAAATCATGGTTAAAAAAAAAACAAAAACAGAGCACAATTATTAGAATTTTAATTATTTAAACAATGTTGCCAATTTGTAAACACAAATTGTGAAATCTGAAAAAATTGAATAGTACTTTATAGAAATTAAGAACCCTCATACCTACCTGAAATTTTTTCTGATAATGATGCTATCAAGTACAAACTTTTCTTTGCAGATATTCATAAACATTGATGATAAATGATTATAATTCCTAAGTACCTAATGAAGACAACTGTGTTGAATGCTCTGATATAATAACAAAGCATTGCATAACACCTTGTTTGCATAGTCATTTCACCTACCCTAGAAAGGTCTTCTTAGAATTGAAGTTTTTAATTAAGCATCTAAGACAAGAGCTGCTTAGGGTGAGCTAGTCCAACTACATCGTGTAAACGGCAGGATTTGGTACTTGCCAGGAAGATAGATGGAGGTTGTCAGTAAAATGAGCCATAGCAGTTGAAGAAAGCAGTGGGAACCTTTTAGTCAACTGAGTGTAGTACACAGCTAATAACATTTTTCCACTCTGTGTATTGTACAGTATGCACTGCAGGGTAAGACTGGCAAAGTGAAATGAACTTAGAACATCTTAAGTGCATTTTCTGGCAACTTTTCATACATTATGCTGCTTTTTCAAACATGTGTTTCGTATTCAACTTACTGAATTTTTAATATAATGTTGTTCAATATCATCATGCATAGATCATTTATTTTTTAATCTAACAATATGTTTAGATTGTATTTGCATATAATGAATTCTGAGGTCTTGTCCTGCTTATACATTCTAAAGTTGCCATAACTAGATAATAAAGTCCTATTCAAGGTTATTAGATCTAATTTTGCCTCCCCATTACAAATTAAGTCATTAAACTTAATGAAGAGAGAAAGATATTGATTTTGTAGGGACCAGAATTACCAAGAATCTTTTTCAAGGCTAGATGAATCCTACTGATTTCTGAGAACTCGAGGCTTTGGCCAATTGTGTGGAATAGAAGACCTAATTGAAAACGAGCATTTGTGATACTGGTGTTACAAAACCGGAATAAATAATGGACAACATTTATTTGCTTTCCACATTTATGGGTGATTCAAAAGCATATTTGTATATTTACCCCCTGCCAAATATGAAAAATAAGCTCTGATCTTTGGAATTAACTACAAGCGATGCAAACTTGAGTAGACCTGAACATTTACTGTAGAGATGACAGATTGGTCCCATAATAAAACATATAAGCCAGGAATAGAGGGAGACTGGAGAAAGCACAACATGGATTAAAAGAATATCCAATCTTCTCCTGGTGGAAGTTTCTTACCCTAAAAAAGCCACCATCAAGAACACCCACTCTTTACGAAGAAACAGATCATGAGATAAAAACCCCAGAAACTTAAGTCGCTTATCTTTCCCTATTTTAAAATATGTAGGTTGTTATGGTAAATTCTGAGATCTAGGACAACACACTTAGATATCGTCATGTCCCTAATATCTTTCAGAGGCAACATGTACTTACACTGATGATCATGATTTTTATTGTTGCTTCTGTTTGTTGATTTTTACTTGTTTGTTTTTCTAGTAGGCATTTCCCCAGGAAGATTTCTTCAGAACTCTTAAAACTAACCTATCCTCTTTGAGATTCAAAATACCAGGTCTAATTTGCCATCATCCACTCTCTACTTCTGCATGCTATTGCTTTTCAGTGGGCTTGAGATAAAATGATGCATAATATCAAAGCAGTGTGACTAATCATGCTGTGCGCGGAGGTTTTATGAAAAATAGACCATGTTCATCCTGCTGAGTTAGTACTTAGAATGCATTTGGAAATCAGCTTGAAGACCAATTAGTATATTTGATAAGATTATAAATGGTAGAAAGAAGTAGAGACCGTAAGCACGATGTAGTCAAAGAAAATGATTCCACAGAGAAAAAGGATAAAATGAAAATAAAGTCATATTAAAGTCACAAAATAATTAAATTTCAACTCAACATCTATACTGAGTCTGAAGAAGCTGATGTAGTATTTAAATTATTATTTATATGTAAACTGGTTTTGATTTTTCTGCAGGAAAACAGTTGTATGCCCCATCATTGATGTGATTAGTGATGATACCTTTGAATATATGGCTGGGTCAGACATGACTTACGGGGGTTTTAACTGGAAATTGAATTTCCGTTGGTATCCTGTTCCCCAAAGAGAAATGGATAGGAGGAAAGGCGATAGAACATTACCTGTCAGGTATGTGACTCATATCTTCCAAAGGATAGCATGTGTATTTCCGTAATAATTAAGGGGTATTATAAATTTATGCTCTCATTTTTAAGTCTTTTAAAAGCATATACTTTTTATTCATATACACCTTTGCATTATCACTGCTTACATGATAATCTAAGAATCAGTAACAGTATTAAATTTAGTTTAAATTAACCCAGGCAAATTTTACTATAGGCAGAAGCGCTGAATTTCTTTTAAAACCTTGTATATTCTTATATTCAAAATATATTTATTGTGAATTTTCTATCTAACAGCCTTGATGCTTCTGATAAATATATATCTTACCTAAATGTGTATGCTTTATAATAGAGATATTCTCAAAATTGAAATAACCAGAAATGTTTTGGCAAATATTCTAAATTTGCCAACTTCAAAGAGCCGTCTTCTTATAGATAGAAAAGAAAGATCCACTTGGAAAATTTTAATATATTAACAATTATGAAAGATTTATTGTTTGTTCTAAATTAGTTAAAATAGCTACTTAATTTGAAGTATTGATTCATAAAATATGTATTTGCTCTTAATACAAAATAAGAAATATCATATGTATCTTTAGTTGTCCAGATAAGCATTACCCCCTTTATTAACATAAAATGATCACCTTCTTATTTTAACATATTATTGTGTATGTCTTACCTGCAAACAAAAATTGATTTCCTAACAATATATTGGAGAGGGAGATCACTAGTTTTGCTCTTTAAAGATGAATTTGGCAAATCATGATTTAGTTTGAACAATAGAGAAATGCCCTAACATCCTAAAATAATATGTATGACCCATTATCTAAACAAGGATGCCTCCTAACCCACTGAAGAAATGATTTATCCATTGGCAAGACTAATTATCTAATGAATGAATTAAAGCTAACTCTAAAAATTGGCTCATGGAAGAGAACCACTCTGTTATTGAGCAGTTAATACTGGGATTGTTAACCTTCTTAAGGAGATATTACTATATCAAAGAGAAAAATAAAATGTGGCTCCAAACAATTTCATAAAGACATGAAGTTATTATGGCAGTATTTAAGTATAACTTAGTGGTCTTTAAATTTTGCTGTAATCTTCACATTTGCCAAGTCTTAGTGATCCTTGCTCTTAACAACTTGAGGAAAGACAGGCACTTTTATTACAGCATTGTTTATTAGAAATCCTGTTTTCCCAGGTCATGGTTTCATTTAGTGTTAGCTGATTTTTCAGCTTCCGAACCCATGTGAAAATTTTCAGTATACTTGACCAGTACACTCAAATATAATGTGTTTATTCATTTGAGAATGAAGTTTGAAAGAATGTGTGATTGTTTTTAAACACATTGACAAAAGACATGTTTTTAAAAACGCATTGTTTTTTTTAACACATTGGCAAAATACATGCTTTATTTAACTTTATTTTCTCACAGAGTGAAAAGGTAGATAACTAAGAGCCAACATTCATAGTAAGAAATTACTGATCTCATTCACAAAAGTAAAGATCTACATAGAAATCAGCTATTATTTCTCATCTTTCATTAATTAAAACAAAAAAGGAAACATCCAACTTGCTGTGTTTTAACCACAACTTATGTTTTTACTATAATAACATGGATACCCAATAAAATCTAAGTATATTTTGTCTATTTTCCTCAGTAATGGCACAATATTTCACTTTATAAAATGCTGAGGAAGCTGGAACAAGAGAAACAGAAACACCTCAGTCTTTGCTGAAGTTTCCAGATTTTTATGGCAAAAGGTTAATTAATTCACGGGCTGTGTTGTAACAGCCTGCAGGTAATTTTCATCAGCATAGCTGTAATGTGAACTTTCTTTGTACTTGTAATCTATTACTCAAAGACGTGATCATTTTTCTCACATTCGTACAAACAGATAAATCATTCTAGGTGTTGAAGACCAATTTTTTTTTTTCCTACTTGATTAACAGAATTCTGAATAGCTAAAGTGATTAAAATGAGGTTGAAATTTTAGCTTTCTTAGCGGAATGCCTCATTTAAAATGTCAGTTATGACAGAACTTTCTAGTGACTATAATTGGCTAGTCATCATTTAGAAATACAATCATGCATCAGCATACATAGAGAACCAACTTGAACTTGTGACTTAACCTTAGTTATATCACATTTAAAGTAAAGTTTATAATGGTTATACATATTATTCTACTGTCAACTTCTGGGCTTTGATATTTTCATTTTGATACTAAGTGAAGTTTGTAAAATACTTGGTATTTGTGAAGTTATGAGTATGGAATAATAGCACACATAACCTTGAACATTTAGTTTTCTTTAATCAATAAAGTCTCCTAGACATTTTAGCGGTCATATGACTTTTCAGTCATATCTCAATTATATGTGCAAAATAGAATAATCAAATTGTTAAACCAGAGGTCATAAACCAGGAGCTTAAGTGTCAGACATGCTGTGCAGATGTGGTTTTTTTGGTACATAAAATGCAAAATACATAGTGTTTTGCATTTTAAAAAATTAACAACATTTTAAAAATGAGATGTTCTAAGTAAATATATGAATTTTTAGCTGCCCTTGAAAAGTCAGATCTTGCTACAATGGTCTTGTATTCCTACTTGGCACCATCAGGTGGAGTTGAGTAGAATCTACCATTTAGAAATGGCCTGAAAGTTTAGCTCAGTCCCCCAACCCCTTTTTTTATGTGTTCCTGAGGCTGAGGATCAGTTCCATTTATCATCATTCCTGCTTAAAAAAATGTTTCTCGGTAACTGTTTCCCAGTCAGTGGTGAGAGAAATATGCTTATTGCAACTAATCAACTTCACATGTTGACTTTATTTGCCTTGCTATAAGCTTTTCAATTTGTGACCTTGACTTAGAGGCTACTGCCTGGGAAATGACTGAGTTTGAAACTCATCAAACATATTAGCCGTACATGAATACACATCTCCATTACCTAACGGAATAGGCAACCAGTAACATAAATTATCTGGTAGTGTAGATAATCCCCCAAATCATTTCATTAGGTTGGGGGTGTATTATGCATTTTTTTAATATCATTTTTGAGGTGATATGGTTTGGCTATTGAAATGAATTGCATGACATATGCAAATGTGCATGCCTACCCACTGTTGAGCACTGTGCTAGGTTCTGCACATACGAAAATGAATCTGGCTATCTCTGGTCTGAAGTGGCTCACCGGCACTGGCCATATGTGTGCTGGACAAGGGAATGAGGAGAGCATAAGTGGCCAGAGTGTTGATGCACAGGAGTTAGACTACATGAACTGCTAGAGTGGTATGTAAAGAATCTGGCTTTAATCTTGATTGTTTTAGTCTCTTAATTATGCCCTGTAGTAATCCTCAATAAATAATTATAAAGATACTAGTTTCTACTTTAATTTCTCATTGATTAAAATAGATTACTTTATTAAAAAAGCTATCAGTTATTTATCAAGTCTGTATAACTTTCTTTACTCTTTCTGTCTTGCCATTTGGACTCTTTTACATTTAGTCATTATTAATATTCTTTTTTTTTTTTAAAAAAAGATTTTATTTATTTATTTGAGAGAGAGAGCATGAGAGGGGGGAGGGTCAAAGGGAGAAGCAGACTCCCCACCGAGCGGGAGCCCGATGCGGGACTCGATCCCAGGACCCTGGGATCATGACCTGAGCCGAAGGCAGACGTTTAACCATCTGAGCCACCCAGGCACCCAGTCATTATTAATATTCTTGACATGACTTTCTTCATTCTTACTTGGAATACCATGTTCAGTATCTTCCTAAAGTAAAACAAAAGAGTTTTAGATTTTCTTCTAATATTTGCTCTCATAATAAGTCAAACATAGATGTAATGATGAATTTTATTCCTTACACCTTTTACTTACTTAGATATCCCTTTTTATTAACATTTGTCTGATATTATACATTTATTTTTCTCTCAACTGGAATTAGGAATTTATAAAGAAGATCAAATAAATTAAACATTATTAATAACATCTCAGATTATAATTATTGTTCCTTTATTGTGAAAAACTTATAAGATGTTCACATATTATTTTCTGTAACCTTCTAGTATGATATCATTGAAGAAGCATTGAGGCTGGCTTTGGAGGATCTGGGTTTTATTAATCAATCTCCTTCAATTGGGAAATTACCCATTCTTCTCAACTATGAAAAGGAAAATTATTCCCTGTTTTGCTTAACTCATGAAGTGCTAACATATTAAATGAGAAATATATTTGAAAGGAATTACTTCAAATGTATTTCTGAAAATGTAAGTAACAAATATATGCATTGCTAAATAAATGTGACAAGTAACTACAGCTATAAAGAAGCAGAACACCAATGAGCCACCTCTTTTAGTATTTTATTATATTTCCTTCCAGAGAGTTTCTTTTCAGATAGATCTCTCCAAAATTGATTTTATCTATTTATTTGATAGAGAGAGAACAAGAGACTGAGAGAGCAGGAGCAGGGGGAGGGGCAGAGGGAGAAGCAGACTCCAGGCTGAGTAGGGAGCCCAATGTGGGGCTCAATCCCAGGATCCCAAGATTACGACCTAAGCCAAAGCCAGACACTTAACCAACTGAACCACCCAAGTGCCCCAGATTTCTCCACAATTTAAAAATTGATATATTATTAGTTTTTCTCCATGCCATTAAATTAAAAAAAAAAATTTAATGGCTGCTAGCATCTCAATTATTAGCTCTTTTTTTTAAGATTTATTTATTTATCTTAGAGAGAGAGATTGAGAGAGAGGGGGCAGGGCAAAGAGGGAGAGAGAGAATCCTCAAGCGGACTCCCCACTGAGCATAAAGGTGCAACATGGGGCTTGATCCCAGGACCCCAAAATCATGACCTGAGCCAAAATCAAGAGTCAGTTGCTCAACAGACTGAGCCACCCAGGCACCCCAGCTCTTTTGTTTTTTATAAAGACAATTGAGAGTTGAGGAGTTAACAGAGGAGTAGGAGACCTAACTTTCATCTGGTCCCAGGAATTCAGCTAGATAGTTATCAAACCATTCAGAACGCCTACAAACTCAATAGGAGATTGAAGAAAAGAATAACAGCAACTCTCTAAAATAGAAAAGCAACCACTTTTTGGAAGGTAGGACATGAGGAGAAGTGGGTCTGAGGCAATATTAGGGAAGATAGACTGCGGGGGAAGGGAGCCTCCATCAGGCAGATACCGGTAAGTGATAGAGCAGCGGAGCACAAAATCAGAAGTCTGCTCTGCTGAGGGACGTTGCTCCAGTGGCAAAGCAGGGGGTGGAACCCTCACTGGGACAGTGTGGTCTAAGGACCTTTGGGGTCACAGGAAGACTGAGTGTGGCAGAGCTCCCAGGTATTGGAGCAGGAAAGCCAGCTGCAAAGACGGAGCCAAGGAGTGGACTCTCAGCTTGGGGTTGCCGTAAACCGTGATCCGCAGCACAGTCGGGCCACTGCTCTCCCAGCTGGGACTCAACAAGTGGCAGATCCGGGGAGACTCCCCTTCCTCCCCCAGGAGGAGCGGTGCGGGAGCGCACCACAGGAATCTGCTGGGTTTGGAGACTCCAAATGGGGTTGTACACCAAAGATAGAAATGCTCGGTCACAGTCTGGGTGAGCACGGAGTGCAGCTGGAGCCCAGGGAGACGGGAGTGATTGCTTTTCTCTGAGGGTGCACTGAGGAGTGATGCCCCGAGCTCTCGGCTCCTCTGGAGCAGAGATTGGGAGGTCACAATTTTCATTCTCCTCCTCCAAAGCTATATGGAAAGCTTTCAGGGAACAAAAGCTACTGAGAGCAAACCCAAGCAGATTACTTAGCCCGGCCCCGGACAAGGGCAGGGGATTCCACCTGGGGCAAAGACATTTCAGAATCACTGCAACAGGCCCCTCTCCCAGAAGATCAGTGGAACAGCCAGCCAAGACCAAGTTTACCCATCAATGAGAACAGCAGAACTCCAGCACTAGAGGAATACAGCACATAGAATCCATGGCTTTTTTTCCCCTGATTCTTTAGTCTTTCAAAGTTAATTTTTTTAATTTTATTTTTTTCTTTTTCTATTTTTGTTTAGTTGAAGTTTTCTTCTTTCCTTTTTCAACTAACATCTTATCAATTCCTTTTTTAAAATCTTTTTTAATGTTTCATTTTTACAGTCATATTCTATCTCCTCAATGTTTAACCTTATTTTTTGCATATATATATGTAAGTTTTTCTTTCTTTAAAGTTTTGGGATACAGTTTCTCCTAAAAGATCAAAATATACCCTAAATCTAGTGTATGATGTTGTTCTAGTCTCCAGCCTGACCACATTCTTTTTTTTTTTTAATTTTTTTCATTCTTTTTTCAACCAACTTCTTATCAATTCCTTTTTTAAAATCTTTTTTAATTTTCATCTTTACAGTCATATTCCATTCTTTCATCATATTAACCCTTAATTTTTTATATATGTAAGTTTTTCTTTCTTTAAAATTTTGGGAGGCACTTTCTTCTAACAGACCAAAATACACCCAACAGCTAGTGTGTGCCTCTGTTCTATTCAACAGCCTGATCATATTCTTTTATTTTTTTCCCCTTCTTTTTTTGTTTTCCCCTTTCTTTTACCCTCAGTTTCTGGTCTCTTCTGATTTGTTTAGTGTATATATTTCTGAGGTTGTTGTTACCCTCTTAGCATTTTTTTAGCATTTTGTTCTCTCATTCATCTATTCTCCTATGGACAAAATGACAAGATGGAAAAACTCACCTCAAAAAAAAAGAACAAGAGACAGTACCGACTGCCAGGGACCTAATCAATACGGACATTACTAAGATGTCAGAACTAGAGTTCAGAATGACGATTTTAAAGATACTAGCTGGGCTTGAAAAAAGCATAGAAGATACAAGAGAATCCCTTTCTGGAGAAATAAAAGAACTGAAATCTAACCAATTCAAAATCAAAAAGGCTACTAAATGAGCTGCAATCAAAAATGGAGGTTCTAACTGCTAGGATAAATGAGGCAGAAGAGAGAATTAGTGATATAGAAGATCAAATGATGGAGAATAAAGGAGCTGAGAAAAAGAGAGATAAACAACTACTGGATCACGAGGGCAGAATTTGAGAGATAAATGATTCCATAAAGCGAAACAACATTAAATAATTGGGATCCCAGAAGAAGAAGAGAGAAAGGGGCAGAAGGTATACTAGAGCAAATTATAGCAGAGAATTTCCCTAATTTGGGGAAGGAAACAGGCATCAAAATCCAGGAGGCACAGAGAACCCCCCTCAAAATCAATAAAAATAGGTCAACACCCTGACATCTAATAGTAAAACTCACAAGTCTCAGAGACAAAGAGAAAGTCCTGAAAGAAGCTCAAGACAAGAGGTCTGTAACCTACACCAGTAGAAACATTAGATTGGCAGCAGACCTATCCACAGAGACCTGGCAGGCCAGAAAGGACTGGCAGGATATATTCAGAGCACTAAATGAGAAAAATATGCAGCCAAGAATACTATATCCAGCTAGGCTGTCATTGAAAATAGAAGGAGAGATAAAAAGCTGCCAGGACAAACAAAAACTAAAAGAATTTGCAAATGCCAAACCAGCCCTACAAGAAATATTGAAAGAGGTCCTCTAAGCAAAGAGAGAGCCTAAAAGTAACATAGACCAGAAAGGAACAGAGACAATATACAGTAACAGTCACCTTACCGACAATACAATGGCACTAAATTCATATCTTTCAATAATTACCCTGAATGTAAATGGGCTAAATGCCCCAATCAAAAGACACAGGCTATCAGATTGGATAAAAAAACAAGACCCATCGATACGCTGTCTGCAAGAGACTCATTTTAGAACCAAAGACACCTCCAGGTTTAATGTGAGGGCGTGGAAAACACTTTACCATGCTAATGGACATCAAAAGAAAGCTGGGGTGGCAATCCTTATTAGATTTTAAACCAAAGACTATAATAAGAGATGAGGAAGCACACTATATCCTACTTAAAGGGTCTATCCAACAAGAAGATCTAACAATTGTAAATATCTATGCCCCTAACATGGGAGCAGCCAATTATATAAGCCAATTAATAACAAAATCAAAGAAACACATCAACAATAATACAATAATAGTAGGGGACATTAACACCCCCCCAACTCAAATGGACAGATCATCTAAGCAAAAGATCAAAGGGAAATAAAGGCTTTAAATGACACACTGGACCAGATGGCCTTCACAGATATATTCAGAACATTCCATCCCAAAGCAACCGAATACACATTCTTCTCTAGTGCACATGGAACATTCTCCAGAATAGACCACATCCTGGGTCACAAATCAGGTCTCAACCAGTACCAAAAGATTGGGATCATTCCCTGCATATTTTCGGACCATAATGCTTTGAAACTAGAACTCAGTCATAACAGGAAAGTTGGAAAGAACTCAAATACATGGAGGCTAAAAAGCATCATACTAATGAATGAATGGGTCAACCAGGAAATTGAAGAATTTTAAAAATTCATGGAGGGGTGCCTGGATGGCTCAGTCATTAAGCGTCTGCCTTCGGCTCAGGTCATAATCCCAGGGTCCTGGGATCGAGCCCCACATCGGGCTCCCTGTTCAGCGGGAAGCCTGCTTCTCCCTCTCCCACTCCCCCCTGCATGTGTTCCCTCTCTCGCTGTCAATCTCTCTGTCAAATAAATAAATAAAATCTTAAAAAAAAAATTCATGGAAACAAATGAAAATGAAAACACAACTGTTAAAAATCTTTGGGATGCAGCAAAGGTGGTCCTAAGAGGAAAGTATATAGCAATACAAGCCTTTCTCAAGAAACCAGAAAGGTCTCAAATACACAGCCTAACCCTACACCTAAAGGAGCTAGAGAAAGAACAGCAAATAAAGCCTAAGCCCAGCAGGAGAAGAGAAGTAATAAAGATCAGAGCAGAAATCAATGAAATAGAAACCAAAAGAACAGTAGAACTGATCAACAAAACTAGGAGCTCATTCTTTGAAAGAATAAGATTAATAAGCCCTTGGCCAGACTTACCAAAAAGAAAAGAAAAGGGACCCAAATAAATAAAATCATGAATGAAAGAGGAGAGATCACAACCAACACCAAAGAAATACAAACAATTATAAAAACATATGAGCAACTAGAGCAAGTTAGATAATCTGGAAGAAATGGATGGATTCCTAGAGATGAATAAACTACCAAAACTAAACCAGGAAGAAATAGAAAACCTGAACAGACCCATAACCACTAAGGAAATTTAAGCAGTAATCAAAACTCTCCCACCAAAGAAGAGCCCAGGGCCAGATGGCTTTATAGGGGAATTCTACGAAACATTTAAAGAAGAATTAATACCTATTCTTCTGAAGCTATTTCAAAGAATAGAAATGGAAGGAAAACTTCCAAACTCATTTTATGAAGCCAGCATTACCTTGATCCCAAAACCAGGCAAAGACCCCATCAAAAAGGAGTACTATAGACCAATATCCCTGATGAACAGGGATGCAAAAATTCTCACCAAAATACTAGCCAATATGATTGAACAGTACATTAAAAGGATTATTCAACACAACCAAGTGGGATTTATTCCTGGGCTGCAAGTTTGGTTCAACATCCGCAAATCAACCTATGTGATACAATACATTAATAAAAGAAAGAACAAGAACCATATGATACTCTCAATAGATGCAGAAAAAAGCATTTGACAAAGTACAACATCCTTTCTTGATCAAAACTCTTCAGAGTGAGGGATAGAGGGTACATACCTCAATATCATAAAAGCCATCTACAAAAAGCCCACAGCGAATATCATACTCAATGGGGGAAAACTGAGAGCTTTTCCCCTAAGGTCAGGAACACGGCAGGGATGTCCACTATCACCATTGCTGTTCAACATAGTACTAGAAGTCCTAGCCTCAGCAATCAGACAACAAAAAGAAATAAAAGGCATCCAAATCAGCAAAGAAGAAGTAAAACTCTCACTTTTTGCAGATGATATGATACTTTATGTGGAAAACCCAAAAGACTCGACCCCAAAACTGCTAGAACTCATACAGGAATTCAGTAAACTGGCAGGATATAAAGTCAATGCACAGAAATCAGTGGTATTTCTATACACCAACAACAAGACAGAAGAAAGAGAAAGGAGTCGATCCCATTTACAATTGCACCCAAAACCATAAGATACCTAGGAATAAATCTAACCAAAGAGGCAAAGAATCTGTACTCAGAAAACTATAGAATACTCATGACAGAAATTGAGGAAGACACAAAGAAATGGAAAAATGTTCCATGCTCATGGATTAGAAGAACAAATATTGTGAAAATGTCTATGCTACCTAGAGC
>NC_138371.1:69628643-69660053 GCF_054177405.1 Leptonychotes weddellii | reverse complement strand
CAAAGCAAAGCTGGCGACATCACAATTCCGGACTTCCAGCTCTATTACAAAGCTGTCATCATCAAGACAGTATGGTATTGGCACAAAAACAGACACATAGATCAATGGAACAGAATAGAGAGCCCAGAAATGGACCCTCAACTCTACGGTCAACTCATCTTCGACAAAGCAGGAAAGAATGTCCAATGGAACAAAGACAGTCTCTTCAACAAATGGTGTTGGGACAATTGGACAGCCACATGCAGAAGAATAAAACTGGACCATTTCCTTACACCATACACAAAAATAGACTCAAAATGGATGAAAGACCTCAAAGTGAGACAGGAATCCATCAAAATCCTTAAGGAGAACACAGGCAGCAACCTCTTCGACCTCAGCCGCAGCAACTTCTTCCTAGGAACGTCGCCAAAGGCAAGGGAAGCAAGGGCAGATATGAACTATTGGGATTTCATCAAGATAAAAATCTTTTGCACAGCAAAAGAAACGTGCAACAAAACCAAAAGACAACCAACAGAATGGGAGAAGATATTTGCGAATGACCTATCAGATAAAGGGCTAGTATCTAAAATCTATTTAGAACTTACAAACTCAACACCCAAAGAACAAATGATCCAATCAAGAAATGGGCAGAAGACATGAACAGACCTTTTTCCAAAGAAGACATCCAAATGGGCAACAGACACCTGAAAAAGTGCTCAACATCACTCGGCATCAGGGAAATCCAAGTCAAAACCTCAATGAGATACCACCTCACATCAGTCAGAATGGCTAAATTTAGCAAGTCAGGAAACGACATATGTTGGCGAGGATGCAGAGAAAGGGGAACCCTCCTACACTGTTGGTGGGAATGCAAGCTGGTGCAGCCACTCTGGAAAACAGTATGGAGGTTCTTCAAAAAGATGAAAATAGAGCTACCATACGATCCAGCAATTGCACTACTGGGAATTTACCCCAAAGATAAAAATGTGGTGATCTGAAGGGGCACATGCACCCCAATGTTTTTAGCAGCAATGTCCACAATAGCCAAACTATGGAAAGAGCCTAGATGTCCATCAACAGATGAACGGATATAGAAGATGTGGTATATATAAACAATGGAATACCGTGCAGCCGTCAAAAAAAAAAAAAAAAAAAAGAAATCTTGCCATTTCCAACAACGTTAATAGAACTGGAGGGAATTATGCTACGCGAAATAAGTCAACTGGAGAAAGACAAGTACCATATGATCTCACTGATATGGGGAATTTGAGAAACAAGACAGAGGATCATAGGGAAGGGAGGGAAAAATGAAACAAGACGAAACTGGAGAGGGAGACAAACCATAAGAGACTCTTAATCTCAGGAAACAAACTGCGGGTTTTTGGAGTGGAGGTGGGTGGGAGGGATGGGGTGTCTGGGTGATGGACATTGGGGAGGGTAAGTACTATGGTGAGCACTGTGAATTATGTAAAACTGATGAATCACAGACCTGTACCCCTGAAACAAATAATAGATTATATGATAATAAGAAAAATTAAAAAAAAATGACATTTGAGAGTTTTTTTACCCTTTATTTTGCCAATTTTGTCTTCTAATTTTTTGTATATAATGTGGTCTTTTTAGAATTATGCAATTAAGAATGTGAAACTTGTTTTAATACTTTTGATACTTTTTGCCAGTTTGATTCCCCTGCAAAATTATCAGACTCTATAGTTCCTCTAGTAAGTATAATAAAAAAAACACACACTTATTTTATTCTGTAAAGTGTTTTACAAATGAGACACAATATTTCCTATTATTTAATAGCAACTAAGAATATATTGCTTGGGCTCCTAGACTAAGAGGTGGGATGCCAGGTGGCTCAGTCAGTTAAGCATCTGCCTTTGGCTTAAGTCATGATTTGAGAGTCCTGGGATCGAGTTTCACATCCAGCTCTCTGCTCAGTTGGGGAGTCTGCTTCTCCCTTTCCTTCTGCCTGCTGCTCTCCCTGTTTGTGCTCGCTCTTTCTGTCAAATAAATGAATAAAATCTTAAAATATATATATATATATTGCTTAATTTTTATCTGTCAGATTTTCTCTATTAGACTTTTCTTAGGCCAATGAAAATACATTTTTACCTTGGAGGAAAGAAGCAAGGATACTCTCAAATCCTGTGAGACACTTCTTTACAATAGAAGATACTAAAGCAAAACACAGGGAAAGGTCAAAATTATGTGAAGAACAAAGACTTTGAAGGAAAAAGTTTGAAGGAAAATCTTTAGAATATTCCAACTGTTTAGCATTCTTACCTACTCATGTGAAAATCTAATATATGTTGATTTTGAAAGAAAAAATTCCCACCTTAGGTGTCTGCCTTTGGCTAGGGTCATGATCCCGGAGTCCTGGGATCGAGCCCCACGTCGGGCTCCCTGCTCAGCAGGAAGCCTGCTTCCCCCTCCCCCACTCCCCCTGCTTGTGTTCCCTCTCTCGCTGTGTCTCTCTCTGTCAAATAAACAAATAAAATCTTTAAAAAAAAAAAAAAAAGGAAAATAGCACATGTATATTATATTATTTCCTAATGGTTTAGAAGATCATTTTTTTTTCACAGTTTTCATAAAGGTCTATTTCATTATTGGTGGTAGTGCATTTAACAGTTAAATACGTTTAAATAATGTATAGGTGACTGCGTGACTGCAGCATTGGTAACTAGATAGATAACCAATTCAACTAGAAACCAGCTAACAAGTAACTGTCTAAATATTTAAAATACAGCTCTTGTTTAGATCATCCTTTGATTTGGTCACCTTCTTGGCGGGGGGCCGGAGCCTGCTGATCACACTGGAAATATATTAAGGCCAAATCTTCTGATATCCATTCCCAGAGGTTTCTTTAGATAATTTACAAGACTTTCCTAGCATCTGTTGAGATGAGATGAAAACGAGGTATTAATGAAAACATTTAAAAACATCTGGCCTCATTGTTTATTTTGATTCTTCCTACGCATAAAATGAAAGGAAAAGGAAAGATAAAAAATTTGCGCCAATTACTGTACATCCTCTTGGAAGCTTAGGGTTTTATCAGGTTGTGAGGATTATGAAAAAGGATTAAGGAAAAAGGAAAAAAATAACTTTTCCTTTCCTGGCATATAGGTCTTTAAGCACAAGTTAAAGTATTTGATTCCAATACTTGTTGGTAAATGGGGTCTTTGGCAGCAAAGTAAGCCACTTGCCCATAATAAGGAGAACTTTTTTCTTCTTTTTTTTTCTTTTTCTTATCCTTTAAAAATAGCTTTGTAACTGTTTTTGTGTTCCATAGACTAAAGGATTGAGCAGGTTTCCTTGTTCAGAGCTTAAACCTGCATGGGCTCTTAAAGTGACAGTTTCTTCTCTACCAAAGCTGCATCTTCTTACCCAGTATGTTCCAAGTGGGTATCGTGGTGTGCAATATTTCACTAAACCCCATTTCTGTTCTCTGTAAAAACCTTGAAATACATTCAACATTTGATTATTCATCACTCTAATGAAGTAATCGTTACACTTTTGCTTCCTTTCTGTCTCTTCTGCTTTCTATATTGGAGATAGTAGACAGAGTAAGGAGGGAAGGAGAGAAACTCACACCATCTAATTTTTGTTTGGTTTCTAAACCTGCAAAATGGTTAACCAAATCATATTTTATGATTTAAAAAAATTGAGATTATGTATTTCAGCTATTTATGCCTCATATTTGTGTAAATAATAAAATATTTATGTTTCTCATTTCTCTTTATTATGGCTTATACTATATGAGAAATGTTATTAACACAGAGCTAAATACTTACAGTCTAGATATTGTGTTCTTGGATCATTGCAAATCACAGCCTGAGGCTGACCTATAGTCTCTCAAATCTTTAGATTTTTTTTTCCCAGAGACCTTACTTATTTACCAAGTAAGATGAATAGAATCCTAATATGTTAAAGGGAAAGACTAGTGAGAAGAAACGATATTTCAATAACTTTGAAATAAGTTGCTTTGAAGAGCAGTGCATTTTTAAAATCCATAGGAAAACACGGTGCATATATTTGGGGCTTGAAATCAGGAAAGTGTATTTCTAATTACCTACCTCAAATTCTTTGGTGTATATGGACACATTGAGTGATGACTAGTTGGTAGAGAGGGAGAGAGGTATGTAGGGAGAGGGAGAGAGGAAGGAAAGAGAAGAGAAGAGAGAAAAAAGAGAAAAGAAAAGATTGTTTCCTTAATTGGGCCACTGACTACCTGGGGGTTCTTGAGCAAGTCATTTAAACACATTGCAACTAAATTTGGTTGACCAGATCTATAGGGATTTTAAAGTTCTAAAATACTACAGTTCCTTTAAAAATTAATTAGACTCTGAAAATAATTTTTAAAAAGCTGATTATAATCTCGCCAAACACAGATGTTTTCCTTATTAAAATTAATATTTAAATGTGTAGTTCTTGTTTTGTGCTTGTACTACTCTAATAGTGTTACATCCATTAATACATATACCCTCATTTTATAGATGATTAAGCTGGAACACAGAGTTTAAGTGGCTTGGCTTACCAAAGGTCACACTGTGGGGTTGAGTTTTAACCCCAGTCAGTCTAGATACAAAGTCCACGCTCCTAAAAACTAAACTTATCCCTCTCTTGAGTCTTCTGTGGTCGCTCTGCTTTTCACACATGTGGTGGTGATTCTAGTATGAAATACTTGACTTACCATCTTATTGGTGAAAATGGAGACATCACAGTTTAGCATTAATGAATAATCAGACGTGTTCTATCATAATTTCTTTAACTTTCCCAACTTTTGGTGAAATGCTTCAGTGTTTTTCCATGTCAAATGCTTACTTTTTGGAATCCTTTCCTATAGTCCACATTATTACAAAGCTTTGTATCTTTAATTCTAAAATACTACCAAACTCAATCCCGAAAACTTCTACTAGATGATAAAATCCTGGAATGATTATCAGTTTAGGAGACGTGAAAAAGAATTATTTTTGTAATTTTAGAAATAAAATTGCAGGTGATTTTAACTTATAAATAGATTGCTTTGTGGTCATGAGGATACATGCTTATTTGTTTATTTCACTTATTTAACAAATATCTATTAATAGTCTAATAGTATTAAACCAAAATATTAGCTATATGTATAAAGGTGGTAAAATTTATGCAGAAATAAATGTAATACTCAAAAAGAAGTAAAAAAGTGCCTTGAGAGAAAAAGAGACTGAGGGCTACTGAAGGAGGCAGAAGTGGAGGATTACATCCAGACTGGAGGGACAGGGGCTGTACTGAGGGCAGGCTGCATGGAATAATAGTCTTTGGCCTAAGAATAGAGCAGGTTTGAACATACACCGGAAGTTTAAAAAGGGAAATCCAAGTCACAAGTGGATGTAGACACGTGCACCGGGGTGGGAAAGTTACTATTAACAGCTAAACACTTTGAATATAGAGAAATAGTTAAAAGGAATGGAGATGCTCTTTGGGTGGCACCACGTCACTGATGCCATAATAAGGAGCTGGAATTTTTTTTTTTTTTTGAGAGAGAGAGAGAGAGAGTGTGCACGAGTGGGAGGGCAGGCAGAGGGAGAGAGAGAGAGAGAGAATCTTAAGCAGTCTCCATGCTCAGTGTGGAACCGGACACAGGGCTTGATCTCACAACCCTGAGATCATGACCTGATCTGAAATCAGTAGTCAGTTGCTTAACCACCAGAGCCATCCAGGCACCCCTGGAACTTATTTCTTAAAATAGGTATTTAAACATCTGGTAAACAGTTTCAGAAGAGTTTTGATTTAGAGAAATTAATCTGGCTATGGTTTGTAGAATAAATTTTGGAAGCAGCAGACCCTAGAAGCAGGAGGATTCCCCTAACAGAGTTAGAAATAAGAGGACTAAAATTGGATAGTGACCATGATAACAGAGAACAGAGATAAGAGTCAAAAATACTTTGGAAGAAAATAGGAAGTAGGGGCGCCTGGGTGGCTCAGTCGTTAAGCATCTGCCTTCGGCTCAGGTCGTGATCCCAGGGTCCTGGGATCGAGCCCACACTGGGCTCCCTGCTCAGTGGGAAGCCTGCTTCTCCCTCTCCCACTCCCCCTGCTTGTGTTCCCTCTCTCGCTGTGTCTCTTTCTGTCAAATAAATAAACAAAATCTTTAAAAAAAAAAAGAAAATAGGAAGTATTTGGGAAATGATTGAATGGGACACAGGAAAGAAAGTTACTAAAAGGGGTTTTATCCTTTTGTGTTGAGATTCTGGAAGGGACTAGAGGACACTGAAGGAGAAGCAATATGGAAGAGTAGCACATGTTCAGTGCTATGTTTATACCTCGAGCAGACTCAAAAGAATTTTTTTTAAGAAAACATCTAGAAGGGCGCCTGGGTGGCTCAGTCAGTTAAGCGACTGCCTTTGACTCAGGTCATGGTCCTGGAGTCCCGGGATCGAGTCCCGCATCGGGCTCCCTGCTCGGCAGGGAGTCTGCTTCTCCCTCTGACCTTCCCCCCTCTCATGTGCTCTCTCTCTCTCTCATTCTCTCAAATAAATGAATAAATAAAATCTTTAAAAAAAATAAATAAAAAAAAAAAGAAAACATCTAGAAAGTAATTAGAAAAACACAAACAATGCAGGAGGAAGCAATGAAAAAAGAAAACACAGATTAGGACTCTGCCTCACAGAGAGGACAGTTAAAGTCATACAGTGAAAGAGCTTATACAGGTAAAGAGTATAGGAAGGGGAAAGCTCCACGGAGAGGTCCTTGGGAAGACTACATATTGGGAGAAAAGGAGATAATTATTAAGTGCACACATCTACAAAACAATATTATAATTGTATCTTATACTCATGTCACAAATATGGAATTAGGAACTTGAGACAGCCAGCAAGGAAAAGGAAGAGGAAGGGATATCAATAAGAATCATAAAATGAATAGGAAAAACCTCTCTGGAAAAAATGCAATTGGAGTCAGGGGTGAAATGTGTTTTAAGCAGCGAGGCTGAATTGTGTTCAAATGCTTCCAAAGGAAGACATTTTAAGGAAAGCCTATTGAAGTTCAGAATCAATGGGGCCTTTTCAGAAAGAAGTTATGGTAGAGGTGGGAGCAGGATCCAGATTCCAGTTAGAAGGTCAAGAGGAGTTGAGGGAATATGTAGAAAGTATTCTTTCAATAAGGTTACCAGTGAAGGGAATAGAAAATATATAGCCCTCATTGGAATGAGTAGTAGGATGGAGTGAAGAACTATTTTGGTTTAGGATAGAACTTGATTGAGCAGTGTCATAAACCAAGAGGACAATCTAGAAATGAAAGGCATAAAACATAAATGTAATAGTCAATGACCAAGTGGCTGAAAGAGTAGTCAGAAAAGAACTGGCTGAGGGCAAAAGAGTGAATGTTAGCTCACAATGAAGAAGGAGATATTCTTTCCTCTGAGGCAGGAGGAAGGAAGAGGCCATGAGAAGACACATACACATACTGAGGTAGAGATAGGGGGAGTTTAGATTTCATGACCGAGGGAATTTTGATTTTATGCTTTGCCTTAATCTCATTTTTTGAGAAGAGGCCAAAACTTTTAGATAAGAGTCAGCTAAAAAATGAGACAGATTAACACAAATGAGACAAATTAACACAGATAAAAGGATCGTTAGCTGTTTATAGGCTAAGCAGAGAATATTTGGACTTGAAGTATTACCAGTTGACCTCATCTTACTGCTTTTTCAATGATTCTCTGGCTCCTAGGAGAAGTGGATAATGCAAGGGTAGGTTTACCCAGACACTGATATTTACAAAAAAAATTGGGTCAGATAAGGGAAGGACAGAGAATTTAGGATGCTAAGCTATTTTTGCTCACTGACCTGGCAGAACCTTGGAGAGAGAGTGAGAGGAGGGAAAGGAACAATTCCTGAAGGGGGTTATTATGTGAGAAATAGGAGTAGCTAAGGAACCCTAAACACGATGGTAGAATAAAAAAGTGACTGTCATAGGATTGAAATAGGAGGGGTTAAAAAATAGAAAGTTGTGTTCAGAGAAGCAGATGTCGGAGTTCAACATCTTGGATCGGAAGTAGATTCAGATTTTGAAATGAAATGAGGGTGTGTATGGGAAGTCAAAATTAAGTGAGGGACGCTCAAGACCCGTGAATGATTATCAACAACAGCTACGACAGAGACAAAGATATACCACCTAATCTTATTAACTATTTGTTATGTGCTGGGAACTGCGCTGAGTGCTTTACTTCTACTAGCTCCATTCATCTTTACCTACTGACTGTGTGGTAGGCAAGATTCACAGCCGTTGGGCTGATTACCCCCCTCCCCCACCAATGGGTTGAATTGATTAATAAGGTTAGGCCGTATATAGGTTTTTAATTTTCTAGGCACCCTGAACACTTAAGGTTCACACAGCCATATGCAAATAATTCATTAGGGACGGTACAGAGCAGTTAACTTAGAATAGAACATGTTGCATAACACTGGCTATGGCTATAGATATTATATAAGGCACAGTCTCTGGACTGTTTGAGAGAGCTAACATTGCAAATACAAAAAAAAAAAAAAAACTCCCTAGGAGCATCTGTCTTCAGAAAATACAGGATTTTTTTGAGGAATTGTCATTTTATGCTCTTATTTTTGTTACTTTTTAAGCATAAGTGAAACTTTTGAGTCATTTTTATGGTTAAATATATAAATTATTTTAGTCATTTATTATACATTTCTCACATATTTTTAGGAATTATGACCAACTGTAAGATGAAATCCAATGCATGTATTTAAGCTAAATGCATTAGTACTTTATTAGTAAATAGAGAAGTGGGCAGGCACTCTGCACAGATCATTAAAAATGCATCACTTAACATTCTTACGCACCTGGTTGCATTATGATAAGATAATTGTAGCAATTTTTGTTCCTAGTTTCATTAAATAGACTACGCAGCACTATTACACCTTGTATAGTTATTGCCACAGAATTCCAAAACCCCAATCAGGTGAGGGTGGTGGCTACTCCATAATTACCATCTGTTTAGCTATGTTACTGTTTCCCATTATAACTCAGAAGGTCAGTGATACTGTTCATGATAGCAAGGGAGCAAGACCAGAAGTAATAAAATAGTTCTGAGACTAAGGAGGCTCTGCTGCTCCAGCTGATGGACAGTTAATTGCTTGAGTGTAAAACAGTGAGAGCACTGGGAGAAATAGAGAACTTTGCAAAATGGTTGATGTCCAAGTACAATATTATTTGGTGGTTTTTCAATAAACTACATTGTTCAATTAGAGGACATGAGCATATCCTGTGGCAGAAGAAGATATAATCTCTATAGAAGCAACATTTGTTAATTTTTTCACAATCTCAGACTACTTGGATGAGCATTCCAAATCCCTTAGACCAGTGTTAACTCCTCTTTAGCAGCACATTAGAATCACCAAGGGACTTTACACGTTACCAAAGGTGTGGCCCCACCCCAGGCCAATTAAATCTGAATCTGTGGAGGGTGATACCCAAGCATGGAAATGTGTTTTTTAAAGTTGCTTTGGGGGCCTCTAATGTGCTAGGAAGGTTTAAAACTGCTATTCTACAGTTAACATTAAAAAATAATAATTGTCAGTATAGATAGATCCATTTGTGAAAAACTAGAATTTTTTTAGTTTCAATTCATACTGCTTATATAGGAAGACTTGCATAGTTCATATATTAACCATTGACTTTAATTAATCTTTTAAAATTAATTAATAAGTAATCCTTTGAAAAGTTAACATCTGACTTCTTAGTTCCTATAGAGAAACTTCAAATGTGAGAATCGAAAGGCATTTATTCCTAGGAAAACGTTTTAGAATCTGTGCAAAATGTTCTTCTAAGCATATGGGATTTATGTTCATCCATAGGGCCATGTAATTAACTCTATCATTTTACTTGAGTAAAGAGAAGAATAAACAAATACATGTAAAGCTCTACCTTAAAAAAAATACTTCCATAAATATCGTTACTTATTGCCTATAAACATTTTTATAGTGTTTAATATTTTTCATATTTAAATAGATTATAGATATTTTCACAGAGAAACCATTTCCACAGGTTTTTAGAAATCACATTAAAATGTTTTATAATTAGGTGACAAAAGATCACAACTGGTAGGGGTAAGAGCACTAACTTCTCTTCACTATGCCTTTCAGAAGGAATATAATTGCCCCCCTCTTAAGTGGCCAGTGTTCCTTCCATATTATCTTTTTGATCACCTGTAAGAAAAATATAGACTAATCTAAATTTAGTTTTACAGAAAATGTGAAATAAAATGCTACTTATTAATTTTAAAACCTCTGACACCTTGGCTCTATGTTTCCAGTTTGAGATTTTTGAGTACTATTTTTTTTTTTTAATTTAAAATGTCTCAAAACTATTTGCTATAGTCTCATTAAACTCCACACATTGTTTTCAAAAGATATTCTTTTCTTTTTGTTTTTTTTTCAACTAGGACCCCTACTATGGCTGGTGGCCTATTTTCTATTGACAGAAACTACTTTGAAGAGATAGGAACTTACGATGCAGGAATGGATATCTGGGGTGGAGAGAATCTTGAAATGTCTTTTAGGGTAATTGCATTTTACTTTATTTTTTTAACTCTGAACACACTATGCTGTAGCATGCACATATAGACCCAGTAATTTACTGTCAAATCTTTTTTTTTGTAAAGTGATGCAAATTACTGATCATTTGGTCATTTTAATACTTATTTAGAAGCTTTGCTAGAGTTTTTTGCATGCAATATTTACTGTTAAATCGGAAATTATAGCTATTTTTAAAGTTTTCAAAAATAATTCTTTTATTCATAGTACAAAGACATTAGGGCTTTCAGTTTTTGAAATAAAGAGGGCTTTATTTCTTATATAAAGCATTACCCTATAAAATCGCATTGTGTTTTTGAACCGAAACTTGGAAGTATTTATGTTACCTGAATTTGCAAGTGCTGCCTGAAGTTATTCTCAAATACCTTTAAGAATAACCCATGGTCAAAGGAACTCTGGATAATTCTGCAAGTAGCATGATTGATTTCACAGTTATAGACATTATTGTTTGATGAATCAGTTTGAATAATGCCAATTCACTTATTAAATGGCCTTCCAAGCAAATGAAAATTAAGGATTAATCCTTCATGCATATGATACTGGAAAGCATATGAATAATTTTTATATTTTGTTGTAGTTGGAAATCTAAAAAGCAGACACATAAATGTGCCTTCATGCTAACAAATGATAAGTGCTGGAATACTGTTTTTTCTTCAAACCACATATATTATTATTTTTAAATGAATTAAGTTAATAATACTATTCTTTTCTTTCTTCCTGGAATTTAACATGAAATATTCAAAACGCTGTATTGATTTTGCCAAAATCATGTAATAAAATTATTAGAGTTTAGATATATTTATCTATGAAGTGCAAGAGTTATGACTTTTAATTTCTCATTTAGAAAGTAAAGTTTGTTTTTCACTAACAAAATATAAATATATGATGTGTAAGAAAAGTTAAAATTTGAGAATAAAAATTACTTTGAATTTATATAATGTGGAATTTAGTGGATCTCAATAATCTGAATTATTTTAGAACCACTAGAATGGCCTTCTTATACAATTTTTTGCCTATAAACCTTCCTTATAGCCAAATGTCTGAGAACATCATTAGCTAATGGAATTGTATTCTTTCCATATTTGCTTATGTACTTATAGTCAGATTAGAACTTGCCCCACAAGATTTGGCACCATACTCAGGAATGTCTTCTTGACATCAGGCACATGATATATCCTTCACAACTTTTAGGGACATTGGGGGACCCAACCTTTTCACTTGGTGTAGTTCTCAAAGTGCAGAAAATAAGAGGTGACAGTTAAAAAAAGAAGAGTGGAAGGAAGGAAGGAAGGAAAGGAAGAAAGAAAGAAAGACGGGAGGAAGGCAGGCAGTATATTCAAAAGCTGAAAAAAAAAATTTGCTCTTACCCTGGGATGTAGCAATGAGAGTATTTATCCATTCATTAACCAATGTTCCTTTGATGTTGTGCTAGGATTATATAAGGAAAAAAATCAATATAGCAATATTGCTATTATCTGTGATCGTATTGCCCAGCTTTTTTTCCTTTTTCACCTCTTTTCTCCTTACCTGTTAAGCTTGATTCTCTGCCAATGGACTCCCCTTACTTTCATCACATAGCTTCCATATAGGATGGATGTTCTTTAACTAATTGAAAGATATGTTAGGGAGCAGCTTAGTGGAGTAATATGAAAAACCAGGAGAACATGATCAGAAAATCCAACAGATACATTAAATGCACCAAAAAGGAAGATTGGGGAATATGGTAGGTGAAACAGATACCAGACGGACAGAGTGAATGCGACTGGTGGTCATAAGAATGATCAGATCCCAAGAAAATGACACAAGAGGTTAGTTGTGATTGGTTGTTTGACATTATGAAGAAACAAAGCACAGTAACACCCCCTTGTCTGTGGTTTCGCTTTCTGCGGTTTCAGTTACCTGCAGTCAACTGTAATCCAGAAGCAGATGATCTTCCTTCTGACGTATTGTCAGAAGGTCAACAGTAGTAGCCTAATGCTCTGTCACAGTGCCTACATCATTTACCTCACTTCATCTCATCATGCAGACATTTTATCGTCACATATCATCACAAGAAGGGTGAGTACAGTACAATAAGATATTTCCAGAGAGAGAGAGACCACGTTCACATAAATTTTATTACAGTATATTCTTATAATTGTTCTATTTTATTATTAGTGATTATTGCTAATCCCTCACTATGCCTAATTTATAAATTAAACTTTTATCATAGGTATGTATATAGAGAAAAAAGCATAGTGTATATAGGGTTTGGTACCATCCTTGGTTTCAGACATCCACTGGGGTCTTGGAAAATATCACCCATGGAAAAGCGGACTACTGTAAGAAGTGACTGGTTTGAATACTTTAAAATGTACCACTGGCTTTAGTTTCCATATGCTTTCAATAGAAACAATATATATTTTGCTTTCTATTTGACTCTTTTCTTTTTATAACTTGAATGTAAATTTGTTCTTAATAGTTAATACTCTAGCTGAGGAAGATATTGAGTAAGAGAAAATGCTAGAACAGTATATTAGCAAAAGAATGAGACTGTCCCTTTAGAATAATTTCATGAAAAGATATGTGACCTAATGAAATAATAATATGTTGAGGATTTAAAATCAGAAAATCTGAGGCTAATATCCAGGTCAATCATTATACAACAGACATATATTGAGCATGTAGTATGTACTTTACACTTTTCAGATGCCGAGACTACAAAAATAGATAAGGCATGATGTTTTTACTCTCAAAGAACCACTGTTCCTTGAGAGAGATACATAGGTATTATTGATAGTTAAATGCGATTATTTTATAAAAATATCTATGAGATTTTCTTGTCTCTGTCATGTTAGTATAGGCAAATCACTTAACCTCCACTGTGAAAAGGTGAATATAACAATAGTGAAGTTAGTGTTTTATACCTCTAGTCTATGTAGGTAGGGTAAGTAAAAACCATAGAAATATTAAGGACTTACAAAATATTAGGAGAGTTTGGCTGGCCCTAAGGAGTTCAAGCCAGTCCAAAGGAATGTATTTGTGTGGATTGATTTATAAATAGTATCACTTGATCTTTGATGCCCAGAGTATTGTAAGGACTGAGAGATGTTGAAAATGTGATGAAAATACAGACCTCCCAAGAAAGATACATCCTATCTCTTTGACACAGTGAGTTTGAATACAGTTTCAGAAGGTTGAAGAATCCCTTGACTTCACAGGATAAACGTCTTTAGCATAAAATAATAGTGACTTCTAATACTTACATAAAGCTTATAAGCAGAAGAGCTGAGAATTGAACTCCAGCATTCTGAGACCAGTGGTTATGTTATTATTATACCACCACGTCCCCATTACGATTTATATCTTCATAACATGACAGTCCTAACAGCTGATAGTATTATCAGGAGGGGAGGGAGGAGCTAACAAGCAAATGTAGTCTTCCTCCACAGTTCTGAGATAGATGTCTCATCTAGTGATCTTATCCTACTCTTACAGGCTTTAGCCTCTTATAGTAGATGATACACATCCAATAGCGGTGTGAATGTGTACAGGTAGATCCTAATGCTTCTGAAAACTTGGTCTCATATATTGCTCTCCACTCCATTACATAACAACCCAAATAACATAAATCCTACGAATACCGTGTAATATTTGTTGAGTTCTTATTCATTAGTTGTAGGGGAACAATAGTGATCAAAACAGACAAAACTGTGTGTCCTTATGGCACTTATATTTTAGTGGAGACAAACAATAAACAAAAGAAGTAAAATGCATTAATATATTAGGGATAAGTGTTAAAGAGGAAAAAAATAGGGGAAGAGGAATATGAAATGGTAGATGTTGGAGATGGGTAGGGCTTGAAATTTTAATAGGAAGAACTCTGAAAGGAATACCCATGTAACTGATGACAAAATGAACCCAGTATGGTACGAATTTGCCCCTATCAAAAGAGTCCTCTACCTTTAAATGATATTCCTGATGCCACCATAAGTACCACCCAATAAACATTATCACCAAAGTCCTTACCTTTCGTGAGCGATAGCACAGGAGCGGTATTCCCAAGAGTGCACAATGTTTCGTCCATCTTAAAATGAGATAATCTGCCATTGTTGAACCAATTGGGGTCATAGAAAAAGAGAGTAAGAAGACAGAGGAGCATCTCACTTCTATGAGAGGTAGACTAGTGGTTCTAAGAATGGGAGCCAGGCGGCCTTGGGTTCAAGATGGCTGGAGCACTTCCCGGCTGTATAAATTTGGATAAGGTAGCATGTCTTCTAAGCTTTAGTTTGTTTATATCTGGAACAAGGAAAATTGTAACACTTTCCTGATACGTTTCTAGGGGAGATTAAATGAGATTGTATAGATAGTGCTAAGCACCCTGCTTACCACACATGAAGTGTGTCATAAATGGCAGCTTTTATTCTTGCAGTGCTTGTAAGCTGTGCAACTTTGAGCAAGTCACTACACTCCTGAGCATCACTTAGTAACAACCTTGACCTTAGTAATCTCGCCTTGACTACAGATAATCAAATGGAGAATATACATGAAAATCCCTTTAAAATAAGAATACACAATACATACATAAAGTGCTCCTGCTCTAAGAGTTAGTCACGGTGTGGTTCTAAAACTTCCCTGCCCAGAAAAGAGATTAAATTTTAGAAAAGAAAAAACAAAATAAAACAAAACAAAAAAACTTTCTTTTCAGACTGCTGCAATATCCTTTGAGGTAACTACAGACATCCTAAGAACCTAGACATTAAATATTTACCCATATTCATATTATTGAAATAAAACACTCAATTAAAAAAAAAGTGTCATCTAGACTTGATGTAACAGGTACAAGATTTACACACACAGACACACACACACCTGAATCAATCAAAAAATGGACAAAATATATGAAATAAGAGTTTCAAGACATTGGATAGCAGGTCACAGAGAACAATGGTCTGAGAGATGGAGATCAAAAAAAGGAGAGCCCTAAGTTTGCCTCAGCTTCCTGCCTTGAGAAAGTGTCTAGATGTCAGCAACAAAAGGGGGACCGTGGCAGATCCCAGCCAACTCCTGAGTTGAGAAGATGAAGCCAAATGTCTGGGAAGACCTAGGCAGCTAGAATTTGGTGGACAGAATACTGGAGAGGAGAGAATTGCAAAGACAGAACTCAGGAAATATTGAGTGCAGATCAGCACATATGTGTGAGAAAACAACTAAGATTGAGGGAAAAACCATCAGCAAGATTAGAGGTCTCATTGCCCAGTGCTCGCTTAGGACCAGCAAGAGTGCCTGAACTCTCCAGCCAGGGTGATTCATGGGGTGTGGGGAAAGATGAATATTGGGAAACTATATAATACACTTCTAAAGAGCCCATGGATCAAAGAAGCAGTCAAAAGTGAAATTAATCATGTTTTTTAGCTGAATGAAAATGAAAACACAGCATATTAAAGTTTGTGGTACCACGAAAGCAATACTTAGGGGGAATTTATAGCACCAAACATCTATATTAGAAAGAAGAAAATAAGATCTAAAATTAATGACTTCAGCTTCCCCCCACCTTCAGAAAATAGAGAAAAGGAGAGTAACCCCAAAATATATAAGAAAAAGGAAAAAATAAAGATGTGAAGTGGAGATTATGAAATATAAAAGAGGAAAAGTTTCGATGAAAGCAATGAAATCAAAAGCTGTTTCCTTGAGAAGATCAATAAAAGTGATAAATTTCTAGCCAAACTTAATTGGAAAAATAGAGAGAAGACACAAATTACCAACATTGAGAATGAGCAAGGTAACCTCATTATGGACTCTACAGATATTTAAAGGGTTATTAACAACATTATGGCAATAAACTTGACAATTTTGATAAAATAGACTACTTCCTGAAAAGACACAAACTATCAATGCTTACAAGAAAAAAAAATATATCAAGCAAATACCCCAATATCTAGTAAGGAAATGAAATTTGTAGTTTAAAAAAAAATAACTTTTTACAAAGGAAACTCTGTTGTAGATGACTTCACTGGTGGATTCTACCAAACATTTTGGGTAAAATAAGAACAGTTCTACACAAACTTCCAGAAAATTGAAGAAGACATACTACCTTCCAACTCGAACTATGAGGTCAGCATTACTCAAATAGCAAAACCTGACAGACATTACAAGAATAAAAACAAATCAGTAGAGAAAGGATAGTTTTTCAACACAGTGCTGGAACAACTGGATATCCATGTAGACAAAAATATCTTAAATTCATACTTCACACTATATAAAAATTAATTCAAAACATAAAACCTAAAATTATAAAAGAAAACATAAGAGAAAAACGTTTCTGACCTCTGAATATGCAGCCCATAAAAGTACAAATTGGCAAATTAGAATTCATCAAAATTAAAAATATTTGCTCTTCAAAGCCACTGTCAAGAGACTGAAGGGATAAGCTCCTGACAGGAAGAAACTGGCAACAAATAATTTACCAGATAATGGACTTGTGTCCAGAAAAACAAAACAAAACAACCCCAAAAACTAAGCAAACAGAAAAACTCATAACTCGGTGATAAGAAAAAAAAATCAAACCGATAAAAATGACTCAAAGATTTGAACACATACTTCATGAAGGCAAACATAAAGATGGCAAGTAAGCACATGAGAAAATCCTTAATATTATTAGTTATTAGAAAAAATGAAATTAAACCCATAATGAAATCACACTACCCATTTATTGGAATAGCTATGATCAAAAAGGACCATATTGGTTAGAATTTGGAAGAACATGGAAAGGAGGTGGAAATGTAAATGGTAACAATAACTCTGGAAAACAGTTTTACTTGTTCTTTTTTTTTTTTAATTTTATTTATTTGACAGAGAGAGACACAGAGAGAGAGGGAACATAAGCAGGGGAAGTGGGAGAGGGAGAAGCAGGCTTCCCGCCGAGCAGGGAGCCCGATGTAGGGCTCGATCCCAGGACTCTGGGATCATGCCCTGAGCCGAAGGCAGATGCTTAATGACTGAGCCACCACCCAGGTGCGCCTCTTTCTTTTTTTTTAAGATTTTATTTATTAATTTGACAGGGAAAGAGAGAGCACAAGCAGGGGGAGCAGGAGAGGGAGAGGCAGGCTCCCCACTGAACAGGAAGCCCAATGCAGGGCTCAATCACAGGACCCTGGGATCATGACCTGAGCTGAAGGCAGATGCTTAACTGACTGAGCCACCCAGGCACCTGGTTTTACTCAAGACTTCTTGGGGCGCCTGGGTGGCTCAGTCGGTTAAGCGACTGCCTTCGGCTCAGGTCATGATCCTGGAGTCCCGGGTTCGAGTTCCGCATCGGGCTCCCTGCTCGGCAGGGAGTCTGCTTCTCCCTCTGGCCCTCCCCCCTCTCATGTGCTCTCTCTCATTCTCTCTCTCTCAAATAAATAAATAAAATCTTTAAAAAAAAAAAAAAGACTTCTTAAGCAACTCCTAGGTATTTACTCAAAGGAAAGGAAAGCATATGTCCATACAAAGAGATGTATACTAATGTTCACAGCAGTTTTATTTGCAATAGCCAAAAGCCAGAAACAATCCAAATGTCCACTAAAACATGAATGGTTAAACTGTGGTTTGTCCACACATGGAATACTACTCAAAAAAATAAAGGAACTATTGATACACCCTACAACATTTTGAATTTTGAAATAATTGCATTGAATCAAACAAGTCAGACAAAATAGATTACATACTGTATGAGTCAATTCATATAAAATTTTAGTAACTGCGAGCTAATCCATAAGTGACAAAAAGCAAAGTTTTCTAGGAACAAGGTATTGGGAGGGGAAAGGACAGGTAGAAGGAGGGGACACATGAAAACTTTTGGAGGTAATGGATATATTTGTTTATCTTGATTGTGATAATGGTGTCAATTATGCAACGTAAATTATGCAGTTCAATGTATGTTAATTACACTTCAATAAAGCTGTCAAAATATTCACAGAGACACACACACACATACACACACACACACTCTTTCTCTCTCTCTCCCCACTCCTCTCTCTGCAGATACTCACCAAAGAGAAAGAAATGAAGAGAAAATGTAATTGATGGTATCTAGTAACTATAGACCTCTATACTTTAGATTCTTACTGTATGTTAGCCCAGTTACTTTTAAATACCCTGTTGATGGGAGTCTAGCAATCTATCTGTCAGGACAGTTGTGTGGATTAAATGAGACTTATTGAAATTTTTAATAAGCTGTACCGTACTATGGAAATATTAATTTTATTATCATCACCCTTAAAATATAAGAAATTTTTTCAATAACCAGATTTTTTAATCAGCAGGATGAAATTTTCTTTAACTGTCCCAATTTTCTTTTTCTTCCAAATCATGATGAAAACAGCGGTATATTTATCTGAAGGATATAACCAAGTGAAATATCTTATGATGTGAAATCCATTTATTTCCAAATTGCACAAGCAATGAAGTGGAAAAGAAATGAGAGCTGACATAATAAATAATGGAAAATGAAAGGCAAAGGTTCTTACTGAGCAGAAGAGTATGGTAAATGAGGCAAAGAAGTTTGTAGACTTTTGGGGGATTGTAATATGCTAGTTCTTGGAAGTATTTAAAGAAAGTAAAGAACTTTCTAGAAATGCCCACACAGTTCAAATATTGACAAGCAAAAATGTCAGTTATAATAATTTGTTAGACAAATAAATTTAGACAAAAGTCTTTTTATTTCTGTTAGAACTCCATGTTTTTCAAATTTGAGCAGAGTGGATTGTCAGTGTACTAAACTTGACTGTGTTTGTTTATTTGGCCAGTCATAGAAACTGGACTATAATAGAAATATTTCAGTTAAGTGAACTTAATCTCACCAAGTCCATGTGTTATCCACGATTTTGGTGGTTGTGGTTTTATGGAATCCTTTTCTTTAAATTTAATAAAGCACTCTCTTAATGTTAATATAGAGATTTCTTAGCCTCTTCCCCCCACAGCTTTGAGATATAATTAACAAAAATTGCGTATATGTGACATTTACAACATGATGATTTGATAAACATATATTGTCAAATGATTACCACTATCACACTAATTTACATATCCATCACCTCACATAGTCACCGTGTGTGTGTGTGTATGTGTGTGTGTGTATGTGTGTGTGTGTGGTAAGAACATTTAAGATCCTCTTACATCAAAATTCAAGTATTTAATACAACATTATTAATTATAGTCACCATACTGTACATTAGATCTCAGAACTTATTCATCTTATAACTGAGAGTTTTTACCCTAATAGCGTTTTTTTTTTTTTTTTTTAAGGCTGGGGGGATTGTGATGCATGCCTGGCTCAGTCAGTGGAGCCTGGGACTCCTGATTTGGGGGTTCTGAGTTAGAGCCCCATGTTGGGTGTAGAGATTACATAAAAATACGACCTTTAAAAAATAATGAAAATTTTAAAAGGCTAGGAGGTGGGATGCCTGGGTGGCTCAGTGGGTTAAGCACCTGCCTTCGGTTCAGTTCATGATTCCAAGGTCCCGGGATCCAGTCCCTTATCAGTGGGAAGCCTGCTCCCCCTGCTTGTGTGCTTGCACTCTCTCTCTCTCACAAATAAATAAAATCTTTATTTAAAAAAAGGCTAGGAGGGGGTGCCTGGGTGGCCCAGTTGGTTGAGTGACTGCCTTCGGCTCAGGTCATGATCCTGGAATCCCGGGATCGAGTCCCGAATCGGGCTCCCTGCTCGGCGGGGAATCTGCTTCTCCCTCTGACCCTCCTCCCTCTCATGCTCTCTGTCTCTCATTCTCTCTCTCTCAAATAAATAAATAAAATCTTTAAAAAAAATTAAAAAATTAAAAAAATAAATAAAAAAATGAAAAAAGGCTAGGAGGTCGTAAACTGAGATCATGTTCATGTATAGCCTCGTTAAAGAATATAAACCAGTATTAATGATTATTCAGTCCAGCAAACTTCCCTCTGGTTACCTGTTTGGTGTAGGGTACACCTAAAACACATTGCAAATAGCTTGAATTTTTAGCTTCTGTGCTTAATAATTAGATCTTCTGGTATCTGGACCACCACTGTATCCTCAACCATTGTTTAAACATATCTGTTTATTCAGTCACTTTATTCTTTGTTTAATTGAAAGCACAGAATAAAATATCTCTAAGTAAAAGGTAGCTGAGACATTGTTTCTAAGACTGTGTTACATCTATTATATATTTTTAAGGATTGGGTCAGTAGGAGCCATATAATGATATTCAATTAAGGTTTCTATAGAGGACTCTATGATTCCAAAATAAATGTGTTAGAATTCCATTCTGAATGTTAATTATAATAAATACCTGATTTCATATGGTCTCTTAGAAAAAACGAGTGAACAACAGGAAATTAGATATTAATCAAACTTTAGGAGAATGTTAGGAAAGGAAAGCATATGTTAGCAAACATTTACAGAACTTGTTTGGCTTTTAAAGTTATAATAGTCTCAGGCTTGGTTATTTTGGTGTAATAACTATACCTCTTCATTTAAACTTTCTGGTTCACAAAACCAGATATGAGAATAAACTTGTGTTAGATAGTCATCAATGTGATTCTTCACCTTGCAAACATACCAAACGGAGACATAGTTTTAGAAATACAAGGCACTGTAGGAGACTTAGGTATACCAGAAGTTGTTATTAATCTCTGGCTCGTTTTTACAGTCACATAATTATCTCTTAAAGTGATTTTTTTTGGAAAAATAATCCTTCTGAGTTATCAGTAGCACTCACAATCTAATGTCTTCTTGAACTAATAGTATTTACTAATTTTTTTCACAACCTCTCATAGTCTTATCACATGAGCGTTTCTGTGGAAAATGTAAACATATGCTATATTCATCAACCTGGAAATATACTCATCTAATGTCTGTCCCCTTCTGTCTACACTCTGTTTATTCTATCTGTCTATCTATCTATTAATTTATGTGTATGTGAGTCTATATGAGTGTGAATAACTAAATATTTATGAAGACCCAGAATGTGAGTCTTTAGTAGCAGTTATTGTAAAGGATATAATGTGACAATAAATATATGAATTTTAAAAGTTTACAGAATAAATGGTCTGTATTGCAAATGAGGGCTGAGTGGTACTCACCAGACATCCTGTAGGAGTTGGGACTCAGATAATTAAGAGAATTAGAGAATTATGAAACCCTGGAAGATGGATAGGAATTAAATGCATAGAAAAAGGAAGAAATTGAATGAAAATGATAAAAAATAATACATTTTCATTTCCATAAATGTATAAGGCAGAGATAAATCATATTTTTATAAGATTTATTCAGAAATACACCTTGGAAATATATTTTATTCAAAGATCACTCTAAGTTTTGTTCTATCTTCTTGGATTAAACTATTTAATAGAATTAAAAGTATACCAAAGAGAAATTATTGATTTCTGAAGTATGATAAAAACATCTTTGACAATGTTGTACTTAAATACAGTCACATTTCAAACATTCTAAGCAGAATTTCTCCGTATATATTCAATAGGCCATGCACACCTGGCTTTTTTAGTGAATTTTAGTACATTAAGAAACTAACAATCTGCATTAGAAACAAGTATCTGAAATGTTGGATAACACACTCCAATCCTGTGACTGTTGATCCTTCCCTGCTAATATACACAAATATCTCATACACACCCACATTTGCTATAAAAATCTTTATGATCCTTCTGATTCTAAATAGAAAGGGCCTCAGTTTAACTGTTTGAATTTATGGCAATAAAAAGAACTATATGAAGAATGTTAATGTGCTCAGAATTATTGCACAGAAAAGTTTGACACCTACTATTATGGCCAGATTTTACTAAAGCCTCCCATTAAGTGTACTTAATCACAACACACACAAATGGTGCTGAGAAATAAGGCAATTATCCTACTGATTTACATTTGAAGGGCATCTAAAATATTCTGATATTGAAATGTTTTACTTTCTTTTTGTATCTAAATATATGCTGCTGTGAATTAACTTTGAACTATTTATTTTCCAAATTAGGTTCTATTTTTTCTTTATGGAAAGGGCAATTTGAAGTAACTTCTAAAAAAATTTCTAGTACTGAAATTTTAAGAATCATTGATATATACTGGGCTTGATTAAATGAAATAAACCCAACATTAAATTCAAATAAAATTTGCAATTTTAGTTCAGAAAATGTGCTAATGGTAATTTAGTCTTGTGATCTTATGATAGAGGAAGATGACAGAAAATAAATGAGTAAAGAAAATTACTCCATTAATTCCAGATAATGACAAGTGCATTGAATAAAATAAAATGAGAGGCAGAGCCCTGCATCACCTTAGAGTGGTCAGGGAAGACCTCTAAGGAAGCATTTTAGTTAAAACCAAACTGACAGGGAGAATTCAGCTGTGCAAGGATTTATTTAGAGGGGGCACATTCAAGGTAGAGCATAATGCAAGACAGAGTAAATACAAAAGGCCTGGGGCTCCTGGGTGGCTTAGTCAGTTAAGCATCTGACTCTTGATTTCAGCTTAGGTCATGATCTCAGGGTCCTGAGATTTGGCTCAGCGCTGGGCTCAGAGCCTGCTTAAGATTCTCTCTTAATCATAGAAAACAAACGGAGGGTTGCTGGAGGGGAGGGGTGGGGGATGGAGTAACTGGGTGATGGACATTAAGGAGCACATGTGATGTAATGAGCACTGGGTATTATAGACCGATGAATCACTGAACTCTGCCTCTGAAACCAATAATACACTTTATGTTAATTAACTGAATTTAAATAAAAATGAACAGGTTAAAAAAAAAGGTTCTCTCTCTCCCTCTCCCTCTGTCCCACCCCTCTTCCCCCCACCCCTACCATGAGCACATGCACTCAATCTCTTAAAAAAAGTACACAAGGCCTTAGGCACCTATGAAATGATGAGCTGAATTCTCACATTCCAAGTCTTTAGGATCACAAATGTCCTAAAGCTTTTGGTGAAGTAAAGCTTTCTTTTTCAAGGGTTAAGAAATAATCCTTGTGGGGGCGCCTGGGTGGCTCAGTCATTAAGCATCAGCCTTCGGCTCAGGTCATGATCCCAGGGTCCTGGGATCGAGCCCCACATGGGGCTCCCTGCTCAGTGGGAGACCTGCTTCTCCCTCTCCCACTCCCCCTGCTTGTGTTCCCTCTCTCACTGTCTCTCTCTTTCTGTCAAATAAATAAATAAAATCTTAAAAAAAAAAGATATAATCATTGTCTCAGAACAATATTTGGTTGATTGATTTATTCAGCCAATAATTAATATGTACCTGCTGTGTACTAAGCACTGTACTAGCTACTAGAGATAGAGATATAGAAATGAATGAAACAGGCAGCCAGGCCATGCTCTCTAGGAGTTCATTTGTTGATGAGGCTTTACATTTAAATAGCACTTCATAGAATTCTTTTATATATATGATTATAATGCATCTCAGCATGGGTTAAAATATGAGGAACTTTTTTCCCAATTAGTTTGATCTATAATGCGTTTTGTAATGTTTACATTATACTTGAGATTACCTCTGTGTAGCAGCCAGGTGTCAATCTACCCTCATTTTACCCATCAATCAATATAAATATTTTTATACTTAGACCTGCATGAGACACTGTGGATGGTATATATAAGAGATGTAGCTCTTGCTCTCTCAGAAAGTCCAGTATGGTCTAGGTATTGTCTGAAAGTGCAGATATAAAGTGCATCTAGTTCAAAAGAAGGAAAGATTTCTGTGATCTAGGATAGTCAGGGAAGAATTTGTAAATTAAAAATCCAAGGGTCTTGTCATGTAGATGGCAGGGCAAGAGGGGAACAGGGGCTAGAAACCAGCAACTCTCAGATCTATACTCCTGTGGTCCTTCTTTGTGCTTTGAGCCATACTTAAGTTTAGGCTAGAATATCTGGTCTCCCCACCTTGTGTTTTCCCTCTTGAAAATTACATGAATAATGTATAACTAAATCATGAAATATATATTTTGCAGAACTAGGATTCAAGTGACAGAATTAATAAAGTATCCATTAAAAACTGATGAAATTGAACTGATTATTTTTATATATCTATATTTGATCCCTTAAAGATTTCTAGGACAGAATTCCAAAATTCTTGTTTCTATATATGTGCATTCAGTTGGGAAACCTGTGCCCCTTACTAGCCAAAATTAATGCATTCAAAATTGAATTCATGCACTTTTTATTAAAGAGCTAAATTTAAATCTCTATGGTAACTACTGCAATAAATGTGCAACATCTTAAGCTATGATTATAGTGTCACACTTAGTGATGTCTATCTTAAGTACATGACTACCAATCGTTTTACTGTTGTTCTAGTCAACCAGAAATGTAGTTAAAAAAGGAAACCAATTATGACATTTATTTAAATAAGCTGACTGATTTCAGCAATAACATTCTAGATACTAGGAATGATTCTTTTGAAGGTGTGAAATAATGTGGACAGAGGCCTTTGATCCAACTGTTCAGAATTTGAGTATTAAGTACCAGTAAAACTGAGTTTTAAGTATCATTTAAAAGGTTGTTGTAGATCTTTTTTTTAAATTTTATGGAGTTTTTATTTTGTTTTATTTTATTTGGTATTTGTAGATTTTTAATATGTAATTTTTAAATAACCCTTAAAAAATCCAAATTAACAGCCTTCTACATCTGCAAAAATTCAAACTTGATGAATTAAAAATCCTTAAGATCCTTTATAGTTTACACTGCAAATAGGATAAAATTGAAATCAAAATTTTGGTGTAGAATTATCAGCACTTCTTGAATGCTAAAATATGTTTCTGCATTAACTGTTTCTATTATCAAAGGTTTGACTACATTTTTCTACTCATTGCATTACTTAACAATCCAGCAATATGCAATTCTAGTTTTTTTTCTCTATTTAATTGGTCAACCAAATTCTTTGTGTTTATATTTAAATCCTGTATTTCAACTGGCCAACTAATTTTACATTCTATATTTTTAATTGGTCAAACAAAGCTATTGGGGTATGGACAATTATCATACTTTCTATAACTCTTAAATTAACATAAGAAGATATAAATAAATTGTTCAAGGGCAAAGTGTCCCACACAAATTCTATAATGATGTATCTAGATAGTGATTAGGACTGATGTAAGACTCGTTCCTTGATCATTTCTCTGACCCTGCAAGAGAAAACTCCAGGAACTACAAACTTTCTTTTTATAGTTGGAGAAGAGAATAGAAACTCTTGGCTCTTTAAGGTCATGGAAAGTTAAAGACGTACCTGAAGAAGTTGGAAATGTGTTGCAGTGTCGAGGCAAAGTCTAGGGAAGGTGACAGATTTGAGAGTTAGCTTTACAGAATTTATAATTAAATGAGCGTGTGAGAATCGATGAGTTTGCCAAGAAAGAAAATAGGGAGAGCAGAATAGCAAACCATGTCCTTAGGTGGCACCTACATTTAGGGGTGGGAGAAAAAAAAAGAAACTGAATGCTAAGTCAAGGCTGTCAGAACAGAACAAATATATATCACAAAAACTTAGAAAGTTATGGTGATTGTCAACAGTGTCAAATGCTGCAAAGAAGCAAGAAAGAATAATGAAAGCTCATAAAAATCTTTATGAACAGTTGCAGATGATAGAATCAAGATAATAGAATATAAGATGTGAAGAAAATTGGATTGTGAAGATAGTAGAGAAAAGAAACACTCTTTAAGAAGTTTCCCAGTAAGTAGGAAAGAAAGTACATAGTAACTTGAAGGGTAAATATGATTAAACTAATTATCTTATATTTGCTATTCTTTTATTTTGTCATGGGGGTAAGATAAAATGTAAGTTGATAGGAAGGATTATTAGAAAAAATAGGTGTTATTGAAAAAGAAAGAGGAAGGCACAATTTATGAGATAAGTACTTGCCAGTGCTGAAAGAATATTATAGATACTAAAGGACATCTGTGCAACACTTTCTAGTTTGTACCAGTTTTATGTTCATCATTTTTTCCTGTGTCCTTACCAGAACACTCTGGGTGAGTTGTCATTACTGTCTTATTCTCTAAATAATGCTTTTGAGTTTCAAAGAGACTAAGTCATGTGGCTAGAAATTGGTAGGGCTGAACATCAACCTCATGTCCTCTGCTCCAAGTCCAGTCCTCCTCTATTCTGGGTTCAAGATCCCAAGGGCAGGTTTTAATTTTGAAGAGAAGAGTTGCCTCATTTTCCTAGAGAAGAAACTAAGGCAATATGAGATGTTTCAAGGTGGAAATGCATAGAAAGTCAGGTCAGCTGTTCTTAAATTCAAAAAAAGTAGAAAGCCCAAAATTCTCCACAAAGAGGAGGGTCCTGATATTGAGGTTTGATAAGAGGAGAAAGTTTTGGATAAAGCATATCTCCTTTAGCAAGCATTTTAACGAGCATGGATGTTCTCTTATTAAACAACCTTTATATGTCACAAGAATGACATCTTGCAATTCTAATGAAATAGAGACCAGAAACTTATCTTCACTGTGCTTAAACATCATATCTGGACAAATAAACTTTGCCCTGCACTCTCCTTGTTTGTGAGTAAGTGAGCAAAGTATCACACTAAATGTGGCTATTTTTGTGGTGGTTACTTCTTCACTCTTCTTTTAAAGTATGATATAGACTACATTTACTACTGCCAATTTATTTTTAAAAGATCAAAACTGTCAAAGTAGAGTATTATTTTCCTTCACGGTGGGTCTTAATGGGTATTTGTAATGAGTGCTGGAGGTGACATCAATATGGATATTTTTATATGTTTCACATTTATCTCACTAAGCATTTTATGGCAAAAAAAAAATGACTGAAAGATGATTTTTGGAAAGGAGTCATAGTTTTCCACTGATAGCATTAGAGCTTTATATGGGCTCCCTAGGGAAAGTATTTATCTGAAGCAAAACTTATAGCTTCCTATAAAAATGTCTCAGGTCCTTGACAAGAAATAAAATGTCTCTAGCTGACTAAAAGCTAGGAAAAGAAAATTCTGTCCATGAAAGGATTACTGTTAGGATAAGTACCTCTTAAAACAGTTCTTTTCTTGTAGGCATGAGAGACTCCTCTTCAACTGTCAGATGCAGATTGATGATTGAACTTTAATATGCCCGGTACTAACAGTCACGACTAGATGGGCTGTGAGCTACTTGAAGACAGAGATCCATGCTTTATTATTCTTCCTCTGTGCCCCAGAGCCCAGCATGGTGCTTGACACAAACTTAATGGTTAGTGTATATTTGCCGAATAGACACCGGCCAAGGCCTGAAGAAAAATGCTTGAGAGGGGAGAGGTCATTTCCTCCTCTCAAGTTTATCCTGGGGACTTACATTTGAAAAGCATTTGACCACTTTACAATTTATACAGGAAATTTCATTTAGACTAAAATGCTGCAGCCACAGTCAGGTGAGGTGGACAGTTTATAGATGGAGAGATCAAGTAACCGAAGGATAACTCTTTCTGAGGTACCAAGTTTTCTTCTCCTACCCCATCCAAGTTCTTTTTAAGTATCTCTGGCATCTGCAAGAGAGCAGGAGATGTAGCACAGTGCAGCTGGGTACCCAGGTGGTCTCCTGATATTCAAAGAGGACTGTTCTGGCATGAATTCTAGGGCAACATCACGCAGCTATCATGAGCTGCTCTGTGGCTAGAAGCAGCAGATGTTACTGGTATCTGACAGTCAGTTGGATCATCAGACATGGGAGGACACCAATGTAAAATGCAAAATGTCTGACCCAAACATGATTTAATAAATCACAGACCCTTTCCATCCAGTTCTCAAAAATCTCATCTACATACAATTTTTTTCACATTCAAGATGTATTCATAGGATTAATTGTACAATGAGGAAAGCACAAATTCCAATAATTCTACTTTTGTCTTAGTTACTATTCCCCTAAAATGCACTGAAAATATCCAAAACCTCTAGTACTTATCACACTTCAAAATTATTGATAATTGAAAGATGAAAAGGTATGACTGCCTCGCATATTATTTCTCTTGCTCGTTTTTTATGAATTATCTGCTTGCACCAATCTATGCTAATATAAAAAGCAATACTTTTTTGTAAATATGAAAAGCTAGACACTAATTTTCTTGAGGAGAACCACCTTATATTACGTAGCATTTGCAATATCCGGTAGGCTGCTTTGTGTTCTTCATTTCTTGCCTTCTATGCTCATACGTGTCATTTAGGCAGAAGATGGAAGATTTGCCATAACACAATCAGGATCTAAAGGAGAATTGGGAATTTCTTCAATATCAGCAGTCCTGATAAGATGTGGAATAATGACAAGTAACAATTCTCCTGAGGCAAAGAAATACAGTAGCTATAATGTGTGGTAATTCTGAAGGTCAGAAAGCTCCAAGGCAAAGAAAGTCATTGAGAGGCAAAAAGTAATAGTAGAATGTACATTATGAAATGATGGTGTATATATATTGGAGGTATCTCCACTATGCACTTAAATGCTGGGAATGGGTGTTTATATTTGAGGACAGTGGGAGAAGAGGTTAAAAAGATCCTGTCTGTGACCACTCCCACCTCACCATCCATCTGATACCCACTGGTTCATATGCAGACTGTCTCAGTTCCATTTCAAAACAGTTCCCCCGCTTCAAACCACACTCAGTATAAGCACACCTTTCTATTCTTCTGCTCCATTTTCTTCTTCTCTGCTTTCCTTGTACTCTTGTCCCCCTCCCTCCCACCCCCAATTCCCAGGAGTCATTTGCTAAGTCTTTGGCAAAGCAAAAAGATAAAGCTGGGTTGTGAGACTTTCCTTAAAGAAATTTATTTCAGAATTAATATGTTAGGCCCTGTAGAAAATGAGTAGGTATAAAAGGGTTTGTTTCAAACTCGGGCGTTTCAGAAAATCCATTTCTAAATTGAAAAGAGATCACAGATTCAAGATGCCCAAGGATGAAAAGTACTTTGGAAGGGAAAGTATCTGATAGCTGGATATTTTAGTAGCAAATTGATGGGATATATGAAACAGTATAAGTTCGACTCAGAATTGTCTATATTTCATGCCAATATGAAAATAAAATCTTCAAATTACTCTAATATATGGTGATTTCCTGAAACATTCTCAGCCTCTGAGAGAACAAGAGTACTTTTGTGATTTCCCTTGTTTTTATAACATTTACAATCTTTGTAAAATAGGAAACTCCTAAATCTGAGGGGGAAAAAAACACATTGGTTGCCTCATAAGTTTGACGGTGTTATCTTTTTCATACTTTCTCGTGTTCAGAGTATAATATCTACACAACGTGTACTTCTAATACAGCTAAAGCCAAGTCAGCTTGCCCAAGTAGGAACATGTTGATTAAATTTTGGAGAGATGTATTATTCCTATCTAAAAATCTGATATCTAGTGGCACCTGGGTGACTCAGTCAGTTAAGCGTCTGCCTTCGGCTCAGGTCATGATCCCAGGGTCCTGGGATTGAGCCCCTCATCAGGCTCCCTGCTCAGTGGGGAGCCTGCTTCTCCCTCACCCTCTGTATGTGCAAGTTCTCTCTCTGTCTCTCTCTCAAATAAATAAACAAAATCTTTAAAATAGAAATAAAAATCTGATATCTAAAAGTGGTTATATGCCCCGTATAAAGAGATCAATCTAAATCCTAGAAATCTAAAAGAAAATTTAGCCATTATCAACTTCAATTCTTCTTCTTTCATATATGAATTTTCTGAGGACTCTCAAGATTAAGTGACTTATTCCAAATTCTGTGATCAGTTTGTGTTTATTTCAGTTAAGAATACAGTTTTCCAATTTCAAATCTGGTGCTTTTTCTTTTTCATCCAAATAATTATTTTTGTTTTAAGCATTAAATTATCAAGTACTGGATACATTCCTTGGGCAGTTTGACTCTGTGATTTCTTGCAACTCAGGTACACACTTAAAGGCCACAGCAGCTGATCTGCCTCAATCCTCATAACAACCCTCTGAGGTCGATTCTGCTGGTCTCATGTTATTACCTGAGACCTGAAGCATAGAGAGATGGAAGTCTCCAAGTTCACCCTGCTAGGAAGTGGCAGAGCTAGGATATGACCTCAGGAGCTAGAGCCTATATTACCATAACCAATGTGCCACGTGGCCTCTAGGGTATATTGCTGTTGTCATTAAGGGCATATTAAACAGTGACTTTGAGGAAACAGTCAACAAAACAAAGAGGCAACCCATAGAATGGGAGAAGATACTTGCAAATGACACTACAGACAAAGTGCTGATATCCAGGATCTATAAAGAACTTCTCAAACTCAACACCCAAAAAACAAATAATCAAGTCAAAAAGTGGGCAGAAGAGATGAAAAGACACTTCTCGGAAGAAGACATACAAATGGCTAACAGACATATGAAAAAATGTTCATCATCATTAGCCATCAAGGAAACCCAAATCAAAACCACACTGAGATACCACCTTACACCAGTTAGAATGGCAAAAATGGACAGGGAGAGAAACAACAAATGTTGGAGAGGTTGTGGAGAAAGGGGAACCCTCTTACACTGTGGGTGGGAAGGCAAGTTGGTACGGCCACTTTGGAAAACAGTGTGGAGATTCCTCAAAAATTTAAAAATAGAGCTACCCTATGACCCAGCAATTGCACTACTGGGCATTTACCCCAAAGACACAAATGTAGGGGCGCCTGGGTGGCTCAGTCGTTAAGCGTCTGCCTTCGGCTCAGGTCATGATCCCAGGGTCCTGGGATCGATCCCCGCATCGGGCTCCCTGCTCCGCGGGAAGCCTGCTTCCCCTCTCCCACTCCCCCACTCCCCCTGCTTATGTTCCCTATCTCGCTGTGTCTCTGTCTTTCATATAAATAAATAAAATCTTTAAAAAAAAAAAAAGACACAGATGTAGTGAAAAGAAGGGCCATATGCACCCCAATGTTCATAGCAGCAGT
>NC_138371.1:69597059-69628143 GCF_054177405.1 Leptonychotes weddellii | reverse complement strand
ATTATGCTAAGTGAAATAAGTCAAGCAGAGAAAGTCAATTATCATATGGTTTCACTTATTTGTGGAACATAAGGAATAGCATGGAGGACATTAGGAGAAGGAAGGGAAAAATGGGGGGGGGAAATTGGAGGGAGAGATGAACCATGAGAGACTATGGACTCTGAGAAACAAACAGGGTTTTAGAAGGGAGCGGGAGGGGGGATTGGTTAGCCCGGTGATGGGTATTAAAGAGGGCACGTACTGCATGGAGCACTGGGTGTTATACGAAAACAATGGATCATGGATCACCACATCAAAAACCAATGATGTATTTTATGGTGACTAACAACATAATAATATTAAAAAAAAAAAAAGAATATAGTCACCCAAAGCACTGAAATAAAATAAATAAATAAAAATTTAAAAAAAATAAACAGTGACTTTGTGCCAGAGATAGTATGTGTGTGGGCTGGCTGTGGGGGGATAAAGATTAGTATAAAAACAAGCAGCTGCATGAATTTGGCACAACAGCTGTAAAATTAGTAATAGTAGCACTAGAACTGAGATTGCAGAGTTGGAGCTTATGAAGTTTATGAACCTTAATTAAAATGTCACTGATGTAGGTGCCAAAAAACATGAAAGAATAATGTATGTTAGTTAATTGTCTTCTAGCTGGGGGAAGAAAATCAAGTAGATAATCAAATGAGCAATGGGCATTTTACATTTTGATTAATAACCTTCTCCATCATCAAAAGACTCTCATAAAAATATCTGGGAAAGAAAACAAGTAACTGGCTAGCTTCAGTCCTCTGTGGATAAAAGGACAGTTTGTATTTCATACATGGTCAAATTTACTTGAGAGAGATACAATATACAAATATGAATCTGTCGGAAGTCTGGAAAATAACAATCAGATATGCTCTGTGATACAAAGTAATTCGGACATCACATGCTCATGTGGATGAGACATCGTGTTTTCTTCAGTTTTTGCTGTTTGTTCAGACACTGTAAAATAATTTCAGAGAACAAAATGTGGTGTTCTAATTGGAAACTAATTGGCTATTCTTTTAAACTCTGCACTGTACCTAAACCCCTGGATGTTAATATTGCAATTCCAGTAAGAGGCAAAACTTACCAAGTTTAAACAAAATACTTTTTAAGAAGCAACAATAAGCTGATTCACTACAGATGCTGGTTTCCCTCAACAACAGTAAAAGTTAAGTAATATACAGATAACGTTTTACTTCTTCCCATATGAAGTATCAGGCAGAAAGCTTGATATATGCCATCTTATTAGGGTCTTAGGAAGTAGTTGTTATATCCCTGTTTTTCAGAGGGAAAATTAAGGCCTTGAAGACTTAAATAAGTTTCACAAGTATGCACAGATAGTAAGAGACAGAACTACTAGAAAAACTCTACTTGCTTATTTGTAAGCCCAGGTTCTTAATGACTGTGTCATATTCTTCCTTCTTTTCGTCTTTGCTTCCTTTCTTCCATTTTTCTAAAATATTTATTGAAGATACACTGAGGAAAATTGTCTTGGTAGTTATTGGGGTCTCCACTCAGTTTGAGTTCTTGCCGCCATAATATTTATCCATGTAGTTTTCTGGGAACTCTTTACATCTGAATTACTTCATATTACTGAAGTGTCTCCGAATTACAGAGTAACTATTTGGTCAACATTTGATCAATTAAATGTTTTGTTTCTACATTAACTAATTGGGTACTATTATGACCAGATCTGAGCCTAATTAACGCATAATGTTATGCATTCCTACCTTGATCTTTTCATTTTCATGCAAAGTTTGAGGAGAGGCTATTCCTGGGTGATGCAATATGAATGTTAATCCACACATTCTGTGCACACTGATGGCAATGGGAGAAGTACTCACTTTATTCCAGGAGTCAGTAGGCTATGGCTCCCAAGCAAAGCATGGGCCAGTAGTCACTGAGTCATGGAACAGTTACCTCTACCTATGTTACCACTCCTAAATATACTTCAGAACTGCCTCCATCTGTGAGAGTCAACGTCAGGGCCACGTTGACTTTCTGTCTTGTAAGTCAGCAGCTGTTACTGCATTATGCCTGTACATGGGCTCACAAAATCTTACTGCAAGTTAGCATGATAATCAAACATCAGCGCTTGCATGTACCCTTACCTCTTTGCCTATTAGGCGAGAAAGAAGAGAGACCACTGGAACTCAATATTTGAATGTTTTCAAAGTCAGGATCCTTCTTTTTGTGTACATATTTGGGACAAAGAACCCATAAGCCTACAAACCAGGGGAGGGCCAAGAGGTGACAGAGTGGAAATAAAGTGCCCTCCCTTACCCAACCACAGTGCTAATCCATATTTGCAAAAAGGCAAATTGTGAACTCAGAAGACAGTTGTCAATCACTGGTTTGTATGCAACAGGGTTTATTCTACAATCTAAATTTAGAGAAGCACAGACTTAAAATGATTTTTTTTTCCTCCCATCATTATATAATGCTCTGAGGAATATTCCTTTCCAATCCTGATGTCATTTAGGATATACTCAATAGCTTTCTAGCCAGTTTCAGTTATTAAAAATACTAGTAATGTTCAGTTCAAAGCTTTTGTTTCATAAGCAGTGCATGCCTCAAATTCTCTCCTCTCCCCAGGCCCATGCTGATAGAAGCACTTACAAGGGGGAAGGCAGGGTTTTCCCAGCTCCCACTCCCCTGGTGTATGTCAAATAGGAGGGCTACAGAAATATCAGGTTTCATCTGATTTCGTGTTTTATGATGGCTGCCTGCGGTTGGCTCAGTTTGGTTCCACTTGCTACTAGTGGCCTCCATCATTGAGTCTTCTATACATATTTCCATTGTTTTCTCAAAAGCGTTCTCAGCTTCACCTTCTATCGCCTCTGTTATCCAGCGGCCTTTTGCAGAGGGTTTAAATCTTAGCCTCTCTCTCACCCTGTATGGTCTCCAACTGCCTTTCTCAATGTTACATCTTCTTGCTGATCTGCCATATTGCTAGTCTCACAGCTCATTTTCCCTCTTCTCTGTTCCATGATCTATAGAGTTTGGGAACCACTGAAGTCTTGTCCCGTTGTCTCCAAAGACTACTCCTTCCCAGGATTACTACATGACTGAACCTACCAATTCTGCTGCAACAAGCTGTCCAGTATACCCTAGCCCACCTTCAGGATTCTCTAGGACAGAGTGTTTCCTATTTTACTAGGATCACATTTTTCCTTACACTTGAGGCTTTCCCACAATCTCACTCGCTACATTCTGCTATGTTGTGATGGTAACACCAGGGTAGTCTGCTGATTTTAGTGCTCTGCAAGTATCCAACAGGGAGGGAAATGCCAGTCTCTCCTTCACTCATGTAGTTCCCCTATATGAGTTGGGTGAAGGAAGAAAGAAGGTGTTCATTCATGCCTAATCCATCGAAGAGGAGGGGGAGCTTTACCACTATTAACAGTGCACAATGAAAAGAATGTCTGAAATTCCCTCTCAGGTGAAACACATCATGTGCTATTTCTTCTGAATCTGGGGCACTTTGCTGAATGGCCTGGTACAAATACCTGAGTATTTACTAAATCGTGTTTTCAAGAGAGAGATAATGTGAATTTGACTAAATGGTTACTTTAGTAACATTAAATATTAAGATTGTATCATTTAGCACCCTTGTTTGTCATAAGCCATCAATCATTTCTAATGTTTATCTCTTGTGCTGTGACCGCCAAAGAACTTCTTCAGATCCCAAAGTGTGTGAAATAACAGTGGCATTTCATTTTACTAGACTACTCTGGTTAGTCTGATACTAAAAATATTTCCTTCATAAATGCTGTTTAAAACCCCTTCAAAATATGTCTGCTTAAATCTCATCATTCTGCCAAGGATGCTTTTTTTTTAATATTAATTTTGGTAGTTAATTTTGAGTTATTCATTTTTCCATTCAACCAACATGCAGTGACATATCCTGTGTAACAGGCACTGGGCTTGGCTGGGAGGATGGGGAGGTGGCGGCATGACCAGATAGCTCCACTGGCCCTTGGGGAAAAAAGTGCACAGCCAAACAAATGAATAAGTTACAGATTAGTGATAAGCAAAGAGGGAAATAAACAGGGTGCTCATGCAGAAATTAATTGGAGTGGGACACTTTAAATATGGAAATGAGGAAAGAGCTCTCTGATGCTGTGCGATGTTTTGGCTGAGATGAGAAGGATGGGAAAGAGGCAGTCAGATGCAGGGCAGACAGAATTGTGTATAGGGAAAGCACTTGTTGAGGCTTTGGTGTGTGAAAGAGTATGTGAGTTGTTATTCTAGGAAATGGCAGAGGGCCAATATCACCAGTGCTTTATTGACGAAGGGAGAGAATCATGTAGTGTCTGCGAGGCCCTGCTAAAGGTTTTTGTTTATATTCACAGTTCTGTAAGAAACCATGGAATTATTTAAACACGGAAGTAAAATAAAATTATTAAATTTTTAAAATACACTGTGCTTTCTCAGTACAAAACAAATTATAGGAGAGCAACAGTGAGCTCAGCAAGACAGTTGGTGATTAGGGCAAGGATGGTGGTGGAGAGACAGAGAGAGATGGATATACGGAGAATTAATTTTATAGATAGGAAAACCAGGATTTGTTAACAGATTGAATATAAGTGATGAAAAAAAAAGAAGTCAATAATGACTTTTAGGGTTTAGCAAGGGGGAGGGCTTCTGTTTTCTTTTTCATTTTTCTTTCTTTTTTTTTTTTGTTTTTGGGGTTTTTTGTTTTTGTTTTTGTTTTAATTGACCACCAGAGTTAGTGGTGGCAATGTTTATTGATGATTGAAAGGACTGAAAGAAAGTCAGACCTCGCTGACAGGGCCAGGATGAATCAACAGTTCCACTGCAGATATGTTTATTTAGGTGTATCTGAGACATGCAAAAGGAGAGACCAAGTAGATTTGGATACACAAGTATGGATCCCAGAAGAGAGGTCTGGGCTGAGATGTCACTGTTGAGGTTGTGAGTATTCAGATCACATGCAAAACAATAGGATGAATAAGACCACCTGGAGAATGAATAAAGGAAGGTAGAAAGGTAGAGGCTAACATTTAAATATGAATTTAGGGTGAAAAACATACAAACAGTATAAAGTACTGGGAGGAAAAGCAAGACAATCCAAGAAAGGATTCTACTAGATATTCATTAAGGGAAACATTTGTGTTTTTCACCATGGCAGTTTTGGGAAACTGTAAAAATAAAGAGCATTTCATTATGAGGAAGAGAAACAACATATGTCCTAAAAATTTTAGGTTAATTTACAGTGAGGGGAAACAGAGAAATGAGATATTTTGAGAATATGGACCAAGGGAAGAACTTTTTGTTGTGTTTGTAATCTTTTTACTTGTTTATCTATTTTAAAAATCTATTTAAAAGATAGGAGATTTTAGAAGATGTTATGTGAAGGTAAAACATTATCTAGTAATGAGCAAAATTGTTAATGTTTCTGGAGAAAATCAAAGCAAGTACCAGACTAGTGAAGTTCTTAAGATCGACTTAGGCATATGGTCTAGACTGACGTACAAGTATTGATTTATCTTTGATAGGAGAAGGATCTGCTTCCTCCATTTTAATGGGATGGAAGAATGGAAGAATTGCATAATTCCAAGAGGGCTTATAGATTTAATGTGACAAAGATGAAAGAGTTACCAATCAATTAAATACTCTGATTATTTAAGAATGCTCTATCCTGTCTTTTGAGGGCGATAGTGAATTCCATTCCATTTTAGTGTTAGGTTGAAACTTCTTTACTGTTCACATTATGCTGTTTAAACAATTAGAAATGAGAAAGAATAGGGGCGCCTGGGTGGCTCAGATGGTTAAGTGTCTGCCTTCGGCTCAGGTCATGATCCCAGCGTCCTGGGATCGAGTCCCACATCAGGCTCCCTGCTCCTTGGGAGCCTGCTTCTCCCTCTGCCTCTCTCTCTCTCTCTCTGTCTCTCATGAATAAATAAATAAAATCTTTAAAAAAAAAAAAAAGAAATGAGAAAGAATAGATAGATCGCACATGTAATGCACAAGCCAGTGTTGATGAATATAACTTGTTATTTACCATCTTCCATCTTCTGATAAAAATGAATGTCTCTTACTGCTACCCAAGCCCAAGGACAACCCTCTTCTAAGATGAAAATTGCCTGAGGGGTCGACTGGAGAAAACTTTATCTTTCAAAATAAGCAACTCTCCTTAAAATAAGAACAAAAAAGAACAATGTTAGTTACAATATAAAACCCAATCCTTCCAATTACATATAGCAATAACTGTGGCTCTTGTTTATTGGGATAAACAACCTGTAGCACATATTCAATGTGTTACATGTATGTAACAAACATATATATGTGTGTTATATGTGTGTATATCTATATATACACATGCATATACACATATGCTGTTAGTATAACCTATGGCTAAACAATGTAACTTTATAGAAATAAATGTGTTCAGGATACTGAATAACTAGCCTCAACTACACAGTAAATCCAGGACACCAAGAAGTATATGACATATTGTTTTCTAAACTTTGTAGTTTTAAAGGAGAGATAGTGAAGTAAACAATTGCTTACAAGATGGTGTTATCAGTTCTTCGCGAAAGAATGTTTAAAGGAGCACCTGGGTGACTCGGTTGAGCACCAGACTCTTATTTCAGTTCAGGTCATGATCTTATGGGTCATTGGATCAGCCCTGAGCTGGGCTCTGCACTTAGTGGGGAGTCTGCTTGAGGATTCTCTCCTTCTACCCCTGCCCCCACTCATGTGTGCTCTCTCTCTCTCTCTAATAAATAAATAAAGCTTAAAAAAAATAGAAAGGATGTTTAAAGTACAAAAGTCACAAAATACTAAACCTCTCCACATAGCTTCCTAGAAGAAATGACTTGGAGACAGATTTTGAAGGATGCATACATGTTGAGCAGATGTAAAGGAGTCCTAGCACATTTTAATAAGAATGGCACATCCAAAGGTGTAAGACACAGTGGATTTAGGAAAGCTGAGAATTAAAGGTCATTTAAAATTGCAGATGAATGGAGTATAATCGGTTTTTCTACGAATCAAATTTAGTTATTTACCATGGCATCTAACACGTACAAATTCATTAATTCATAGCAGATTTTAGATACTAAATATCTATTAAATAGCAATTAGGTTAACTACTAGAAACTGAAAATTTGGTAGTCTGATAAAGGCACATGAAAAAATAAACGCATCTTACTTCCACAAATCCAATGCTACAATATTTACATAGATAAAGCTATTCTAAATTAGAATCTTTTGCCAAACTGAGTATACCTGTTCTAAATTTTGTGCCTATCCAATGTTTGTTTGAACCATATAAAATCTAAGATTTGGCCTTGGTTAGACTTGTCAGACAATAAATATTACTGCATTATTTACAATGATTGTGATAGATCCATTGCTCCTTTTCCCAGATTTGGCAATGTGGAGGCTCTCTGGAGATTGTGACTTGCTCCCATGTTGGTCATGTTTTTCGGAAGGCAACTCCCTACACTTTTCCTGGTGGTACTGGTCATGTCATCAACAAGAACAACAGGAGACTGGCAGAAGTTTGGATGGATGAATTTAAAGATTTCTTCTATATCATATCCCCAGGTAAAGATGATTTCTTCCTCTGCAGGGGAAAATAAAATTTTAAACATGCGGAATATGTGTTTCATTATTGCTACTATTCTACTAGTTTAAATAAAATGTTGTTTATCACCATAATATTACAGAAAATCGTGTTTGAGAAAGTTGTACTATGAAGTCATTTTTCATCTAAAGTGAGAAAGACTACACTTATCTCACAGGCCTAAATACTCTCTTTTTCTTTGTTTCTTTCTTGGCACAAGAATCATGCTAGAAAAGTGGAGTAAGCAGTACACAGAGAGATCCAAATATAGTTAATATGTATTGGCTGAATTTAAGAAAAACAATATTTTTAAGGAGAAGTAAGCCTAGATTTCCTTGTTTCACAAATAAAGCTGGCTGAGTTGGTAAAAAATTTTGCTAATGTTTAAAAAGAGATGTTTTCTACTGCCTAAATGATTTCCTGAAGATATAGGATGGTAAATTATGCAGATATTAAAATGTATATTTTTAAAGAATATTAAATGACATAGCAATTTACTCATTAATTGATATGTGGAAAAGCATAATATAGGATAATAAAATATTACCCTACTTTAGTTACAGAGAGTAGATATGGAAATAGAAGAGTAAATGTAGACTATCACTGGGTGGTGGGACTGTGAGTAATTTCATTATTTTCCTTTTTATACTTTTCTAAATTTTTAAAAATAAAACATACTACTTATTTTTAAAAATTTATTTTAAAAGAATTTAAAAGGAAAATAAATTTTAATAAAGAATTTAAAAAATGTTTTAAAGAATTAAAAAAGAAAAAAAATAATGTGTGAGGAAATTCCATACCCGAGTGCTGTGATTATAAATGATCTCATTTTTATAATTTCCTAGAATTTTTCCAACATATTACTTATTAAAAAAACAACCTCTGAGACATTACATTGTTTTTTAAGGAAATAAGATAAGACATTATGAGATGCTACAAACAAAGAGAAGACACAGGGGCCTTCAAGATCTCAAAGTTTAAACAAAGAGACCAAAGCATAAATTAATACAATGGGAATTCAACTGTACTGATACAATAATTTTTAAAGTTCTATTTTGCTAATTTATGTTTAGGCCATGTGGTCATCAATGACATTATTATGTAACCCACAAGAAAAACAACAAAAATTCATGCTCACCTCCTCTTTTTCACGTTAAAATCTATTACATGGTTTGGAAAAACCAGTTTGGGTTCCTTTTTTTTTTTTCCAGAATAAAAATTTTTTTTAATTTTTTTATTAACATATAATGTATTATTTGTTTCAGGGGTACAGGTCTGTGATTCATCAGTCTTACACAGTTCACAGCGCTCACCATAGTACCTACCCTCCCCAATGTCCATCACCCAGCCACCCCATCCCTTCCACCCCCCTCCACTCCAACAACCCTCAGTTTGTTTCCTGAGATTAAGAGTCTCTTACGGTTTGTCTCCCTCTCCAATTTCATCTTGTTTCATTTTTCCCTCCCTTCCCCTATGATCCTCTGTCTTGTTTCTCAAATTCCTCATATCAGTGATATCATATGATAATTATCTTTCTCTGATTCACTTATTTCGCTTAGCATAATACCCTCCAGTTCCATTAACGTTGTTGCAAATGGCAAGATTTCATTTTTTGATGGCTGTATAGTATTCCATTGTGTGTGTGTGTGTGTGTGTGTGTGTGTGTGTGTGTGTATACCACATCTTCTTTATCCATTTGTCTGTTGATGGACATCTGGGCTCTTTCCATAGTTTGGCTATTGTGGACATTGCTGCTATAAACATTGGGGTGCATGTGCCCCTTCGGATCACTACATTTGTATCTTTGAGGTAAATACCCAGTAGTGCAATTGCTGGGTCATACGGTAGCTCTATTTTCAACGTTTTGAGGAACCTCCATAGTGTTTTCCAGAGTGGCTGCACCAGCTTGCATTCCCACCAACAGTGTAGGAGGGTTCCCCCTTCTCTGTATCCTTGCCAACATCTGTCATTTCCTGACTTGTTAATTTTCTCCCATTCTGTTGACTATCTTTTAGTTTTGTTGACTGTTACCAGTTTGGGTTCTAATTGACATGCTCTGATTTCTGAAAGTATATATGAGGCTGTGAAAGCTCTTCTTTTATAGATAAAGAGGCAATAAGCAGTATGAACTTTCTTATTAAGATCCAGTATTACTATAGGAAAGAAAAATGAGGGCAATGCATGTGTAAATGTGTGATTAGGCAAAGGATTTTTTTCACACGTTTTCAAGCTTCTTCTATGTCAAGAAGCTATTGTCAGAAACACTATTTCACGCATAGATGTATTTCTCTTTATAGTAGAAAGCCAGTCCAGATATTCACAGAGTTGAGTTCGGCAAGAACATGTAAAATTCGTAGCAAGGCAGTGACATTTATATAACCTTTTCATTTTCTTTTGATAATACTTCCTGAATTCAAATCATTACCTTTAGAAATTTATAAGCTCAAATATGAAGAAAGGAGTAATGGAAGAAAGAAATGTGTTATGTGTGATTATATACACCTATATTCAGGAATACAAGCAATTGAGAATAATTGCCACCATGTGTATTATATCCACTCATGATGAATATTATTTGTAAAAAGTGGTATGTTAGTCTTTTGTATAATTTCCCATTGAGTGAAAAAGGCAGACAAATGGTAGAACCATTTCTCAAACTGTAATGAAATGACAGGCTTTAGAGTTTAAAGGGCAAAAAGGAATGCTTGCTATCTGCAACTATTGACTTTATGTTGCTCAACAGGGACTGTTTGTATATTCTGGAAAGTGTAGTTTTTACATTACAACAAATATCATTTGGAAGCTTATTGTTCTTATGAGATGGGCTCATTTAAATCCAGAAAGGTATTTTGGAAAGCAGAAAAAGAACAATTGGGGAATATGCTGAAAATATCTAGAACTTCCTAAGGGGCATTTATGTTTCTGTATGTCTCAGAAACTGTCAGCATTGCTGAGCGTGGGACCTGCCTGCTGTAGCATGGGCAAAGAGGAAAAACCAAAAACACAAAACAATAAATTGCTTCCCAGCGGAAAAGGAAAGGAAGTAAACTGGAAACTAGAGCTGGACTTCAAAAACAATTCTAGCCCTGGGCAACTTTCAGATCACCCAAAAATAGATAAAATGTATTGTATTGGGAAGTCAGGAATCTGTCACTTGTATGGTGTTGAATGTTTTTTGAGTGAGTAACTATTTTAGTTATTACTGATGGTTTCTGATACTCTTATAATCAAAATCATGGATTTCTTTGCTATCACCTAGAATTGCTGGGATTCTATTTTTCATTGCCTTGAGTAACAGAAAAGTTTGTAAAGAGAGTAGTTGGTGTACGGGGATAGTAGAGACATCCATGAATGGACATCTACACTTAGAGTCACATGCTTTGCTATAATATACATAGAAACACACAAACACACACATGTATTTATGAAAAACTCTAAAGAGCTTATATTGAGTTCTGTTTAATTCTCTAGAACTTCCTTAATAATCTAGCTGAGGAAATTGTTGTAATTCTTTCTAGAAGGACCTCCATGTATCTGTTAATTTGCCAAAGATATTGGGCATCTTTTATGAGGAGACTCCCATTTTTTACATCAGGGCTTCTGTTACAGAATCTTATTCTCCTCTTATGCAGCTTCTCAAAATGCCATCTTTAAGTACTGAGTCTTTATGAACTGAATTCTGACAACTTTGCTTCCTTTCAATATACCCTATAAAATACTGCCTACCTACTTTATTGTTTGGTTTCTGCTTCAGCTCTGTCCTGAAAAAAGTATTACTATGTACCATATTGTTTTATGTTTATTACATGTCTCTACATCCAGAGACTTGTAGTTATAGTGCTGAGCAACTTTCCTGGCACTGTGCAGTCCTTGAAAAAATATGTGTTAAATAATTAGAAGACTCAGTGAATGACCAAATGAATGAATGCATTTTAAAAGGAAGCCACTTATTTTTCTTCTTTTCTACTGAATTCTCCATGGATATCTGGTCTATCCCCGGGAATCTCACAAGAATTGCAGCAAATTGGCAACCTTTGTCCCACTTCTCTGATGCCCTGATTAAGGACTCCCTTGATAAGAGAGAGGTGAAAAGTGCTCTTCATATATCCACGATGTCATTCTTCTGTGTTTGCCAACCGAAAAGAAGGTCCCATTGGCTTACCCCGTGTTCTTAGGGTATGATAATTACACCATAATTATAGGCCCACACAGTAATACAATCTTACCTTCCAGGACTAATATAAAATCAAACAGACACAATTTAGGTAGACAATAACATTCTGTAATAGAGCAGCATAATACAAGAGCCCATAAACTTAAGATTACTTTTACACATGTTGATTTTTATTTTTCTCATGACCCCCATTAATTTGACGTTACAATGGGATGTATAAATAACTATGTATGTGAATTACCTTTATCTGATTTATTTTTTCAAAATATTTACTGTATGTCCTAATTGTCTTGGCTATGCCCATTAGCCATTGGCCATATTGACAGAGCTGGCAGAGTCTAATTATGTCTCTCTAATGGGTATATGAATGAAGAGTAGAAATACTTTGAAATAGCGTTGAAGAATACATTTTCAACATTTGTTTATTTGCTTTTTGGCTGCCTTTTTTAGGATGCAAATACTATAGCATCACTGATTTTTAAAGCCCTGTAGACTCTTAAGGTCTGAGGCAGTTTTTACTAGTAATTGGGCTGTTTCAGCTTGAGGCAATCTGATTGTCCTAGCAAATCCTTTGAAATGAAGTGATGTAAGCAGAAAACACTTCACAGAGCACCCCATTATAAAATGGCAACAATTTTTCCTGTTGGTCGCAGGTAAAAAGCTTAAGAACTTTAAAATGGAGTGTGGTTATAACACTAACCATATATTCGAAATACCGGCTGTTCTATAAATATTGATTTTCTTTTTGGGAGAGGTGGATTTCTAACTGTGTTATCAATTGACATGGTGAGTAGAAGCAGCTGTCCTTACATAATCTCCGGTTGTTCTTCCTTTTCTTAATGGACAGCTTGTGCTCCTGTTTTGAGCAGAAAATCAAATAGAAAATAGAATTTAAAGATGCCCAAAACATACTTTAAAGGTATTTGTATGTAACTGGGAAAACAGCTTATTTTCCTTTGGCAGTACTGGAGCATTATGATCTGTATTCCAGATAAACAGAAACCACACATTTAGAAACACACCCTTGAACTTATTCTGAAAGTTAACTCTATTTGCTAACCTTTTAAAAATACTTTAGAAAAATCAGTTCATCAAAGGCAGTCTTTGTTAGCACCATCTTTGGATCATTATTAAAGTTCAAGACCTATATTCATTTCTATCTCTTGAAATTTTTATCTATGAAATACAAATGTTTTTCAGCCTGGTGATTTTTTTAAAGATAAAATATTTAATAACCAGCCCTTTGAGTATAAGGCCTAATTTCTTTTATAAGTCATAAAAATGTGGTTTCAGGCTGATTTTATAAGCACAGGTTTGATGTTCCCTGCAAAATGTGCCACATGCAGATTTTTTTTTTTTTAATAATCCAGGGATATCAGTTTTTGTTTGGGTTCACATGAATTCATCTGAAAAGAGTGCAGCAATTCTGAACATAAAGTACATTTGCACCTATGAATTTTGTATTTTTATCATTTAATAAACACTTTTTCAGCAGCATCAACCATGGTATCACCTAGTGAATATGATATGATGAGGAAGAAATTCTAAATCATTTTAATATGCTATATTGTAATAACATGCAATTCAGTTATCTGGGCGATACCATGAAATGCTAAATGTGCAAGTAAGGGATGAGAGCTATACTCAGTATTGTTGGTACAATGGACCCACAACTGTTTTTCCTTCCTACGGTTAAACACTTTTGAATTCTTTAAGACATTAGGTCAATTTTTATCATTGGGATTTTTATTGGCCTTTTATGGGTATTTATTTGTGTATTTATGATAATACTTCTTTGCTTCTATCTTCATTGGGTAAGTATTTATTAAGTTCCTGATCTGTACTATGCCAGGGAGGGGGGGATGCAAACACAGAAAAGATGTTGCCTTCGCCTTTAAAAAGTTAACCATCTACATCATCACATTTAATTAGTTTAAATGAAAAATGAAATTAAGTGCTTAATACATGGGGAGCACATCTCTTAAAAAGAGATACTGATGTGAACTCCCTACATTTTCCTTGATTTCTCCTTCTCAACTTAGAAGCATCAAAATCAAATGAATCTCTAATTCCTTTCTAGTCTACCTGCTAAGTTTCTTCAAATGCCTTCAGTTATCCTCATTCTTCCAGTCATCCCGCATCCGGAAAAACTCCTGATTATCCTGATGCACCTCCAGCCTCAAAGCTTGCCCGCTTTTCACCTACTTTTACCATATTGCTGGAGGACATTCCTAAAAGTAAATTTCATTTGATCTCTCACTTACCTAATAATCGTTTAATTGTTACCAGAAGTAACAGTACCACGACTTACCAGAAAGTCAAAAATCTGGAATGTGGCCAACATTTATTTTAGTTTCCTGGGAACTCCAGTGGCTTCCCCTGTTGTAGGATTTATGCATTTTTAGAGTATTTCTTCCCTCCACTAAGCTCTGTGAATAAAGGCACTATATTTGTTTTTGTTTTGTTTTGCTTATTTGGTTGGTTTTGTTTTTAGAGTTCATTGAGCTCAATTTTTTCTTACTATATTTGTCAGAGGCAAACAAAATATATGTTTCAGTCACCACTTCCACCAAATAACCCTCTGTTAAGCATTTGATGTCTATCCTTCAAAACCTTTTCCTATGCATTGGCATACATATACAGACATATATATACATATGTTAAGTAAATATGATCATATAACAGGTACTATTTTAATTTCCTTTCTGTTAACTAGGTAGTATGTCCTATAATGTTTTACATATAATTCACATAGGATTATATGATTCCACCTTTGTAACTAAGTAATATTATATTGCATGGATATATTAAAACTTAATTATCCCAGTAAAGACAAGCATTTGTCAGGTTTTAGTTATCTATTATTATTATAAAATAGTTAAGAAGCATACTTGAAACAATATCTTTGTGAACCTGACAGGGTATTTCTGAAGAACATAGCAGCTTAAGAGAGAGAGTTGTTGGCAGACTGCCTGGATTAATTTAGATCCTCGCTCCACATAACCCCTCTGTATTTACTTAACCTATCTATACTTAGCTTCCTTACCATAAAATGGGAATTGTAATAATAGGGCCTTCCCCATAAAGTTTTTTGAGACTTAAATGAAAAAAGATATATAAAGAACAATGCTTGGCAAATATTAAACACTCAATTAGTGTTAGATATTTGTTATAATTAGTCAGATATATTCACAGAAGTTGATTTATTAGATCATATGGTATATGTTTTCAGAAATTCCATCAAAAAAAGACCGTAACCATTATCCCACCAGAACTCTTGAGCACTTACAATGTGCTATCACCACTCTAGATTTTCAATACTTTTTATTTTTGCATATCTATGTGTGTGTGCACATATATGTGTATATTTATTTGTATTTGCATATAGATTTACATGTATGTCTAGTTTTTTTTTTTCATATTGCTACTAGAAATGAACATCCTTTTTTTTATTACTTGGATTTCTTCTTTTTATTCGGATCATTTGTTCATTTTACTATTGGATAGCTTTTCCCTTTTATATATCCATAGATATTTATGTATTCTGGTAACTAATCTTCTCTATGCTAAATCCACTGCAAGTGTTTTCTCCCAGACTACTATACATATTGTAACAATTGATATACAAAAAGATATATTAAAAAAGAATTTAATTGTTGAAGTAAAATCTGGCTGGTTTAGCCTTTATGGTTTAAGGGATTATTTTTTGTTAAAACAGCGCTGCCCCCACCCCCACCCCAAGCTTGGCAAATTTTAAGTGCTCCAGAAGTGTTTGTTGAGCAATTTAAGTTTGAGTTTAGTAAAATGCATGGGATTTTTTTTTTTTAAGATTTCAGTGATCTCTGGGTCATAATATAAGCAGAATGCCACAATCAGATGACTCTCCTTATGGGAAGTATTATTTATCTTTATCCATGGAACATAAATAAAAGTATTAGCTTCAACAGTTACATCAGCTATAGCTAATCAGCTACGGCAGTTATAATTTTAAATAAATCTATTAAATGATTATATCAGTTCCCATTACAGTAATTCTTTCCAAGTATCTTGAATTGTATTCATGGTCCATAAAGTTAATAAACAGATGGTATAAATTATGTTTATTGAATGTTACAAAAATATTGAATTTGAACAGTAAGGGTGAATCATTGTATCCTCAGTCTTCGATTAACAACTCAGAAACTCAGATAATTAGCCCCTCAAATGATTTTATCATTACCAAATCTAGGTAGTTTCTAGAGTGAATAAGTATCACTTAAGTTCTAATATAGATTTATTCACGGAATTATCACTACCTTCTAGAATTTAGATACCAAAATTATTCATACATTTAGTTTCTGCTTCTTCAAATGAAACATTTATAGCTCTAGTCTAATCATTGTGTGTGTGTGTGTATGTGTGTGTGTGTGTAACTTCTGCAATATTCTGAAGTTTCCAATAAGTAAATCCTAGCCCACTTGATTGGATGGTCATGATTAATTTTCATTTCCTTAAGGCTTGTTCAACTAGGCAAAGTAGAAAATTACAACGTTTTTCAAATTGGTGTAAATGATCAAGAACACTTGTGTAAGATGCATGGATTTTTACTGTCAAGAGTTGGCTAAGAGTTTTTATTTGATGTAAGAGCATTAAATATGGATCAAACATGATCCAGGTACATACAGAGGCTTTATCATACCGACTTTCATCTTGTCATCTTCAGAGTGCCCCCATTTCATTATTTAATTTTAGCATAACTAAAATTGAATGGCTTAACACTTATATAATCAATTACATTAAGTTTCAATTCTAAATTCTTAACTCAGTTGAATGGCTCACTCTGACACTCAGCAGTAGTCATTTACATAAAGTTATTGATGGTCAGATGGTTACAAACTGCACATTTCTTATTTCAAATACTCTCAGGCTCAGTCCCCCGCATTAGGTGTTCTGGTAGATTATCTTTGCCAGGATGTCTATGTTATCATCATCTTGTAGCTATTTTAAATAAATTATTAGTTCAGTTCTGGAGTTATTTATTTACATATACTCTCTGAAAAGTGAACAGAGTCAAAGATAACCTTTAGAAAATTAGGAAACAGTCTTTTCTAGATCCAATAATGACAGAAAGTACATTAAACTTCTCAATTGAGGCTCCTTTAAATCTAAATAATCCTTTGCAAAAATAAAACAATACAAATAAAAAGACTAGCCATATACTTGCCTACCAGATATTAAACGCTAATGACAGATTACCTCAGCATCCTAATAATTTATAGTCTTTTGGGAGTAGCTCTCCTTTAGCATGTTAACACAAATTATTTAGAAAATAAAAACGCTATTGTTAATAGTTATCTCTATCCAATGGGGTAGTAAGGTAAAGAGAGCTTTGCAGCAAGTCTTTGGTATAAAAGAATGTGGGGCAATAGTTATAGGCCAGGCTGGAAAGGTGAATTAGGGAGACAGGGTTAGGGCTTTGCAAAGGAAGGTGGAAACAGTTTCTGAAAAGTTAAGATGCCTATTTGACAAATAGGCTTTTTGCATGCTTTTACCAGAAGCAGCATTAATATGAAGTAGTTACTGTTAATGTTGGGTTGTCAATGCCTGAAGAGCGGGTGGCCGCCATATTGATAATGGTCTATAAGCCACCTGATGCAAAAGCTCTACTTTAGACCATGTGCACACATACATGGTCAATGAAGTAAGTACTAATTCGTGTTTTAATTGCAAGAGACATGAGCCAAAATTAAGAGATTGTTATATTTTACAAATAAAGTGACAAAAAAATGAAGAACTCAGATCAGCGTTTATTTTTGGTTAGTTTGGCTTAGCAAGTAAATTTTATTTATTTATTCATTTATTTATTTATTTATTCAGCAAAAAAAATGTAAATAGTACATATTAGCAATTTGACTTACAGCATATTCTAAATATATGGAAATATCGATAAAATATATTAAACAGTTAAATCTTTGTAATTTATATGGTTGAAAGTAAGATAAATGAAGTTATAGTGATGGTGTTCTTATGACTGAAAGTTATTCTGTCAAAATTATCATTACTAAATGAGCTCCATTATGACATTATTTTAATTTTTTAAAAACTGTTTTGTATATAAATGTTGTGCATTTTTGGTGCAACGTCTCAGTTAACAAAATTTGAGAACTTTGATTAGGGATTTTGTACAACTTAATGGTTTAGGATATTCTATTATTTTAGCATAATTTATTTATATTTCTGATAAAAAATTCCCATCAGAATTAAGAACTTAGTTCTCAAGTGTCTGAATAAGTTATTTAATTGATCAAAATGAACACCAAATTAGATGTAACTATATGTAATGAGTCTTCGATCTATGATATATAAACAACAGTGGAAGGAAGGGGGGCTTTGGGAAATAAGGTAAGAGATGGTGCAATGTTTTTACTAAAATGGGATATTATGTGGAAGAGCTTAGACACTTGTACAGATGCAGAGGATAAGAAATTATAAGCAATTTTAAGTTCTTGATCAAGAAGCTTTCCAGAAATATAATGAATTGATTTGCAATGCAATGAGCCTCTTGTCCTGGTAAATATTCAAACAGAGGCTAGATGTCTGTCTTTTAGAGATGCTTTAATGAGAATTGAGTAAGAGGTTGGATTTGATTTCTTATCAGAACTCTCTTTCTAACTCAAATTCTACTGTCAGAGAAACTTACATATCAATGAATAAAAACACTACATTTATTAGCACCTGGTTTAAAATTGAAAAAAAAAAAACAGATTTCAACTCAAAATGAAAAACTTCTAATAAATTTTTCAACCATGACACAGGAAGCCTTGAAGAAGGGTGACTATATATAATTGTTTGTTTAGGACAGTCATGGTGCATGCCTGTTATCTGGGCATAATTATTAATAGAATCCCCTTTCACTCACAACATTGTCCTGATTTGAACAGTAATTGTTTAGTTATTCTGCTTATGAGGCATTGAATAAACTGTATGTGGAAGTGACTATCTCTGGAAGTGGCTAAGTGCACTGACAGAGATAGCAATCATTATGGCATTGAGCAGGATGTAGACTTCTGTGGAGGCAAAGTCTTGTCTTACCAAAATCTAGAGAAAATCCATAAGTCTTTTAGACTTCTGTACTGTCAGTTTCAAGTAAATGCTCTAGTTCAGTGACTTCTCTGACACCCAAAATAAATGCCCTTTTTTGAAATTCTATCTACAAAGAGACAATTAGTTTTTTAAAAGCTATCTCTTTGAAGATACAATAATGTCACTGAATTCTGATTCATCTTGATAATGTATTGGCCAATATCTTCTTATTAATTTGTGTGATTATAGTAGGGTTACTTTTTCATTTTTTATATGTAGCAAGTTTAAACTTTCATTTACAAAATAGAGTATAAACTTACTCAATTTCTTGGTTATACCAGCAAAAGAAAAATGGTGCTGATATACATATATGAAATACATGTAGTGATATAAGAATATATATTTTTCCACATAATAAAATGTATGTATGCATATGTAGACATACTTATGTATATATATTTTTCCACATGAGAAAGAATATATACACACACACACATATATATATATACATATATATACACACACATACATTTGTGTGTGTATGTGTGTGTGTATTTTTTTTTCCAGATTCAGAATTGTTTGGGAGATATTGACTAATTTCAATCTCATTTTTGGCTGTTTAATATATTGTATTTTCTCTAGCAATAATAAAAGTGCCTTACTTTTAATATATTGGAAGGTAAAACCATATAAAATTCTCATTTTGATTGAAATATCATTATAGGTTACAATCTGATAGCAGATTTCCCCACGTTTGGAAAACTAAGTAAACATGCCATAATAATATTTGCCAGCATCCTTCTTTCCAAAACTCAGAAGTTCTCCTATAAAATTATTTTGTAATTTCAGACCATTATGAAATCCTTCTCAAGAGAATATGTATAACAGACATCCATACACTTTCTGACTCCTGCCATTAAAATCCTGTGGCATCTATTGTAATTTATATTTGGTCAACCCCAAAATTGTAAAATCACATTTTCTTCTTACTGATGTTTATATCTGCCTGATAGTTGCACTGCTAGTGGACATCTTGATGGTTGTGTGTTCAACAATAAAACACATAAATCAGATGAAATATTATCAAAATCAAATATTTTTCATAGTCATAGGTCCTATTTTTGAGGAACTCTATGCAATATCAGGCTTATTTCTGTGAATATTGTGAATCCATATTTGAAAAATGGACATTTTCAGGAAAAGTTATATATTGAGGTTAGATTTTTCCCTGTCAAATCTGTAAAGTACACAACTGGGAACATAATTTATCATCTCAAATTAACAGTTAACCAATCTAGAGTCTCCACCTTTGATAATGAAAATATAACTTCTTCACTGTCAAATAAAATAAGAAAACTTGGAAGCCCATGCTGATGGGCTGAAGAACAATCTAAGGAGATTTTGCATAGGCTATGCTCTATTTTCTTCCATTGGACTTTCCTGTGTTTAGAGTCACTATATTTTATTAACAAAGAAATAAACAAGGAAGGAAAGCGATGAGGTGTGGGGCCTCTTGGCGGGCTTCTTAGGCATAGGTTCAACAGATATGTTGCCCAGAAATGTTCATTTGTGTCCGACACCACATTGTGCTTACAGCAGTCTTTTTCCCCATGGCTGTAAGTAGAGTCGTAGAGGAGTGTGGTAGTTAGGTGAGAAGTTACAAATACATGGCCTAATAGGAACCATAGCATGAAAGCTGTGTTTTATTTGTAAATATACTAGCATCTTCTATGACCCACCTTCTCCACTCTCACTCTCCACAAAATTTTCCTTAGTTTTTAAAAAATGTTTAACTTTTTACTGAAGTTCAGCATGATTCAAAAAAGTGCATAGTTTATAAGTATATAGCTCAATAGATTTTCACACCCCAAACACACCTGTGTAACCAGCATCAAGCACAGAACATTCCAAAGCCTCCTACCTCTCCTGCCCCTAGAAGTCCCTCATGCCCCTTCTGGCTACTACCCTTCCATAAATCTGACTTCTAAGATCATAGATTTGCCTGTTCTTAAACTTTATAGAAATGGAATTAGACACTGTGTGCTCATGTCTGACTTCTTTTGCTTGGCGTAATGTTGTGTAGATGAACCATTCTTATTGTTATGTAGAGTTCCATTATGTGACTATAACACTTTATATTGATTCATCTTTTTGTTGATGGGCATTTGGGTGATTTCCAAGTTTGGAGCTATTATGAACAGTCTTGCTATGAGAATTTGTGTACTTGTCCTTGGATGAACATACGAATGCATTTATGTTGGTATGTTCCTGGGAGTGTAACTGCTGTGTCATAAAATTTGTAGTTACTTTTTTACATAAAACTTGTAGGGTTTTTTTTTCTGATTATGGGGTTTTTTTTTGTTTGTTTGTTTAATTTGAGTATAGTTGACACATGATGTTACATTAGTTTCAGGTGTACGACTTAGTGATTTGACAAGTTTATACATTATGCTATGTTCACCCCAAGTATAGCCACCATCTGTCCCATCACATTGCTATTACAATATTGTTGACTGTATTCTTTGTGTTCTCCAGCTTTGTAGTCCCATGATTTCCTCATTCCATAACTGAAGACCTGTATCTCCCTCTTCCATTCAACCATTTTGCTGAACCCCACCCCCCTCCCCTCTGGTATCCATCCATTTGTTCTCTTTATTTATTGTTCTGATTCTGCTTTTTATTTGTTTTTTCTAAAGATTCCATTTATGAGTAAAATCATATGGTATTTCTCTTTATCTGACCAACTTATTTACTTAGCGTAATACCTTCTATGTCCATCATGTGTACTTCAAATGGCACAATCTCATCCTTTTTTATAACTGTGTAATATTCCATTATGTATATATAACATATTTTCTTTATCCATTCATCTATTGATGGGCACTTAGGTTGCTTCCATATCTTGGCTGTTGTACATAATGCTGCAATAAACATAGGATTGCATATATCTTTCCAAGTTAGTGTATTCTTTTACTCTGAATAAATACCCAATAGTGAAATTACTGGATCATATTGTATTTTTATTTTTAATTTTTTGAGGAACCTCTATACTGTTTTCCCTAGTGGCTGTACCAATTCACATTCCCACCAACAGTGCTTGAGGATTCTTTATCCACATCTTTGCAAACACTTGTTGTTTCTTGTCTTCTCGATTTTAAGCATTCTAACAGATGTAAGGTGTTATCTCATTGTGGTTTTGGTTTGCATTTCCCTGATGATAAGTGATGTTGAGCATTTTTTTCATGTGTCTATTGGCCATCTATAAGTTTTCTATGGAAAAAATGTCTATTCAGGTCCTCTGCTCATTTTTAATTGGATTTTTTGTATGTGTGTGATGAGTTGTATGAGTTCTTTATATATTTTAGATATTAACCCCAACTGGATATATCATTTGCAAATATCTTTTCCTATTCAGTTTATTATCTCTTTGTTTTGTTGATGGTTTCCTTTCCAGTGCAGAAGATTTTTATTTTGATGTAGTCCCAATAGTTTATTTTTGCTTTTGTTTCCATTGCCTTAGGAGACGTATCTAAGAAAATGTTGCTATGGCTAAAGTCATAGAGATTATTGCCTGTCTTCTCTTCTAGGATTTTTATGATTTCAGGTCTCACATTTAGGTCTTTAATCCATTTTGAGTTTATTTTTGTGTATGGTATTAGAAAGTAGTCCTTGTAGCTGTCCAGTTTTCCCAGCTATTGAAAAGACTGTATTTTCCCCATTGTTTATTCTTGTTTCCTTTGTCATAGATTAAATGACCATATAAATGTGGGCTTATTGCTGGGCTCTCTCTTCTGTTCCACTGATCTATGTGTCTATTTTTGTGCCAGAACCATACTGTTTTGATTGCTACAGCTTTGTAGTATATCTTGAAGTCTGGAATTGTGATACCTCCAACTTTGTTCCTCTTTCTCACTATTGCTTTAGCTATCTAAGGTCTTCTGTAGTTCCACACAAATTTCAGTATTATTTGTTCTAGTTTTGCAAAAAAAAAAAAAAAATGGCTATTGGTATTTTGATAGGTATTGTATTTAATCTGTAGCTTGCTTTGTGTAAAGCAGACATTTTGATGATATTAACTCTTCCAATCCATGAACATGGAATATCTTTCCATTTGTTTGTGACATCTTCAATTTCTTTGATCAGTGTTTTATAATTTTCAGAGTACACGTCTGTCACTTCTTTGGTTAAGTTTATTCTTAGGTAGTTTATTCTTTTTGGTTCAATTATAAATAGTGTTGTTTTTTTTTCTCTTTCTGTAATTTCTTTGTTAGTGTATAGAAACACTATGGATTTCTGCATATCAATTTTGTATTAATTAATTAACCATATTAGCCCAGCCACTTTACCAAATTTGTTAGTTAATTCTCATAGTTTTTTGGTGGATTCTTTAGGATTTTCTATGTATAGTATCATGTCATCTGCAAATAGTTTAACTTCTTCTTTACCAATATGGATACCTCTTACTTCTTTTTCTTTTCTGATTGCTGTGGCTAGGACTTCTAGTATTATGTTGAATAAAAATGGCAAGATTGGACATCCTTATCTTGTTCCTGAAATTAGAGGGAAAGCTATTTTTTAGCAGTGAGTATGATGTTAGCTGTGTGGTTTTCATATGTGGCCTTTATTCTGTTGAGGTTTGTTTCTTCTAACCCCACTTTTGAGAGTTTTTATCATGAATGGATGTTGAATCTTGTCACATGCTTTTTCTGCATCTATTGAGATGATCATATGATTTTTATCCTTTCTTTTGTTAATGTGGTGTATGATGTTGATTGATTTGTCAATATTGAACTGTCTTTGCATTCCAGGAATAACTCCCACCTGATTCTGGTGAATGTTCTTTTTAATGTATCATTGTATGTGGTCCACAGCTTTCTTAATTATATTTTGGGGTCAGTCTAGTCTTCCCCAGGCATGGACCAGAGAGGCTAACGAGGGCTCTTTTATTCTTCTACTTTCAGATACCATTCCATTCTGGTACTAAAAGCCAGATCTTTCTCTCACAAACCTATGTCATCCAAGATTCTATATTTAATTCTGAACTTCATCCCAGATCAGACTCCTGGGGACATTAACATTGAAAGGAGGTTTTTTGTTTTTGTTTTTGTTTTACCTGTAGAACCTTTCTAATAAGAGCTACAAGATGGTCTGATTTCCCATTGTCTTCTGGTATTTATTGGCCTCACTTGGAAAATTCCTCACAAATATGTATAAAAGAGAGTAAGTAGAAAAGCACCTCAGGGAAAATGTGGTAGCAACTAGTACCATAAATGTGCTTTGCTTAAGAATTGTCCAGCTGAGTGGAAGGTAAGAGGGGATGCCAATTATGGGAACAGTGGACAGGAATGAGTAAAGGTGGAAAAAGAGAAAAGGACCCTGGATTGTAAGGAGTCAGCCTGGTTTCATCATGGTGAAGGGCACTAAATTTCGATGAAGAAAGACTTGGAACGGTAGTTGGTGTCTCCCACAGATAAAGCTTTGAGCATGTTATCCATTGTCTTCTTTTCTCCTATCCTAGGATCTTTGCCTAATAACCCCTGTTTTCCCATTCCTGCTTCCAACTTTTTTTTATTCTACATCTTCTAAAAATTTCCTTTTACTTGAATATACCAATAACTGCTCTCCCTTCTTACCCTGCCTTCTCTGTAAACTAAAACATAAACACAATAAATATTTCAACTTTTTTGATCAAACATACATGAATGTATTAATCAGAAGTAGAGTCATAATCCAGTACTAGCTATGTAACCTAGGACAAATTATGTAATCTCTTTATGCTTCAGTTTCTGCATCTATAAAGTAGTAATTTAAATAATGTTTATCTCACAGAATCTCATTTTTGAGATTTTGAGGTTTTCATTTATCTCACAGATCCCATTTTTGTTATCGTGAATGAGATAAAGAATACAAAAATATTGGAATTGTATCTGAGACATACTAAGGATTTAATGAACTATAAATAATAATAAATTTCTGAAGAAAACAATATAAGGAAACACTGACCTAGGGTCAAATATTTTATTTATTTATTTTTTTTAGAGATTTTATTTATTTGAGAGAGATAGCAAGAGAGAGAGCATGAACAGTGGGGAGAGGGAGAAGCAGGCTCCCCACTAAGCAGAGAGCCCTATGCAGGACTCTGATCCCAGGACCCTGGGATCATGACCTGAGCCAAAGGCAGACGCTTTACTGACTGAGTCATGCAGGTGCCCCATAGGGTCAAATATTTTATACATATATACATAACCTGTTATTTTTAGAAAGGTCATTATTTAAAATGTTATTGACAAATAACAGATATGTGATAAAAACATTTGCATAATAAAATTACACTTTTTTTATACAAGAATATATGTCTGGCTTTCTTTAAGGCATTGTTTCTTAACTTGGAACAGAGATCACAAACCACTTCAAAAATGTGATGAAGTGTATGAAACCATTCCCAGTTAGATACATATATACACAACTTTATTCATGCTGATTTGGAATTCATGGGAGATTTAGTTCCCATTTATGGAATTCACAGGAGCCCAAGACCCCAGGTCTAGGACTTTAGCTTTAAAAGTAATAAAGTAAATTAGAAATGTTGGATTTAAGATATAAACATGTAGATTTTTTCTCCTGGGAAAGTAACAATATTTCAGGTATTGAATATTTTCATTAAATTGGCAGTTGAAAATGATGATCTCTAATTTCAACTCCAACATTCTATATTCTTATGAAATATCTAGCTTCTCTAATTACTTTAAAAAATTAGACCATTTTCTGTCACCTGCTATGTATATATGAATGGGATGATTCAGCAGCACAGACTAAGGAAATATATTTTCCTCTGACTTGGGACTTTTAAATTAGAGCAAGGCACAGAGGGTAAGAGCCAAAAACAGAAAGGATAAGAGGTTTGCTCTCAAAGACTAGGAGAACAATTAAGTAGATATAACTGGATATTAGTAGCATCCTTAATTTGAAGGACTCTGATTCACAGTAGGAAGCTGTTTCAGAATGTAAACCATTTTGTTTGTCTTTTAATCCTTCAGTCCTTCATAATTTTATCCTCGATTCCTGGTATTTAAAGTTGGTCGTAGTCAGGTTTTGTTATCTGTTTGTCTTCATTCCCATTTTCTATTACTGCATAACAAATTATCCCCAAATTTAGTGGCTTAAAACAGAACATTTTTTTTTTAATATCTCATGATTCTGTGGGTCAGAAGTTTAGGCAGGGCTCAGCAGAATACTTCCTCTGCTTCATATGGCATTGACTGAAATCACTCAGTGGTATTCAGCTGGCACATGGCTGGTCTGGAGAGTCCAAGATAGCTTCTCTTCCATGTCTGGCACCTTGCTCTGATGGCCCAAAGGCCAGCCTGTGCTAGGATGGTCAACTGAAGGGCTTATCTGTGGCTTCTCCAGCAGAGTGGTCTCAAGGTCCTCAGAAAACTATCAAGGAAGCTCTAGGGGAAGCTTTAGAGCAAATGTTTCCAGAGGCCTGCGCAGAAGCTGCAAGGGTTCTTATGAGCTAGACTTGGGAATCCCAACATGCCTCTTCAGCCACATTCTCCTAGTTAAGCAAATCATCAATGTAAACTCAAAACCAAGGAGAGATTTTATACCCTATCTCTCAAAGAAAGGCATAGCAAAGTATTTGTAATCATTTTTAATGTGTCACAGTCAGATCCCCCCTAAACTTTGGGTCAAGAAGACTCAGTTAATCACTTTTTGGTGACTAAAGTGTGACTACGGCCTATCTATCTATCTATCATCTATCTATCTATCTATCTATCTATCTATCTATCTATCTATCTATCATCTATCTATCTATCATCTATCTATCTATATCTATCTAACTGTCCATCATCTATCCACCTATTTATTCCCTTAATCCCCCATCATAGGCAACCATTTTAATTTCTTTAATTTGTGTATTTTATTTGAATGTTTTGCTTGAAAATGTACATTGTTTGGGGTCAATTTATTTTTCATTAGCATAAATGGTGTTGAGTTACATGTCCCCATTTTTCTTCTCTTTTTTTTTTAAAGATTTATTTATTTATTTTAGAGAGAGATTGAGAGCACGAGCATGAGAGGCAGAGGGAGAGGGAGAGAGAATACCAAGCGGACTCTGTGCTGAGCATGGAGCCCAATGCAGGGCTCCATCTCACTACCCTGACATCACTACCTGATCAGAAACTAAGAGTCAGACCCTTAACTGACTGCTGCTGCACCACCCAGGTGCCCCTTTTTCTTCTCTTTATAACACACACTTATGATTTTAACACCAAGTCCTGGTTTCTATGTGTACATCTATGTGCTGCAAAGCCCTCAATGGTGGGAATCCTCTGTATTTCAACTATTCATCCATTTTGAGATGGTTATCCAAAGTAGCTCCAACTCACTGCCACCATTACTTATTAGTTTCCTCAATAAATAATATCAAATATTCGTTGTGTGCCAAGCACTGTTCTAGGTACTAGCAACATACATGTTCTTATGGACTTATATAAGAACGAGGAGGGGGATTTATGTCCAGGAGCAAAGTTTCTGGGTCACAGAATTTTGTCAGATAGTTTTGCAGAATCCAGCAAGTATCTTTTCCCAAGTGCCTTTTAACTTTGTACATGGCTTTTTCATTAAGATTTTTTTTTTAATTTTTAAATGTTTATTTTGAATATGTAATACATGCACATACTTCAAAAATAGAAACAATATAATGAGGTCAATATGGAGAAATCTTTTCTTTATTTTACATATTTTTAATTTAAGTATAATTAACCTACACTGTTATATTATTTTCAGATGTACAACATAGTGATTCAACAGTTCTATATATTACTCAGTGCTCATCATGATAAGTGTAGTCATCATCTGTCACCAAACAACATTTTCACAATCTTATTGACTATATTCCCTATGCAGTACTTTTCATCTCTGTGACTTATGTATTTTGTGACTGGAAGTCTGTACCTCTTAATCCCCATTTGTCAATATGGAGAAATCTTGATCCAAACTAATTTCCTTCAACCCAACTTGTCTCCCTTACTTTGTATTAATTTCTCCTGCATCCTTCCAGTGAGAAATCCTTTATTTTTATATAATTTTATATATATAGATTCATTGATTTTTTTTTTCTGCTTTTTGGCGCTCTTGGAGATCATTTAGGAAACATTTTCTAGGTCTTTTTTAGTTATTCTCTCTTTAATATTTTTGTTATTTATCACCTTATTATTGTTATTAGATATTTTATTCTTTATTTTATTCTCAATTATGTCTTTTTCTTTGTTTTATTTTGTTTTGATTTCCAGTATAGTTAACATACAGTGTTATATTAGTTTCAGGTATATAATATAGTGACTCAGCAATTCTATACTTAGTGCTCATTACAATAAGTGTACTCTTATATATATACATAAAATATATATATATATATTTTAATAACTGTACTCCCCATCACCTCTTTCACTCATCCTCCCACCCACCTCCCCTCTGGTAACCATCACTTTGTTCTCTATAGTTAAGAGTTGGTTATTTGGCTTGTCTCTTTTTTCTTTGTTTTGTTTCTTAAATTCCACATATGAGTGAAATCATATGGTATTTGTCTTTCTCTGACTTATTTCACTTAGCATTATACTAACTCCATCTATGTTTTTGCAAATGACAAGATTTTATTCTTTTTTATGGCTGAGTAATATTCCATTGCATATATGTAGATATACACATATATGTAGATATACATATATATGTTTATACACACATATGTATATATATATATACACCCCATCTTATCTATTCTTCTTTTGATGGACACTTGGGCTTCTTCCAAAATATGACTGTTATAAATAATGCTGCAATAAACATAGGGGGAGATATATCTTTTTGGATTAGTTTTTCATATTCTTTAGGTAAATATCCAGTAGTGCAATTACTGGATCATATGGTAATTCTATTTTTAATTTTTTGAGGAACCTCCATACTGTTTTCCACAGTGGCTGCACCAGTTTACATTCCCACCAACAGTGCATGAGGGTTCCTTTTTCTCCACATCCTCAACAACACTTGTTGTTTCTTGTGTTTTTGAATTTAGGCATTCTGATGGGTGTGAGGTGACATCTCGTTGTGGTTTTGATTTGCATTTTCCTGATGATGAGTGATGCTGAGCATCTTCTCATGTCTGTTGGCCATCTGTATGTCTTCTTTGAAGAAATGTCTGCTCATGTCTTCCGCTCAATTTTAATTGGATTTTTTGGGTATAAGTTCTTTATATATTTTGGATATTAACCCTTTATTGGATATGTCATTTGCAAATATCTTGTCCCACTCAGTAAGTTGCCTTTAGTTTTATTAATTGTTTCCTTTGCGGTGCAGAAGCTTTTTATTTTGATATAGTCCCAATAGTTTATTTTTGCTTTTGTTTCCCTTGCCTCAGGTGACATAGCTAGAAAAATGTTGCTATAACCAGTGTCAGAGAAATTACTCCCTATGTTCTCTTCTAGGATTTTTATGGCTTCAAGTCTCACATTTAGGTCTTTCATCTATTTGAATTTATTTTTGTGTACAGTGTAAGAAAGTAGTCCAGTTTCATTCTTGTACATGTAGCTAGCTATCCAGTTTTCCCCATACCATTTGTTGAAGAGACTATATTTTTCCCATTGCATATTCTTGCCTCCTTTGTCAAAGATTAGTTGACCATATAAATGTCAGTTTATTCTGGGTTCTCTATTCTGTTACACAGACCTGTGTCTATTTTTGTACCAGTACTACACTGTTTTGATTACTACCACTTTGTATTATATCTTGAAATCTGGGATTGTGATGCCTCCAGTTTTGTTCTTCTTTTCAAGATTGCTTTGGTTATTTGGGATCTTTTGTGGTTCCATACAAATTTTAGGATTATTTTTTCTAGTTCTGTGAAAAATGTTGGTATTTTGATAGACATTGCATTAAATCTATAGATTGCTTTGAGTAATATGGACATTTTAACAATATTTGTTCTTCCAACCCATTAGCATGGAATACCTTTCCCTTTGTGTCATCTTCAATTTCTTTCATAAATGTTTTATAGTTTTCAGTGCACATTTTTCACCTTCTGGATTAAGTTTATTCCTAGATATTTTATTATTATTGGTGCAATTACAAATGGGATTGTTTTCTTAATTTCTCTTTCTGCTACCTCATTATTAGTTTATAGAAATGCAACAGATTTCTCTATATTGATTTTGTATACTGCAATCTTACTGAATTTATTTATCAGTTCTTGTAGTTTTTGATGGAGTCTTTTTGTTTTCTATATAGTATCATTTCATCATTTTACTTCCCCCTTCCCAAATTTGATGCCTGTATTTCTTTTTCTTGTCTAATGGCTCTGGCTAGGACTTCCAGTACTATGTTGAATAATAGTGGTGAGAGGGGACATCCTTGCCTTATTCCTCATCTTAGGGAAAAGTTCTCAGTTTGATATTATCTGTGCTTTTTTCATATATCGGCCTTTATTGTGTTGAGGTATGTTCTCTCTAAACCTACTTTGTTGAGGATTTTTATCATGAATGGATGTTGTTCTTGTCAAATGCTTTTTCTGTATCTATTGAAATGATCATATGGTTTTTATCCTTTCTCTTGATGTGATATATCACATTGATTCATTTGTGAACATTGGACCACCCTTGCATCCCAGGAATAAAGGCCACTTGATCAATAAATTTTGTAATGTAGTGTTGGATTCTATTTGCTAATAACTTGTTGAAGATTCCTGCATCTATGTTTATCAAAGATATTGGTCTGTAGTTCTCTTTTTTTGTAGTGTTTTTATCTGGTTTTGGTATTGGTAATGCAGGCCTCATGGAATGAATTTGCCAGTTTTCTTCTCTTCTACTTTTTGGAATAGTTTGAGAAGAATAGGTATTAACTCTTTTTTTTTTTTTTAAGTGTTACTTATTTAGGTAATCTCTATACCCAATGTGGAGCTTGAAGTCATAACCCTGAGGTCAAGACTTGCATGCTCCTCTGACTGAGCCAGCCAGGCACCCCAGTATTAACTCTTCTTTAAATGCTTGGTAGGATTTGCCTGTGAAGCCATCTGGTCCTGGACTTTTATTTGTTGGGAGTTTTTGATTATTGATTCAATTTCATTGCTGGTAATTGGTCTGTTCAAATTTTCTATTTCTTCCTGATTTAGTTTTGGAAGTTTTATGTTTCTAGGAATTTATCCATTTATTCTAGGATGTCCAATTTGT
>NC_138371.1:69553928-69596559 GCF_054177405.1 Leptonychotes weddellii | reverse complement strand
GGCATAACTATGTCTTGTTCTTACTAACTCTAAAACCATATGCAAAGGGTACAAATTTGCTTTCCTATTTTTTAATAGATTAAATCCGATCCTGGTCCTCTAGATGTTGTTGAGCAGTGCAGTGCCTGAAGATTTATGTTTTTACATTGTGCTGTATTTAAATGACAAATTTCAAAACGCTCTTGCAGTGACTTGGCTAATGCTATCTCAGCATCTTTTACCAAGCTCTGCTCTATGGAGATAAAGTAGATTGATTTGCATGAGGGGTCCATGGCCTTCCTAAAGGAGTCACTCCTCTTTCGAGTTCTGTATTTATTGAGCTAAACTAGCATGGCCACAAGAAAGAAAGTAGGTTGCAGAGAAGGTAAGGAAGACCAGTAGGCCAGTCCTGACCCTGAAACAGAAAAGGTGGGAATGGATACAGTGGTTCTGGTGACAGATCGGACATAAGGCCACCCATTGTAACCGAGTAATCCCGAGGCTGATTGCTTCCTGGAAGTAATGTGGTCACTTGGGACTATCAGCTGGGAATAGTGGGTGGGAATACTTCAGTTCTGCCACAGTGCTTTGGACATGGCCTCCAGAAGTAGTAGTTAATTTCCAGTGAAGAGATTCAACCTTATTTGTGACACATTTTAACCTGTTTAAAGTGTTTGCCTCATTTTTTTCCCTGTCTCTTTATAAGAAACCCAGCCACCGTCCCCTCTTGTGTCCTGAAGTTGGTGGTTCCATTGTAATCAGAATCTCCACCATCTCATCTCTATGAGGCCAAACTCTGACACATATTAGCTCCCTGTGGAAGTGGTTGGGTGAGAAAATAAAAAATGCTTCCTGTTGGAAAACCCATACTAATTGAATAAGAACATCCTCATCCCTGAGCCCAAGCCTGAGAAAAGAACCAGGCCAACCTTACAGGAGAGCAAGATACCACTTCGGGGTTCATGGCCATGCCAGAACAGAAAGTTTCGCTCTTGCTCTTAATGTGACACACAATTACTTAAGGCTTGCTTGAAATACCGGTCTATGGTACTTTATTATAATAGCCCTAAATGAGACACCGCTGTATCGGAATCTGCCTTTTATTTTTATTTTTTAATGAAGTGTAATAAATATATAGTGTTACATGTACAGTTTCAGGTGTACAAAACTGATTCAAAAATTCTATACATTACTCAGTGTTTACCATTCTAAGTGTAGTCACCGTATGTCACCATACAGTGTTATTACAATATTATAATCCCCTTCATCTATTTCTCCCACCCCCCCACCCACCTCCCCTCTGGCAACCACCAGTTTGTACTCTGTATTTAAGAGTCTACATTTTAACAAGATATCTGGAGATTCTTGTGCATGTTTACGTTTGAAAGAATTATTCCATCTCATTTTTTTTATCTCTTGTTGGCCTTCTTGTTTCCTTCTGACCCCTGTAGTGGGTGCACAGGTTTTTCCAACCTTGTACCCCTTACTTCTAACATTATTAAGCATTATAATATGATTACTACATGAAGAAAGAGATTTAAGCCAAAAATAAAAACAGTAATACAAGACTGTTAAATTTGAATGGAGGACCAGTAACCAGATTTCCTCACTTAACTCTTCATTAAAGGAACTAGATGAGGCTCCTCCAGATTCAGGCAGTCAAATTCACAGGTAATTGAGGTGAAGTCTTAAAGGCAATAGATCATGCTACTGTTGGCACTGGTTTTAAGCTTTACAGTCCAGGAACTAAGATTTCCCTTAATCTTCTTTTTGTAATTTATTTTTAAAAGGAGCCATTTCCTTTTAATTATGTGTAATTTGTTTTACTTCTTCCATATGGTTCATAACTAGCTTAGACATTTAGAGATCAGCTGTGCAGGTAAAGTCGTCATCCTGTGGTTCCTGCAGTGTGGGCCCAACCAGCCAAATGAGCATCACCTGGCAACTCAGAAACGAACTCTCGAGGACAGTGCCCAGGGATCTGTGTTTAAAAAGCCTCCAGATGCTTCCAATGGGCACTAAAGCTGAGAGGCACTGTTGTAACCCCTTTCTACTCCATGTTGCCACGTACTGACAGTATGTCATCCCCTGTGCTTGTTAGTAATGCAGTTTCAGCCTTCATTCCAGACCCACTGTTTTGCAACTGAATGCTTGTGTGCCCTCAAAATTCATATGTTGAAATCCTGACCCCCCAGAATGATGATACTGGGAGACGGGACCTTGGGGAGATAATTAAATCATGAGAATGGAACTCTCATGACTGAGATTAGTGCCTTTATAAAAGGAACCCAGTGCGATTTTAACGCTCTCTGTCATGTGAAGATATAACAAGAAGTTGGTAGTTCACGACCTGGAAGAGGATTCGCACCGGAACTGGACCCTGCTGGCATCCTGATCTCAGACTTCAAGCCTCTACAACTGTGAGAAGTAAATGTCTGTTGTTTATAAGCCCCCACTGCTCCTCAGTCTATGGTGCTTTATTATAACAGCCCTAAGGAAGACACCACTGTAAGAGAATCTACATTCTAACAAGATCTGTGGCGATTCTGGTATATGTTAAAGTTTGAGAAACACTAAAATCTAGTAAAAATTGCTCAGGCTCATGTTTATCTTCTCTGGTTAACCTTCTTGTTGCTCTCTGGCCCCTAAAATAGTTGCGGAGGTTTTTCCAACATTGAGCCCCTTAATTCTAAAATCACTAAGCTTTATGATTACTCCATATAGAAAGGGATTCCAGCCCTCTTTCCTCCAAAATGCGACTTCCTGTCAAATTTGAATGTCAGATAAACAACAAATTACATTTAACATTTAATGTGTGTACTGTGTAATATTTGATACTTGGGACATATTTATACTGATAAATTGGACGTCCTATATTTTTATTTGCTACATTTGGCAACTACATATAGCTCAAAAATTCCCCTAGAAACTGGTAATTTCTTACAGCATCATATGGATATTTGCTAAAACAGCCATATCTTTTTTTTTAAGATTATTTATTTATTTATTTGACAGAGAGAGACACAGTGAGAGAGGGAACACAAGCAGGGGGAGTGGGAGAGGGAGAAGCAGGCTTCCCGCGGAGCAGGGAGCCGCATGTGGGGCTCGATCCCAGGACCCTGGGATCATGACCTGAGCCAAAGGCAGACGCTTAACGACTGAGCCACCCAGGCGCCCCCATATCTTTCTATATGACAATTTTTCAGTTCCTTTTGAATGAGGCAGAAGCTGAAATCCTGGTCTCTACCCTCTATTAAGCCAGTATCTATATGACTTTGTTTACCTATAGAAGATATCATTGTGCATAGCCTTACAAAGTCAGAATTGGCCTTAAAATACAAAACCCCTGCCATCCAGCATTTGTCAGCAGGACGAATTTCAAATTAACTATGAAAATAGAAAAAAAAATCATCCTTAATGTCTCCAACATACAAAATTCAGTGTCAACAATTCTCTGCAGTGGGTTAAATGTTTCAGGTGCCAAGGGCACATTTTGCAGCGAGGTCATTCTGGCTTGACCTTCAGGGGACCCTGTTGCTTTAAATTTGACACTGGTGGATCACTGCTAAAGATTCCTTTAGTCTTGGAGGATAGCTGGTAATGCCTGCTTTGAGTGTTTTGTTTTTTGGTTTTGCTTTTTTTTTTTAGGTTAAAATTGTCTCTGCTATAATCTATTGGGGATTTACAGTGAAATGCTAGTTCAGTGCTGGGGAGTAACTAAGACAGTTTCCTGAAGAAATCTCTTATCAGTTGTCCTTGGGCCCAACCCCATGAGAAGATGAAGTATACTTTTATTTGGATGAGAGCACTCTTTAATTTCAACAATATACAGTCTGTCTCTGTTCACCAGGTTTCCAGAACTTACATAAATGACCTTAATCAGCAAAATCATCATTGCAATTTAAACTCTTTCTACGGGAGTACTGTTGATGTATCATTTGTGGCTTCTACCGTAAGTCTTATAGAAGATATTTAAGGGATATGCTGCTAACAGTGCACTCCTCTTATATTTAAAGTCTATTTTTTAGATCAAATTAGAATGCCAGAGAGCCATAAATTTGATCATATCACTTTGGCAAAATGATCTTTTCTGAATTCTCTTTTTAGGTTTTGCCTTCAAATTTTATCAGTCATTATATAGTCCATGCATTTTGTTTTGTTTTGTTTTAAGATGTTATATATTTGAGATGGGGAGAGAGAGAGGGCACAAACTGGGGGGGGTGGGGAGGAGCAGAGGGAGAGGGACAAGCAGACTCCCTGCTGAGCAGAGAGCCCTATGCCGGGACCGTGGGATCATGACCTGAGCAGAAAGCGGACAACCTACTGAGCCACCCAGGCGCCCTAGTCCATGCATTTTGATTCTCACTTTTTGTTGTTATTTTGTTAACCTCCTTTTCCTCTTTTGTATTACATTTACATTATATTAATTTATATTTAATTAGGGAAATAGTATAGAAGACTTGTTTTTATTATGAAAACCAGCATTGGCATGGTAAAGTACAGTTTAAAGAAAAAACAAACATCCTTCTACCCAACATGCTTTTTAAAAACTGGGTACTGATTTTGCCTTAAGAGCACCTGTGTGCCTTTCTTTTTTTAGATTTTATTTATTTATTTATTTTAGAGGGATTGAGAGAGAGAGGGAGAGAGAGAGCCTGCGCTTGTGCCAAGTGGGAGGGAGGGGACAAGCAGACTACACATTGAGCGCAGAGCCCAATGTGGGGCTCAATCTCATGACCCTGAGATCATGACCTGAGCCAAAACCAAGAATTGGATGTTTAACCAACTGAGCCACCCGGGCGTCCCTGTGTGCCTTTTCTTAATTGCATTGTCTTGACCATCTTGCTGCCAGAGTTGAGTGGAATCCTACATTTTGTGATAGTCATTTTCTTCCTTCCTTTGATGGTTTTAGCACATACTTTTTTATTTCCTTGCCTTTGATCTTTTACATAACTGGAACTATTTTGTATGTATTCTTCCAAGACGTATATTTTTGCTCAATATTATGTTTCTAATATTTACCCATACTAGTTCATTTTCACTGCTGCATAGTGTTTTATGGTATAACTGTATTATGAAGTATTTATTCCTGCCACCAAATATGGATATTTAGGTTGTCTTCAAATATCACTTATTGTAAATAGAGCTGCTGTGAACATTCTTTTACAAAACTCCTGTTGTACAGGTTTAAGAGATTCTCTGGGGCTTGGTACTGAAAGTGTGTGGTCCACGGACCAGCAACAACAGCATCACCTGGAGCTTATTAAAAATACCCCACCCGGGGCACCTGGGTGGCTCAGTTGGTTGAGCGACTGCCTTCGGCTCAGGTCATGATCCTGGAGTCCCAGGATCGAGTCCCACATCGGGCTCCCTGCTCGGCAGGGAGTCTGCTTCTCCCTCTCCCGCTCCCCCCTCTTGTGCTCTTTCTCTCTCTCACTCTCTCTCTCAAATAAATAAATAAAATCTTTAAAAAAATAAAAATAAAAATAAAAAAATAAAAAAAATAAAAATACCCCACCCTAGATCCACTGAATCAGAATCTACATCTTATATCCTTCTGTGGCTATTAAAGTTTGAAAAGCACTAGTCTATGGCATATACCAAGGGGTGAAATTACTGAGCAAGTTCAATTTTTTTTTATTTTTTTACAAGATATAGCTCAGTGTTTTTCCAAAGTTGTTTTGCCAGTGTATTACTGCCCACAAAGTTCCCACTGCTCCAACACTGTCACCAACAGTGGTATTTTCAGGCTTTAAAATAGTGTAACATGGAAACGTTTTTATATTTTGCTGATTATCAATACTGTGTAAAAATGCAGTTGGTATTTATGTATCACTTTTCTATGCAGTCATCTTGTTAATGAGTTTAAGCATCAATTATTTGTTGGCCATCAATATTTCTTCTTAAAAGCTTGTTTATAATCTTGTTAATTTTTAAATTTTTTGATCCCTTATTGATTTTAAGGTATTCTTTGTGTATTCTGTCTACTACTCTTTGTTGTTTATAGGTATTGAAAGTATTTTCACCCAGTTTATGGCTAGTGATTTTAATTTCTTTGAGGTTAACTGAAGGTTGTTTTTTTAATATAGTCAAATTTGTCAGTCTTGTCTTAATGGGTAGCAGGTGTTTTTGTTGTTGTTGTGCTTGGCCAGTTTGGTTTCTCTGGACATCTAGTCTTCCACGTTTTTGGAAGCAGAAGTCATAGTGAAGTTCTCATATCTAGACCTATCACCCCCTTTATATCCTAGCTAATTATTTCCCAGCAGGAATGTACAGACAAGAAAAAAATAGCTAAATGAGAAACAAAGATCACTTATTAGAGCCAGGCAGATCTAATGTACCCATCCTAACAGCAAGATTCCAGAGAAGATGCAATCTTACCTAGGAACCCAGTCAGAGGAAATTAAAATACACACATACTTTAAAGCAGAAAGAATGACCAGCACATGTTCACCAATCACAAGCAAACAGGAAATGCTAGAGAAACTAGAGCCTCTGTTCCTGCTTGTTGGGACTAAGAAATCCACTATTAGCATAACATGCTCAGTGAGTGTTTGGGACTGATCCCAATCAAATTTGCAGTGCCTGCCTCCGCAGCTGGGCGTGAAAAAAAGCCACAAAGGCAATGTAATTAATATAAAATTCTCATGTTCCTTCACCTGTTGGCCAAAGCAAAAATGGTAAAATGAGACAGACATTAATAACCTTCTTCCCCCAATATATACATCTGTTTTCTTTTCACTCTATTAACCCATTGTGATATGGTCAATTAAGAGTGAAGCTAGACTGATTCCCAGCTTCCTCTTCTTCTGTGTATCCAGGGACCAGCAGTTTGGGCATTCAGTTCTAGAAATCTCTGAAAGGTATCTCAATAGGAATATTAATTTTTTCACTCAAACCAAACCACACCATGGATCAAAAATTCACACCTTATTCTAACCCCGTTTGACATTAAGTTCAGCTGTGTTATGCAGTATAGTACACGTGACATGATACAGTTCAAATAACGAAATGACCTAAAGTATGACATAAAATAACAAGTATGACCTAAATTTAAACAATGTAATCTTATCCCTCCCATTACCATAGTTCCCATTGTTTTTAAATCCTCCTCCCTTTGTAATAATGTAAATGCAAAAGAATTGCAATACAAATATTTTTCTTCCACAATCTATGATTTCCCTTGTCTTGGCTGGAAGAGTGACAAGGACAAAAGATAATATGACAAAAGTAGGATTGAAGGAATGAACATGGCTGAGCACTTTGTTATTTTATCATTGTGAGGACCTCAAGAAAAACTTATAGCTCATCATAAATATTCCCTTTATAACACTATTTCTTTATTAAAATGAAATGCAAAATAAAACTTTAATCAAGGCTTTGGCTATACATGGAACAAAAATAATGTAAGGTTTTGAAAATGGAGAGGAAAGTATGTGGCAAGATTTTGATAAGGTTATCTCTGAAATCTATGGTAGAAAAAATCTATTAAATAACCGCATTTTTTAAATTTAGAAATGTCCCTGTATTTCTATTTTTCAAAAATATTTTCATTACAAATAGCAACTCCTCTAGAATTTTAGTGAAAATAAATTTCTAGGGGTGCTTGGATGGCTCAGTCAGATAAGCATGTGCCTTCGGCTCAGGTCATGATCCCAGGGTCCTCAGCAGGGAGTCTGCTTCTCCCTCTACCTCTGCCTCTGCCTGTCACCCTCCCTGCTTGTGCTCTCTCTGTGTCAGATAAATAAATAAAATCTTTAAAAAAATAATAAATAAATTTCTAGAAAGTTAGTTTAGAAAAAGTGAAGATATAATCAAATTTTGACAAAGTAATGTTTATACATTATTTTTTAATCTCTGAATGATGTCTGTCTTTATCAACAACCTGGAGGTCTTAACATGTGAACATCCCCTGAGTAGTGAGAACTAATTTGAAATACCTTTAATTTTTTCTTTAAAACCACAAGCATCTAGCTCTTGGAATAAGTTGGTAGCTGCTTCTTGCTACAGAAATAGAGTAAGGTAAATGTGTTATTTGTGAAAGAGACGAGAGCTCTGGAGGCAAATGCCAAGGCAATCTTCATTAAGGAAGAAATTCATTTGACTAGTTTGAATGATTTAAACAGTAGCTATGTGCTGATCTATTTTGGGCTTGAATGCAGTAGTAGTGGGTTACATAATTTATTTTATCTTATGGAAAATATTTAAAATGATTAATTCTTAGATTTAGCATTCAAAATACCATGCTTCTCACACTTGGCTAACAGTCCAGACACATTTAGACTCTGTATATTTATGCATACTCTTGTTTCAGCCCAGAATGCCCTTATCCTTTATTCATCTGAAAAATGCCTTCAAAATTCTGTTCAACTGTTACCTTTGTGTTGAATCGTCTCCTATGACACTTTATCTAGGTCCCTAAAGTTGCATTTATAACTATGTGCTTTTCTTTATGTCTTTTACTTAATTAGGAGTTCCTCAAGGGTGAGGACTTTGATTTATTCATATATCTTTGCCCAGTGCCTGGCACAAATGCTCTCCTATATGTGCACAGGAGAATAGGCAAGGGATAAATGAATGAATGAATGAACAGATGAAAAAAATAGTGTTTATTGATTGAAGCACATTTGAACACTATGAATTTATAATTTGTCTAATTACCCAGTATTGGCCAGCAAATAAATTGCTTCAGGCATTATGATCTATGAGAAAAGCTATTGTTTAGAGGTATTAAAGAGAAAAGAATTGAGTTTGTTGTTAAGCGAATGTGAACATGACTGGTGTATATGTATATGAATGTTGTGTTAAAGGTAAAAATATAGCTTTCTACCTTGCCAAGTCTAGAAATGAGGAACATATGGACAGTCTTTGTAGCTAGATGATTCAAGTCCTGCTTTTCAAGACTTCTCTAGTTTTGATAAATCCTTGACTCTTATTGAGCCTCAGCAACTCATCTGTAAAATGGGGATAATAAATTCTGCCCAGCTACCCCACAAAAAACTGAGTATCTAACCAAATGAGATATTAAAGAAATTCTATGTGTTCTATAAAACCCTGCCTTGTGGTTTGCAAAGGAAATATCTTTTTTTTAGATATACTTTTTTTTTAAGTAATATTCTTTACTGGACCCAATTTTCTAGATGCAGAGAAACAAGCTGAAGGGCCTCTTTACAAGAATATACTTACCTCTTCTAGGTGCTTACCCAGCAACAGAGATATCACTAGAACATGGTTTGGGCTGGTTTCCTTGTGCTCAGACTTGTCAATAGCTACATCCTGTGCTTCCCTCCCCCAGAGCCAGATTAGTGGTGAGGTGTTTGTTGAAACTGGGGTAATTTATGAAATTATATTTCAGCCTGAAGGCAAATGCAGAAAATTTGTTAGGTTTTTTTTTTTCTGACAACAGAAGAAAATGAAAAGGAATCTATTTACTCATACATGTATAGGTATGTGCTGCTCCTTTTGGAAGCCTTCCTACCTCTCACAATTCCCTTTTCTAATTTTTCCCGAGCAGAAGCACTCCATTCTCCATGCTTCCGTAGAATTGCTCAAACCTTGAATTTAAAATGCCACATGGCTTGGAATTATCTGTTTATGAATCTGCCTCACCGCCCCTCCCCCCCCCAGCCTCCAATAAGGAAGATTTTTAGGAGGCTTATCATTTCCTTTTTGTATTACCTAGACCTGCCTAGCTCCGCACATAAGACTTAGTAGGACGTCAAGAAATACTGACTCTTGAAAAATGATGCTGCTTTAAACTTTTCCTTCAGACCCATTAGTATTAAGTATGCTCTGAAAGAGTCAAGGAAAGAAGAGGGCTTGAATACATGGCAGAGAATAGAGAAGTGTGGGAAAAGAAAAATCACACGACTTTATTTTTCAGAAACTTTGGTAATGATGGAAGGCTATATAGCTGCTTCAGCCTGGTGCTGAGCAAGTGAGGGTTTTTCATTTGAACTGATGCTCTCTATTCACATGGATGCATTTATGGAAGGAATATAGGAAAGAGCTATTCCAACAAAGGCCATTATGGAGAAGGGTCCTGGGAGTCTGTTATTAAGTTTAATATCCTTGGTGTTCTGGCACTGGAAGGAGTCAGCTATAAAACAAATAGGAAACTTGCTTGTGAGAGAGAAATGGATTTTATTTGTACAAAAGGCAGAAAAATCTCAGCCTCTGAAAGGAGAAGGGGGAAAAATTGGAATGATATAAAAGAAGTGTGATGTCTTTGGAATGATGACATTATTTAAAGTACTCAAGATAGGGGTAAGGAGTTTAAAGCCCTGAGCTGGAAGAAAATTAGGCAGTTCTAACCACCTGGCAATAAACTGGAGTTGTAATGAAATGTATATGAATAATTTTGGCTGTTAAAACTTGAATCAGCCCCCCCCTTTTAAACAAATGTTGAACAAATGTCATACTCCTGTTCTCAATATTACCCCATAAGGGTAAATAGAGGCAAGTCAATAAGCAGTTAAGATGCAGTTGAAAAGTAGGATGTAGGATGGAAGAATGCATAGCAGAACACAGAAGAGGCCTTCGGAAAATAGTTTTAGGAGGTCAGAGCAGTCTTTCTGAGTGAAGTGTTTTTTAAGCAGAGACCTGAATGATGAGCTGAAGTTAGCTGGGGAAAAAGGAGACTAGTGGGAAAATGGAGTTTTTCTGACAGAAAGATTAAAGTCTGTCACTGCAGAGAAGAGAAAGCATGATGCTTTCCAGGAACTGAAAGTGAGAAATTTGATATGGTTGGAAGAGTTACACAGCAGCATAGAATTTATCTCACAGGGCAACTGGGTGCCATTGAAGAACATAAGTGGAAAGTGAATTGATTTTATTTTGAGAGATCACCCTGGCTGTTATATGGCAGAAGAATTGGAGTGGGCAGGAGGTTGGAGGCTGCAGGGTGTGGTGTTTTCCACCAAGGGTAAATGTTGTTGATGGTCTAAACTGGTATAGTAGTGAGAATAGAGAGATGTCCAGGAATAATTTGGAGGTAGAAATAAGAAAATGTAGTAATCATTTAAAAGCTTTAAATTCAGAGAGGGAAGAAGTCAAAGATGACTGCAAGTTTCCTGTTGCAAACAAGTAGGTAGGTGGTTATTGCCTTTGTTTGAAATGGGGACCCTAAGGAAAAGTTCTGGTGTAGGGATTGTGGGGGTTAGATTATAAGGACTGAAAACCCACATCAATTCTTCCACATTGTTTGCTGTGTCATATTTATTTACAGCTTAAATTTTTCAAAGCCTGAGAATGCTTCTAGTTCCAATTCAATTTAAAGGGTGTTTATTGATTTCTTGGACATCAGTAAATTATCTCAGTGGATGTTATAAGAATCCGTAATGAACTTACAGTGTGTAGAAGGCTACAGTATCCTATGGTTTTTCATAAGTGCAAGCAGAAAAAAAAAAATTCTCAAGATAATAGTGATAATGATTTCAAAAATTTGAGAATAGCTTGAGCAATCATATCTTGGACATTAGTGGAATGAAAAACATCTTATTTCTCTGTTTTGGCAAAGAACATCTTATGGGGATCTTCTAGAATGTCATTTGTAAGGATATAGAATGGAATGTTTAAACATTCTGTGAAAGAGCAAAGAAATGTCCATGAGGAACCATAACAATGGAAGTTCAAAAGCAGTATAAATGACTGCCTATGTGATTGACAGCTCCAACATAATGAACTCAGCTGTCTGTGAAGCTTTGCAAGTTACCCCAATTGTAGATAAAGGCCTCTCTGATATTATCTTCCATGATTGGTATCCAAGCAAAGACACTAGATTAGTTTCATTTGTTAAAACAAAAGGCTGGTTTCAAAGGAAGCCTCCGCTGCCATTTGCAGATTTGGTAGGAGAACAACTCACTTTCTCCTTTAACAGGGAGGAATATTCATCATTTTAATTTGTCTAGGGGAAGGGATAAGCTGCTAATTGCCTTTACAATACCAGGAGATATTGATTTACCACTATTAGTAGCCATTGCTCAGTACTGATATTTTGAGACACTTTTTGGCACTTTTTTCATAGTTAAGCAGAGATATAAAGAATTGATTGCTATTTCAAATGACTTCACAATTAATATTATAATATGAAATAACGGGAAAATAGAACAATTTTATGGAAAATATGTCTGCATAATTAGAAACTTGCAAATTTCTTTCTTCCTTCAATGAGTATGTTCAAAAAATGGCCAATGCTCAACACCATTATTTTGAAACTGAAAATATAATTGTATTTCTTTCAAAGAATAAAGCTTTCTAGATAAAGCATTTATGCATTTAATGCAACACTAGAGCAACTGCCTAAAAGAATCACTTTAATCACTAAACCACTTCATTTGATCATTTTTAATAATTCATATTTTATCATAGAATGAATGTCTATGTGGGAAAAATAGAAATAAAAAAATATTTTTAAAAAGGCAATGAGAAATAACCGCACGCTAATACCAGTGATAATTGCTGTGAACATTTTTGCATATATTCTTTTAATCTCTAGATAGAAAAAAAGAAAAACAATTTACTTATATACCTTGAACATTTTCCCATTCATTTGTACTTCATTATTTATGACTGTGTTAGGTTAAATTATGTAGATTAATCAAAATTATTCAAACTCTCATAACTGGGATTTTAGGTCATTTTAAATATGCTATAAGCAACATAGCAATGAATGTTTTGGAACTAAATCTTTGGCCGTCCTTAGTCTAAATCATTAGAAGTTAAAATATTGAGATAAATGGTAAAATAAAAAAAAATGAGTTTTTTCATGATCTGACAATTTTCATGATCCTTTGTTCCTTATATCAACTTTAAGTTTACGTTTATGTCTTGTGTCTATTCATTAATTTTCTACTTGGTACTTTAATTTGTTAGAAAGCCTTAGGGATTCTGAGCTGAATAATGTATAGATAATGGCTGTAAAAGAGCATATATGTATCGGGGTGAATGACAGATACTTTATAATACCAAAGGGCTGAATAGCATGAATGGTGGATAGGAGATGGGATTGAGTGCCATCTGCCTGTGGAACTACCAGGCACACCTAGAGGTCTAATTGGTTAAATGAGCTCCTGCTGGGTTTAGGATTAAAAGAAGAGATCGTGAGGGGCAACTGGAATGGTTCGTAGTGGAAATATTTTAAATAAGAGGTACAGTTTTTAAAGTCAAGAGCCATAAACTTTTTGGTTTTCTTTTAAAAGTGGCCATCACCTGGCCAACCCATCAGGAAAACCAGAAAGCTTTGTCCACCCAAGCACTAGGAGCCCATGCACTTGGATGATAACTGCTGCACTCTAATGAAGGATATTCTTGGCTCTCATTTGTGAGACCACAGGGGTCAGTTTAAATTTCCAAACATCGATTGGGTTTATTTCACATGTAGAACTTCCTTTATTAAGCACCAAAGGAAGACAAAGTTATTCTATAGGTGGAACATTTTATTTAAGGTGAGGTTATATTTAAAGGGTGCATTTAGAATTCAAATTAGAATTTGGAGATCCTGGACAATTTCTTTTGTCTAAGGAAACTTAATAAAACCACAAGTCATTTTCAATGTAATTGTAACATTAGTTTGAGAATGGTCAAATTTATTTTTTGATTAAAATTTCTGGGTAGTAATTACAACTTGGCATTCAGTTGTTTAAAATGTTAATGTCTCAATATTTATTACTAAAGTAAACTACAGTGAAATTACTTCAAGTTAACAAAGTCATTCCCCCAGAATGGGACTTCTTGCTTCAAGGGCTTTTCAGTCTACCTAACTGGTAAATCCCTGGGGCAGGAGTCCTAATTAGTTCAGGATATTGGAGTTATTTTCTGGTTTGATGCTATAAGTCCCATCCAGGCAAAAACCATTATAATCAGTAAATTTGTAAATCTACCATTTTTAGTTACTAGTAAATGAATATAAATTTTAAATGGTTAAGTATTTCTCTGTGAAGAAATATATATATATATTTCTATCAAAGGATTCCTGATAATGCCTGGCAGCCTCTGGTAGAGTGTCAGGACCCATATAATAAGTATTGCAAGTTAAAGCCAAGGTTTAAGTGGAAATGCTACCATTTTTAAAAATAAAATAGTGATGCAGAGTAACATTGGTTCAGTATGAAGAGATGTTACAATGCCAGATAAATTTAATATGGTTTTCCTAATTCCAAAGTAATATGTATTTACTGTAGAAACTTAAAAAATATATATATGGAAGATGATTGCTTTATAGGTAAATTATAGGGAGGAAAGTAAGAAGAGGGTTAGGTGGGGCTTTTAGCTGTGTTTGTAATGTTTTATTTTTTTAAAAAGAGATCTGAAGCTAAGATGGTGAACTATTTGCCTTTGCTATACCTAGATTTATAGGTACATAATTTAATTTCTCTATTTTTTAATATTTAAAATTTTCATATAAAAATATTTAAAACACCCATGAACTCACTACATAGGATACTCATTCCACATTTTAGTGTTTAGCCTTCTAGCCTTTGTTATATGAATAAGCAAATACATATTTTTTACAAATGTAGAATTATATTTTTTATATTTTTCTTTGAACAATATATTATACATTTCCACAGAAGATACAATATGTGTTATGGATTAATATATATTATTAACATCATTCTGTTTTGTTAGGCATTTTGGCTAGTTTTTTTTTTTTTTTTTCTGTCACAAGTTAATTTTTGCAATATTGGTTTAAGTGTTACCAAAATGTCTTACCAGAGTAGAAAGTTAGCACCAAATTACACTCAGAATGACCAATTTAAAAATCTTTGCTAACTTCATAGGTGAGGAGTCTCTCATCATTTTCATATGAGATCATTTGTTTTTCCAGATGTGGAGTTATGTTTCATTTGCCCACAGTTTGAATGGAAACATTTTCTAACAGCGATTTGTTTTAATCAAGTATGATAAAACATGTGGACATGAAAATGACTGTCAGAAAGGAAGAAGTTTGTTGTACTCACAGATCCCTTGAAACAGGCACCACATATAGGGGTCAATCAGGAGGCAAAGGGAATGAGGTGGTATGTACAAGAGCCTCTATTGTGGTTTCCATGGGCTGGAACAGGCAAGGCAGGGTGAGCAGGCCTAGGATTGGCTATTTTAATGTTTTCATCAGGCTCTAGTATATAGGGACTGGCCCTTGTTATCTGGTACCTGGCCCTGGGTGAGTAGAGTAAGTGGATATTTGGCCCCTGGAGAACCCTGTAAAAGTGTGAGAGCCATATAGAAGAGGTTATGGGGGTGTGGGCTCTGATCTTTTGGTTTACACTTGAAAGGCATGCTCCCTGGTAGATTGTTTACTATCTCCAGAAATTAACTCTGGGAGAGTCAGTCCATTTAGGGTCAGCAAGGTCCCAGATGTTAAGGCATCAGAATACAGAAAATAAAAGGCATAGTTAATACAAATTGGTTATTACATATGATGCTCTTAATGAATGAACGGAAATGCATAAATGCACGTGAGGACTAAGGGAACTGGGCCAAAGATAACATGGTTGTGAAAATTATTCATTTATTAGGCAAATGTTTTCTGAGCACCTACCACATGCTAAGTAAGCATTCAGTCATGAGCAAAATCAGGCACAGACCCTGCTTTCATTTAACTTACACTCTGAACCTAATTTTCAAATGCATCATACTAATGTAGCTTTCTCATAGTTTATATTAATACAAGATTTTTCAAAACCGAAGAGTAATATGCAGTTGGTATATCTGTTGTTATCTTCTGTATATTCTATGTATGATAGCTTCTTTAGGCTTTCAGGCTTGCCTTACTCTTTAACAGAGATAATAGTGTTGTATAATTTGATCATAATTTGGAGGAACTTTGGATAATTGACAAGTTTTTTTTTTTTTTTTTGCAGTGACTATAAAATAATAAACATATTTTAAGTTAGCATTAAAATGTTCTGATATAGTTCAGTACTTACCACCCTCCTTAATAAGTCAAGAAGTGTGTTGGCCAACTGGGATGTTTGAAATATCTCTTTATTTGGAATGAAATTACAGGGTTTCTTCTCTAATATAGCTGTTCTTACACAGACATATTTGACTGGAGATAGTGAAAATAAGGATTAAAATTTGCTGCGAGGACATGGGTAGAGTTTTAGCTTTGAATTGTGTTCAGTTCATACACAGAAATGAATATACACTTTAGTGACAATGGATTTTAAATGATGAGATTTTACCAAGTACTGATTTTTTTTTTTTGCCAATTACTGACTTAAATTCTGATTTCCAAAGAATGACTTGAATACTTATTAATATTAAAACTTGTTGAGAGTCAGTTTTGGGACCTGAGCCTTCTTTCTCTGTGTACCAGAGTTTCTCAGATTGATGACTTATTTCCCAATGGTCTTTCTCAGATTGATGACTTATTTCCCAATGGTCAGAAGGAATTTTTATGTTTAATTTAGTAGAGGTTTATTGTTAGATAAAATATACTTTCAGTTGCAATACATGCCTTGTAAACATATATTTCATGTTTATCACAAGAATATTTTGCAGGTACATTGGGTGATTATTATACAAACTAATTTTAAAACGAGCTGTCTCCCATTTCTGTCTTCAAATGATAGATGTAGAAAGCACTGGAATATTGTATGTGACTTTAAGTAATAGCATCTGTTGAGACTTCCTGTGCCAGCCAGCATAGTATTGTGTTATTCCCATTGTCAGTCTCTTAGCAGATTCATTTCCATTGCCCCAACTTTCTAACTTGGTTAGGAGACCAAGTTTCCCTCATCCCCCATCTTCTAGTTGCAACTCCACTAATCATCTTTGAACCCCTTCATTCCTTCTCAGCCTTCTTCATGGATGTAAGACACATAAATTCTTTAAATGAAGCACATAAAAATTATTTGGTTTTTAATGCTGTTTGGCATTGTTTCATTAATGACTTCCATTTAATAAAATGGTTTTCCAATTCATTTCTTTTTTATTGTTCCTTGTTTTACCTGATGTACTATATTGATGTTGATGGTAAAATTGGAATTTTTTTCAAGACTTCTCTTTCTTTTCTTCTTCCATAGCTGGAGAAAAAATCAGTATACCATCAAACTGAATTTAGATTCAAAATGAGTCCTTTCAGATTATAGAGTCCGTGAAACAGAAATAAATATGTGAATATAATTGGATCTATTACTTATCCCAAAATGATTAGTAGAAATACATATAATAACCTCTTTATAATGATCTTGTGTTTAATAGCATTTAATATTTCCAAAAATATTTTCAGAAACACTTATTATATTTTATCCTCACAATAATCCATATGAGGCAGTCACAGAGTATCATTTTAATTCATTATGTATGTGTGTATATACTTTATATACACATAAATATACACATATGCATATAAACATACATATGTAAAATATATCATTTTATCTTGTTTTAGTCATACAGATAAAAATTCAGGTGACAGACTTTTGAACTTACCCACCCAAGTTCACACAGATATAAAGTGACCTATCCAAGGCTAAAGCCAACATTTCTATCTCTTGATCTAAAGTTTGTTCTACTTTTTAAATAAGAAATATAGGCATGCACAGAGGGGGAAAAAAAAGATCTACCACAATTCAAGCACTAAGATGTTCAACTATTCAATAAATACATTTTGAAGTCCCACTATGCCAGGTACCATTCTACTTTAGTAGGAGAACCACAATGAAAAAGAAGCAGATGAACATCAGTGACCTCATAAAGACTGCATCTAATAGGGTGGTTTAACTAGTTAAACTGTGCAGTATTTGTCAAGTAGTTACAATGTAATAGAGAAAAATAAAGCAACAAAGTGTAGGATTTGGAGATGTGGGATGTTGGATAAAATCAATCAGTAATCAGAGAATGTCTCATTGGGAAAGTAACATTTGAGTGAAAACTTACGTTACAAGCATTAGGTACAATATTCCAGACAAAGGTGTGACTGGCATGCTTAAAGTACAGCTAGGAGACCGGTGGGGCTGCAGCAAGTGAGGAAGATGAGGTCAGCAGGTTGGGGGAGGAGGAGTGCAGGAAATCAGGACTGTGGGTGAATTATGTAGGACAAAGCAAGGACTCTAGCATTTTCTCTGAGTGAAATTGAGCCATTTCAGAAGGTTTTGAACACAGGAGTGACATGATCTAACTTAGATTGGAACAGATTACTCTGACTCTTGTATTGGAAATAGACTGTAGAGAGCTGGGGGTTGGGGGGGGCATTGGATAGTGGGACCAGTTGGGGGCCTATTGCAATATTTTAAGTGATAGATAATAATGGTAACGTGAGATGACATGAAATGACATGAAGTGATTGTATTTCAAATATATTTTGAAGATAGTGCCAAGAGTATTTGCAGGTAGACTGAATGTGTGTTGTAAGGGAAAGAAAAGAATCAAGATGACTCAGTTTTTGGCCTGAAAAATAGAAAGAGGAGTTGCCATGAATTAGGCCAGAAAGACTATGAGAGAAACAATTTTCTAAGGAAAGATCATGAGTTTAATTTTGGACGCATTGAGTTTGAGATCAACTTTAGACATCCAGGTGGAAATGTTGAAGGGGGTTTTTGAATTATGAATCTAGGGTTCAGGAAAAAAGTTCAGGCTGAAGATATAAATTTGGGAGTTGTCAATTTGCAGATGATTTTCAGGTCAGAACACTGGATGAGTTCACCAAGAGAGTAGGTGTAGAGAAAATGAGATCTAATAAGGGTTGAGTACTAATGCAGCTCAGGGACACTAATAATAATCATTAATCCACCTCTCAAAAGGTGGTTAGTAAGTTAGCACATAAGGAAGAAAAACTGTATAGTAAACATAATCTTGAAAATTCCCTAAATCACCCATAAATTCAGTATATATGGCTTGGTTTATACCAGAAGTTGGCAAACTATGGCCATGGGACAAATCCAGCCTGCTGGCTTTTTCGTTGTTGTTTGGTTTCTTGTTTGTTTTTATGGCCTGTGAGCTAAGAATGTTTTTTACATTTCTAAATGACCAGGGGAAAAAAAATCAAAAGAATAATATTTTATGACATGAAAATTCTATGGAATTCATATTTCAGTGTCCATAAATAAAGTTTTTTTTTTTAAAGATTTTATTTATTTATTTGAGAGAGAGACAGAGAGAGCGAGCATTAGAGGGGGAGGGTCGGGAGGGTCAGAGGGAGAAGCAGACTCCCCGCTGAGCAGGGAGCCCGATGCGGGACTCGATCCAGGGACTCCAAGATCATGACCTGAGCCGAAGGCAGTCGCTTAACCAACTGAGCCACCCAGGTGCCCCATAAATAAAGTTTTATTACCACATAGCCATGCTCATTTGTTGATATATTATTTAGGGCTACTTTAGCACTATAGTAGCAGAGCTGAATATTGCAGCAGAGACCATATGTCTCACAAAACCTAAAGTGTTTACTGTCTGGCTCTTTCCAGAAAAATATGACAACTCCTGGTTTATGCAACTCTGTACACTTATATGTATGTAAACTTCATTATATAATTAAGAGTGTGTATATACATATGGTATTTGGGGTTTTTAATTTTAAAGATATTTAAAACATTTTTTTATAGAGCACACATTTAATTTGCCTGAATTAAGCTCACTGAACCTATTACCATGTCTTGAGCATCTGCTGTGTTGTAAGTGCTTTGTAAATTATCACATTTAGTATGAATTTGGTATCCCCATTTTATAGACAAGAAAGTTGAGGATCAGAGAGATCAACGAGGATATCTGAATACAAACTCATGTTTAAGCCTGGGATTTCTTTTACTCTACCACAATCCCAACATGTGGAACTACATATATGGGGGATCAGCACCTGACCTACTGTATGCAACTCCAGCAGTTCCTCTCAAGGAAGATACCAGAGATTTGGAGAATATTCAGAGGTTTAGAGAAAGGTGAATAAAAAGATTTTTTAGAAATATAATATTAAAGACATTACCCACTTTAGAATTGCATGTATTTACTCTTCATAAATTCATTTTAAGAAAGTGGTTTTAATAGGCACTTTCCTGGGATTTGGAGATAAAATGATAAATGACATATTCCTTGACTCGAAGAAATTTTCAAGCCAGTGGTCGGATAAATAGTCAACTTTATTATGAAGGAAGTACAAATAGGTGTGATTTCATAGACCTGACTCATTAGAATACTAGAGCTTTCATTAAAAAATACTTTGGTCTTTATGCCTAACCTCTAAAATTTACATCAAAAAAAATCAGTCAACAAAGTACAGCCATGCCCTTCCCCACCATGCCTTTTGTTGCATCCGTCAAAGGGTATTCTGACTTGAATGAACCTTACCTATGATGAGATCCTGGAAGTCGTGGGTCATCTTGAATATGCTATCCCAAACCATGGCTACTGTGTTGAGTGCAATGAAACAACTTTAGTCGTAATTACTGGTATAATTAGAAAAGGAAAAGAGTCCCAGGGATTTTGGCTGCATGAAATGAGGTAATTATGAAAATACATATTTTTTTTAAATATGAGCTATTCAAACTTGGGAAGGTAGCTGCTCTTACTGTTTTACTGGGCCTAATTGAACCCGTGAGAAGAACATTTTGCATTTTGAGAAGACATATGATTCTGTCACTTGTCTATTTATAGACAAACTACTTCAGTGTTTTTGAGTGGCACCTCAGTGGCTTGGAAATAAGAATATGGCTCCAAATATATGCTGTTTTCTTTCCCCTTTGTAAGACTTATGACCCATGACTTGATAGAATATTTCTAAAGAAGGGTTTTATTCATCCTGTCTGTATGATCTTTACAAATCCTTTATCAGGCAGTGACATTAACCTCAGATCTGAAATTTTCTGCTTTTAAAGCACAAAAGACTTTGTTTGCAAATTGCATAATTACATGGTGTAAATTTACAAAACTTAAAGCAAATTAACTCCTACAACACAGCGCACAAATAGAAGTTCTTGTTTGTTGTCTGGCCTGACAAATACTTTTAACATGCAATTATGTTGCTGTTACTGTCATCCTTTTATCTTCAGCCTAACAAATAACATTCTGACAGTGTTAAAGGACATCTGAATTTTTCTGCAGAAAACAGCCCTTGAGCTGACATCAATGCTTTCACAAAGGAATAAAATAAAACTGGCAAGGATATTAACTTGACATCATGGGGGAAAATTGTTAGAATGGATTTGTATCCAAATCCATTATCCCATTTAATCTTTGCAAAAGCCATGTGTTGTAGGTATTACTGTCCCCATTCTTTTTTTTTTTTTTTAAAGATTTTATTTATTTATTTGAGAGAGAGAGAATGAGAGAGAGCACATGAGATGGGGGAGGGTCAGAGGGAGAAGCAGACTCCCTGCCGAGCAGGGAGCCCGATGTGGGACTCGATCCAGCGACTCCAGGATCATGACCTGAGCCGAAGGGAGTCGCTTAACCAACTGAGCCACCCAGGAGCCCCTGTCCCCATTCTTTATATGAAGAATCCAGCTCAAGATAGTTGGATAGTTGTATACTATGCCTATAGCTACACAATTAAGAAATGGTGGAGGCAGAACTAAATCCAGGTTGTCTTATTCCATTTTTCATTCTCTTTCAAGGGTACAGTCTTGCAAAACTACCACCCACACATGAAATCCAAGTACTCTTCTTTCTAGGGCACTCTCTTTATGCCATCACCATTAATCATTAACTACACAGAAACTTAATTAATACAATTAGCTGGAGAGAATTATAGAAAGGTATATTTTGACAACAGATGGAGGGATAAAGGAAGCAGGATAAATTTTGAGCTTGAGAAGTTATCTGGGATCAGGTGATGGGTGCCAGGACCATGAGAAGATGTCTTAAAGGCTCCCAGCACACTGTAGTTAAAAATACTGAAAGATAGAGAGACTCAGAAGAATATGGGATTATTGTTAAAAACAAACTCCATATACTGTACAACTTTGCTTCAAATTGGAGATGCCTGAAGGTTTACTATTTGGGGAATTAAGAGTAGGATTTCCCATGAGCAACTTTTGTCTATCTACTGAGATTAAAGAAACCTTAGATTAGTATACAATCACTTCAATCCTAACAGTGCTATTGATTGATGTGATTTTTCTAACCTTTGCTATTCTTTCCTGAGACCTTAGTAAGTGAAAAGTACATAAAAAATCCCCATGAGGTGCCTGGATGGCTGAGTCGGTTAAGTGTGTGATTCTTGGTTTTGGCTCAGGTCATGATCTCATGGGTCATGAGATGGAGCCCCACATCATGCTCCATGCTCAGCAAGGAGTCTGTTTTGAGATTCTCTCTTTCTGCCCCTCTCCCTTCCCTCCCTCCCTCTCTCTCAATTAATTAAATAAATAAATCTTTAAAAAAAATCTCCAAACACCTGGAGCATGAGACTAATGGTCCTCTGAGATCAAGAACAGCCCCAGGGAAAGAATTCAGGCTCACCAAATTGTTCAACTTCCCATGTTCCCAGAATTGAGAGTTTCCCCCCCCCACAAAGATGTAGCCAGGCTCTAGGAAACCTGTTAGAATATTCTGCAATGATTAAAAATGTTCAACAATTTTACACTGTTCAAAAAGTAACTACTAGTTGTATTGCCTATTGAGCATTTGAAAAGTACCTAGAATGAATAAGGAACTGCTTTTCTAATTTTATTTTATTTTAAATTATGTGGATAGCACAGCTCCAGAGTAGAGAGAGTAATGCTTGACCCAAAGCAAAGCCCTAAAATCGAATCACTTTTGAGACCTAGTGAGGAATGAGAGAGTGGCACAAACTCCCAATAATAATGGAAGTTCTCTCTCTTCTGAGATCTCCATTGACTCTGGATGGAGATCCTCAGAGCTGGTAACTATTAACATAACCTCATATGCAAATTTCCCTCTTCACTGAAAAACCTTTCAAATTCAAGTTTCTACCTCTGGCCTTTATTGCAATTCATCCAGGAATCAGCAGAACCTTTTATCCATTGTTCTCAAAACAGTAAAAACTTCAGAAAACTTCATTTGTATGTGCTCATTCTCTATGCACCTCATTCTCTGTCCAAAATCTCTATGATAGCCTATTTATTCTTTATCATTGAAGCTCATATATTCATATTTATTTCATTCCAAGGCTGGCAGAGTGGAAAGTAGAGAACATTTAGTCAAGAGACTGAGGCTCAAGCCCTGGCTGAAGTCTTTATTGGCCTTCTGTATTTGAAGAAGGAAGTCATTTAACTTCTTTCAGTCTCTGTATCCCCATCAGCAACAGCACAATAATATATCTCTTACAGACTCTTTGAAGGGATTAGATGAGAGAAACATGTATGACAGTGCTTTAGAAAAATAAATGTTAGGGAAATGTCAAAAATTATAATTAATTTGTCAGTTGTCCATTCTTTCTTTCACAGACTTGCCCCTTCTTCCCATTTCTGAAGTTTCATCCTTAATATCATATATTCACAGCAGACATTATATTTTCAATTTTTAAATATAACACTGCATGCATTTACTGCGTGATGTATATATTTTTCTTAGACTCTGATCAAATACCCATGTAACTTAGTTTCCAGAAATATTCTCAAAAAAAGATTTAATATGTATTTGTTGTAAATAGCAAGGAACTGTGGGTTCCATGTGTCTCATTCTGGTGTGAAAACTTCTGTCAACTACTCCACACCTGTTCATCTAATATCCAATTATTTTATGTAAAAATTAAGTGCAGGAATAATACAATATCATTCAAAAAATTTGAAAGGTAAGGGAAAATCAGTGTTAGACTGTTAGAGTTTATTAAACATCATGACTTTTTATTGACTAATTATTAATCAAATTTTAAAGTAATAAGAGATTAATCCTATCTCAATATTTTAGTTTATATGCTTGGGTTTAAGAAAAATTCTGGATAGTTTGTTTAAATTTATTTAATAGTCGTGTCTCTTCTTTTGTAAAGTCTATTTTGGTTTTGCCCATTTATTTATCAGGGTCTCAGTATATTATCAATTCATGTGAGTGCATACTATATAAAAGAAACAACCCTTGATTTCTCATTTTGTTATAAACATAACATTTTATTCCAAATGCTTTTTTTTTCCTATTTTGGTAATGTAGTTTGAGGGTATGACTTTTTAAATATTTATACACTCAGACCTGCATTTATTGTTCTTCGTAACTTTTTTCTATTTCTTCTGAACTTTGTAAACCTTTCATCCTCCAGTGGTTTTGCCAATTATTGTCAAATTTATTCTCTAACAATCAGTTGCTTATATATTTTGTTTATTCTTACCTCTGTCTTTGCTCATAATATTGAAGCTAACATAATTAGAAGGTTGTATTGTCAGAAAAGAGGTCAAATTGTCAGATAAGAGTCATGAAAGAAATGTTTGGTCTTTTTGGTTCTGCCCAACTAAAATGATGGACAAAGATTATAACCATGGATTTCCCATGAAGGTGAAAGGGACTAGCCAAGTACTACAGTATACTTGGGGCATGTGTGAGCTTATTTCATGTTAACTACAACTTTCAGAAATAGGTATTATTCTTACAGAGGAAGCCACCAAGGCTCTGAGAGGCTAAGTGCTAAAATCATACAGATAGACATTAATGGACCTGGCTTCCTAATCCAGATCCAGCTGCTTCAGTCCATATTCTCTTCCCCAGAATGGTATTTCTAAGACCACTCACCTTACCAGGACTTTTCTTTTTATCCGGCACATTCATGTTAACAGTGATTCAGAAATAGCTAATAATTATTGATCCTTCCTAGGAAGCAGGTACACTGCTCAAGACTTGTCATGCTTTATCTTATTCGGTATTGATCACGATACTATAGAGTTGTATTACATCCCTTTTTTAAAGATGAGAAAACAGAAGCTCAAGGTCACAGAATTATCAAGTAGTAGGGACTTATATCTTGGTTTTGTTCCTAACTCTTGGCCCTTCACCTCTATAGTCCTGCTTCACATTTACTCTGTTCTGTCTCATACTTAAAACAACTTCCCAGTCATTTCAGAGTGGAATGAATTGCTGCCCAAATAGTTTGTTGTTGTGTTGTTTTAGCACATTTGCTTGATTAAGCACTTAATATATTCACTGCCAATTTAATAGTGTCAGTAGTGCTTAATAGTTTCACGGTGTTAAAAATTTGGTTTCCTTGTTTAAGTGTACTTTCTATTAGTCAGAATTTAGAGTTAAGAGAGAAGAAACACCCACACGAGTGAGGTTTCCTAGCATGTACTAGAGCTTCTTTGAAAAACAGTGTGCATTCCCTCCTGATAGGAGTGTTGACCCTGAAGTCTGCCATATTCATAACAAAGCCAGAGAATCTGTTTCATGTTTGGGCCTGGCCTGTCTTTGATGAGCTATGAGTTGCTTCCCAACTGTGTGTCCCAGCAGGGGAATCTATTTGAGGAAGTCCCAATACCATTTTATACCAGACAGTAGGAAAGCCTTCACAAAGCAGTCCTTGACACTTTTATTTGGCAAGGTCCTGGAAATGCACTTGAATATCTGGCTCTCTGGAGTCTGCACATTATTCAGAGATGAGCATTAAGGATGAAAGAGTATAGTCAGAATCAAACAGAGCCTTTCCAGAACTTTTTAAAGGGTCATGGAAATGAAAAGACTAGTGAATTCCTTCTAATAATTCTGCCTTTCTTTGTTTTTCACAAGATTTTTAGAAATGAATACTGTGATTTCAAGATCACCTCTGTTGCTGGTTCATTACAATACTTTAAATATCAAAGTATCTGAAATTAACATAATATTTGAAAATACCGTAACTCATAGTTGTTCTATTAATCAAATGCAATTTTAGAGAGTACCAAGAATGTTCACATGGGCAATCATCAGTAAACAGGTTTGTATAATCCAAGGAGAGAGCCATAAAGTAGGGATCAAAGGGATCTCCATTTAATTATCATTAATAATCAGGCACATGAATGAGGGAATGAGTCAGTGACTTTACCCTGTTACAATTTCCTATCCATGAAATGTGGATTAAATAAAACCATCTTATCTTGCTTATGGAAACATTGCAAGGATAATCTAAGTACCATGTAAAATAGTTTAAAGAATTTTTAACAAAAGGGACTGACATGCAGGTTTTTCTCCTCCTTGACCAAAATATAGATGAACATGATAAATGTCTTTATTATAAATATTTCCCTTAGAAGGTAGAAGAAATCAAAATCTTCTTTGCATAAAATCAAATTATTCACAAACAACACTGCTGTTAGATCCAAAATTAAAGCTATCACAAGTCCCTTTTTAGGATGTGGCTCACCATGGCTTAATTTACTGTGAAATCATTCAAATTGGGAAAGGTCAGGGAACTGATGTAAATCCAAAACCTAGAGTGACACAGGTACAAAGAAAGAAGCCAGGAGGGAAGGAGATGGGCATACCCAGAAGCTAAAGTTAGGAAGATGTCCAATCCAGCAAACTTAATATCCTAACTCTATGGGCACTGATAAGAGGTGGCCATCTAAGCCCTCAGGCAAGGTAAAATGAATCCGGTGTTAAGTAACGATGAATCTTGCTCATGATTGCAGAGCATGGCAATGCTGGATGAGAAACAGAAGGAGGACTATGTCAGTCAAGTCTGCTGGAAGTATGAGGGCTCTGCTTATTACAGTGTGTGCAGATCAAAAATAGACGTCCATTCTCTTAGGTGCTACTAAGAAGAGAGATTCAGTAACCTAGAGCTTATGGGATTCAAGGACAAAAGAGTAAAACAGAAGCAAATGTATTGTAAAAGCATTAATTCAGAGTCAGCAGAAAGAGTGATTTCTATCTATTCACTTCATTCAAAAAAATATTCATAGGCTCCCTACTATGTGCAAATGAATTCTAGGAATATAGACATAAAAGGTACAGTAGCTTTCATATACTTGTATTCAAGTTAGGAGACATGTGGGTAAACAGACAGTAGTATTATGTAGCACAAGGGAGTGGGGAGCACAAGGGAGTGGGGACCAGACAAAGGCTTACCAGAGAACCTCACACTTGAATCATGCCTTAAATGACCGGTAGAAACTAGGAGTTCTACTTCAAGAATATGACAGAGGAAGTGTGTGTGTGTGTGTGTGTGTGTTATTAACGTCTGGATTACTGGAGAACAGTAAATAGTTTATTACTGAAGATTCAGCTTTGTGTATGGGAGTGGGGTTGGAGCTGGAGGTGGGGAAGGTAGGGATGCAGGATTTGAAGCTGACGAGAAAGGAGATTTATAGTTTCATGTAGGTTCATGTATGCCACATAAATAGCTCTAATCTCTATCATGAAGAACATAGGAAGGCATTGAAGGACAGGAATGACTGAACACAGTTTAGTTCCGATTCCCTCTAAGCATTAATAGCAAGGCCATGGAATATCTTTCGGGATTGGTGTCGTAAACATGATTTCATTATTTTGAAAGATCTCAGATTAAATAAAGTTGAAAAAATGTGTTTGAAAACCCGAGTTAGCATTATAATATTCTTGCATGTTGTGGAAGTTTGCAGTTGTGAGCTTTTAGAGCTGAATTGAAAACAAATTCAATAAAGACCAGAGCTCTATTTTATGAGATCACTCAGTCACTAGTACACAAATAAATCTCTTACAAGATTGTATTGATCCATGCATCTTTATCACAAGGAAAAATATAGGTTCTAACCATTTTGATCAATAAAGCAAGTAGTTTTATATAAGCATATAAAAAGGAAAAAGTAAAATACACATATTAATCAACCATAGATGATGAAAGCTTCCCCACAGGGCTTGTTTTTCTTTGAGACAAACCATTTACTAAATGCACCATCTCTCAGAAAGTCTGATTATTTCATATGAATTTTTTCTACATTTCAGTTCCATGAGGAATATTTTTTAATACTCTTTCAATGTTGTTTGATAATAATACAAAGCTCGTTTCCATATCGTTCCCCTTTAGGAAGTGTAGTCACACAATTTTAATTGGTTGCAATCCTTGTAACAGGCTATGGCCTAAATATCACTACCCCTTTTAATAAATAAAGTAAAGCCCAAGGGGTAACAGAGATTCATCCAGTATCACTGTACCTGCCTTAACCCCATTTTTTAAGGTAGCCTGCCTTGCCTTTGCTCTAATAACCAATAAACTAAGCCACATGCCGTTGCAATTGCCCTCCCACAGTTCTGCACAACCTGCTCCTATTGTGGGCCAATTTCTCTCTAACTTCGTGCCAAGCTTGGTTTCCCTAAAACTTGGCTTTAATTCTCAGGTAGATGAAACAGGTATTTACTTTTTAACATTTTCTGAAAAGTAAAATTCATAGCCTTCTAATCAACAAATGCTACTCTTTATTGAGTGCTTGCTCATTATTCTTAGGCACCCATGAGGTAGGTCCTTTTATTTTTCCCAGTTTACAAATGAGAAATTTGAGGCAAATTTGAGGTAAAATAACTTCCTAAAGTCTACCCTGTAGGAAGTGGTGGTGCAAAGCTTGAACTTAATTCAAGTCAGTCTGCCAACAATTCATCTCCCTTCCCTTTCCATGGCCACCATTATAAGAAATGATTCCCAGTACTACCGAAGTTCCTTCCATGTACCTACTAGGGTAGGAATCTTTAGTGTACGTCCTACTCAGTGTCTCCATTTGGTCTCCTCCAGCTCTGCCTGGAGTTAGTTAGCCTCCTCTAGCATTCTGAGAACTTGGCAAGTCCAGTACAGAGTCTAACTGGGAGTACCTTCTCTGAGCAGCATCAGTTGGTCTTAATGGTAGTATCTTACTAAGAGGAGTCTAACTTTGAATGACAATTACTCAGGAATGGAGAACTGGCCTTTTTCTGTGATGACTGGGTAATTTTCTTGTAGAAAGTTATAGAATGATCATGAGTTTTGCACTCCAGTGATCCCATTTCAAAATCAACTCAGCCATTTATTAATTCTACTTTTTAAAAAAAATTTTATTTATTTATTTGACAGACAGATGCAGTGAGAGAGGGAACACAAGCAGGGGGATTGGGAGAAGGAGAAGCAGACCTCCTGCTGAGCAGGGAGCCCAATGCAGGGCTCGATCCCAGGACCCTGGGATCATGACCTGAGCTGAAGGCAGACACTTAACAACTGAGCCACCCAGGAGCCCCAAGTTTTATGACTTTTGAGCTTCATTTTACCATCTGAATAATGGGTATGTAATATGTTTCTCATTGGGCTTCTCGACAATTCAAACTAAATAATGGATATAAATAATAATGGATATAGAGGGCAGTAGCCTAATGCCTCCTATATAGTTAGCATTCAGTAAACCTGTCTTGTTAAAATTCTTAACCCTATATCTCCAGGCCAATTCTTTCTTCTGGAGTCCAGCTCCTTCATGTCTGGATTCTTCTACTTGCATGCTAGTGTTTCCATGCCTGGGACTTCCCATTATTTCTATGATACTGATTTTCTTCTTGCCTGGATCTTTGCCATCAAGCCTTCCCAGGCAGAAATTAGACTCAGTAGGAATTTTATAATAAGCATGTAATTTCCATCTTCTGTGGACTGATTTCGAATTTACAAATAACTTTTAAGCTTTAGTCCCCACTCACCTGCAAGTAGAATAATGCGCCCTAGGCTTGCACCCATACCCGGCCCCGTGTCTTCCCTCTTCCCAAACTCAGATTGTATTGCCAAAGATATATTTATAGTGTACTAAGTACTTTCAAATTTGCCATCTCATTTGATTCTTGCAATAAGTCAGTGGAAGAATTGAAACTGGTCAAATGAAGAATGGAGACTTGCCTTTCAAAAATAACATTTAGGGGGCGCCTGGGTGGCTCAGTTGGTTAAGCGACTGCCTTCGGCTCGGGTCATGATCCTGGAGTCCCTGGATCGAGTCCCGCATCGGGCTCCCTGCTCGGCAGGGAGCCTGCTTCTGCCTCTGACCCTCCCCCCTCTCATGTGCTCTCTCTCTCTCATTCTCTCTGTCTCAAATAAATAAAAATTAAAAAAAAAAAAATAATAACATTTAGTTGAACCATATGAAATTGCTGATACTTGAACATTGTTGGCCTATGCAAACAATTTCTTATGATTCAATCTAATACTTTCCTAAATATGTAGGATACGAGTTCTTTATCTTAGGTTAAATAGTCTTGGTTCTTGAAATGCATCAACAGAGGTACATGTAAATGTCACTCTTCATTCTGACATTATGGTATTTGCCACACTGAAATGAGAGAAGCCATCTTTAAGCTTTCTCCTTTGGCACAAAGGATGGGATTCTATGGGACAGATGCTGCCTTGACATCATCAACTGACACAACATGAAAGCTCCTCAGCTTCTTCCTTCTCTCTGGAACTCAAAAAGCTAAATTCCTGGTCATGCTTGGAAGGTTGCTTTGATGTTCTTACCTGGTGTTACATTCATTAATGCTTCCTGAGTTGTTTTTTTTTTTAAATGAGAAGACTGATAACCTTTTGTGCAAACTTATAAATCCAATATATCCTTCTTAGCACAGTGACTGACACATTATAGCTGCTTAATAAATCTTGTTAACTGAATTGATAAATTACCTAAAAAAATTTATCAGGTACTACTTAATGAGTAATGTATGTGTATTAAATTTTCATTATGCAAAATAGTTTCATAACTCTTTTTCTATTTGAGAATAGTCGACATACATTGTTACACTAGTTTCAGGTGTACAACATAGTGATTCAACAAATTTATATGTTATGTTGTGCTCACCACAAGTGTAGCTACCATCTCTCCCCATACATCACTATTATAATATCATTGACTATATTCCTTATGATGTACCTTTTATTTCCCCTTGATTGATTGATTCCGTAACTGGAAGGCCGTATGTCCCACTCCCCTTCACCCATTTTGCCCAACTCCTCACCTCCTTCCCCTCTGGCAACCATCAGTTTGTTTTCTGTATTTATTGGTTTGATTTTACTTTTTGTTTATTTATTCATTTTTAAGATTCTACTTATAAATAAAATCATATGGTATTTGTCTTTCTCAGTCTGACTTATTTCACTTAGCATAATACACTGTAGGTCTCTATCCATGTTGTCTCAAATGACATGATCTCATCCTTTTTGTGGCTATATAATATTCCGTTGTGTGTGGTGGTGGTGGTGGTGTGTGTGTTTGCATGTAAGCATGATACACACATGCACACATGACATCTTTATCCATTCATCTATTGTTGGACACTTAGGTTGCTTATCTCTAGTCCACTGTTAAAAATGGGAACATAAAAAATGGAACTTGAAAGTAAAGGGTTTTTGAACTTCATTCATTCTGAGATATCCTCTTGTATGAAATTAGCAAGCTCACATTACCCTTAGAACATCATTTTTCTCAAAATAGGTAAGATAATATGCGTCAATGAAACATTGTGCCTTGGGCACTTTACTTAAAAGTGGTTAAGTGTTTTAATGATTTATGAGCACTACTCAAAAATATTGTTGAGAGTCTCAAAAGGCAAAGAATAATTATGATTATATTTCAATTAAGCTAAAAGCTTACTTTTAACATGAAAGAGAAAGGTAGTTTTTGTATGAACACCATTTCATAGAAGTTGTGATCAAAGATGCATGGAAAAGTACTACAAAAATACTGCTCTCACTTTAGTTTGCAGAAACCACTGGGTGCCTCTAAACTTCCTTTAAGGATGTCATTACAGAGTTCAAATGATTTCTAAAATCTTGTTGGTAAGTGTGGTGTTTGGTGAAGAACACAGAAGTTTTTAATCTGTCATTATCAAGCCAATTTTAATGTATAAGATATCAGGGTCCATATATACTCCATATTGAGGTGAAACACCCTAAATAATTTTGTTTTATGGGGATATAGTGTCCTGTGTATACATTTTTAATGTTCTAGCAGTAATGTTACCTTTCTACTGTTCTATCTGTTGGTAAAATAGTATACTTTTTCCTCAAAATTTTATGAAAAATTTTAAACATACAGCAAAATTGACAGAACTTTACAAACAACTGTGTACTCAACCACCTATATTCTCCTATTAACATCTTACTGTGTACTTCCTTTATCACATACCTATCTGCCTACCTAACCTTTTATGTATTAATCCATTTTATTTTTAATGCATTTTAAAGCAAGTTGCAGGCATCAGTACACTTCCCATGAATACTTAAATGTAATATTTTGTGTAAATACTAAATATTTAAGTATTTAATAGTTAATATTTAGCATTAAATATTTAATACTTAAATACTTAAACAGCACTAAATACTTAAACAGCACCAGCTAAAGTCAATATTTGTTTGGAGCGTTTTTTTTTTTATTTGTTTGTTTTTTTGAGGTGAAACTTACATACAATGAAATATAAATATCTTTAGTGCATATTTCTGAATTTTGACAAATGTATACAACTCTGTAACCCAAGACTGTATTCAAAATATCGTACATTACCATCACTCCAGAAAATTACCCTTTGCCCTTCACCTGTCAGTCCCATCCTCCCAAAGGCAGTTGCAATTCCAATGCAACTCTGATACGTGGTCTAGAACTTCATATCACTGGAATCATATAGGATGGACTTAATTGTGTAAGACCTCTTTGACTCTACATTTTTTTAGATTTATCTATGATATTGCCTGCATTAGTGGTCTTTTCTATCGCTAAGTAGGATGCCATTATATGAATATACTACCCTTTGTTTAACCAATTAATTATCCTATTAATGAATGTCTGGGTAGTTTCCTGTTCAATTTGGTTTTGTTTTGCTATTATGAATCAAAGCGCTATGGACATTTATGAACAAGTATTCTTGTGAACATCTGCTTTCGTATAATTTGCATAAATATTTAGAGGTGGAACTTCTGAGTCTTAGGATAGGTACATATTTAAGTTTTATGAGAAATAATCAGGCCATTTCATAATGCCACCAACAATATATGAAAGTTATGGTTGCCACATCTTCACAGAGATTAGATGTTATCAGTCTTCTTAATTTTTACCATTCTGGGTATGATAAAATGGATATGTATGGTGGTATCTCCTTGTGGTATCTCCTTTTTAATTTTCACTTCCCTGGTAACTAATGATGTTGAGTACCTTTTGTGCGCTTATTGGCCATTTGAATATCCTTACTTGAAATATCTCTGTACAAATACTTTCCAACTTTTAATAATTGAGTTGTCTTTTTATATTATTGACTTGTGGGGGACTTCATATATCTTGTATATTAGGCCTTTGTCAGATATGTTTTGCGAGTATTTTCTCTCTGTGATTTGCTTATTACTCATTTTTAATAGTGTCTTTTGATGAGTGGAGTTTTTAAACTTTTGATGAAACCTAATTTATCAATGGTGATTTTTTGATATCCTAAGACTTCTTTGCCTGCCTCTGTGTCACAAAGTTGTTTTCCTATGCTTACTTCTAAATGCTTTATGGGCTTAGCTTTTATATTTAAGTCTGTGGTCAATCTTAAATTACTTTTTATGTGTCGTGAGGTAGGGTTTGAGCATTTCGTTTTGCCTGTATAGTTATTTCAGCACCAATTTTGAAAATATTTTCATTTCCTCATTGTGTTGCTTTGGCACCTTTGTTGAGAATCAGGTATCTGTTTAAGTGTATGTTCATTTCTGGACTCCTCACTTTGTTCCACTTATCTATATGTTGGTTATTTTGCTTATATCGCAGTACCTTGATTACTATAGCTTTATAGGTCTTTGAAGTGAGATAGTGTAAGTATTTCAGATTGGTTGTTTTTCAATGTTGTGTTGGGTAATATAGGTTCTGTCATTCTAATGGACCATTTAAAAATAATGATCGCCTATTTTACCCTGTTGGGGGGCACCACAGGGGCTGGCAAAGAATATTCACTTTAAAATTTTCTAAAATAACAGCTCAGTTTTTGTTTTTCTTTAATGTCTCCATATCTAAACGTTTAACTAGAGTTTTGTCATTAATGGGGTGGTCATCTTAAGAAAATGCAGTGTTTCAAATATTTCCAGAGAAGGTAGGGATTCTTTGAAAGTTCCTAATAAGAAAAAAAAAAAGTGCCTAATAAGATACATTTCAATTATTCAAACATAATTTAAAGTTAAAGTGCATTTCAATTATTTAAACATAATTTAAAGCAATGAAATATGTAAAACTTCTCAGAGGTTGAAAGTAACATGATTTCTGTATAGAAATGGATACATGAGACTTCTGATTTCACAAATGTAGTGCCAATTCTTGAAGTGTTCATGTGTATCTGGACTGTTTCTTATTTATCCTGTACTCTGGTAACCCCTAAAAATAAATACCTTGTAGTTGTCAATGGATTTAATTAATTGGTTGTGTTGGTTATTTTCACTGCTGAGCCTGAAAGAAGATGCCATGTAGTCTTCATGAAACTGGTGGGAGAACCATGGTTGTTAATGAGACATGTTCAATTCTGGCACCTAATAGGTATTTGGCATATATTCGTAGCTACTATTGATGAGGGCCCCAAATCTTTTAAAACTTCTTAACTATTACATATATTGACATGTTGAATGTCCACTATTATTTTAGACGGTGTGATTATTGTTTCTTTTTAGGCAAATTTAGTTTATCTTAAACCATGTGAGATGAATAGCAACTCTGGTTGACATTGTTTAAAATTTTTGAGGAAACATGTTTCAGATGTTGGTGGGTAATACCTCAGAATGTATATTACATATTACATTGCCACTGCTTTTTAAAATCATCTATATGAAACACAAACATAAAACATGTACCAGAAAAGTTAATATAGAATTATGAAGAGTTGATTTTCATTATTGCTGATATGCTTAGCTGATAACCCTAGAGTTTATTTATAAATGTAATCATAAAATCTCATAGCATCCACAGGACCACTTTCTGTTTAGGAGTCTGCATAAAAGAAATACTTTCCTCAAGTAAAACTATCCAGTAATGTTCTAGAACTTTAGACACTATGTTCTGAGATCAAATTGTTTTTGATAATGGACTGTGAGGTCACATTTTTCCTCTTGCTACCAGTATAACAAAGACAGGATTTAAGTTTCCTCATTAGTGGTAGGAGTCAGAGTCTCCGCCCTATTTCTTCCTGCCAGTATCTTTAATTGCCATTTGTTCTTACTGGGAGCAGAATTTCTTATTTGTCATCAGGTTCCCCTTGAAATTAAAACAGTTTCACACATCTCAGTTTGACTTCATTTGGGTCCGATATTGTTCACTAAATCTCTACTAAACACAATTTCTAATGATTTCTCTTTGGTCACCGTTTTATTACTATTTGTGAGCAAAGCCTTTCAGAATTGGTTTACAACCCTGTTTCCTCTATTTTCAACAAAGGTATCTACAGATCTTCCTGTTAGCTTTCTGCTGTTCATCAAGTAAATTTAAATCTAACTGCTATTAAGTAGATTTTTCTTAGCACTTAGCACTCAGCACTCTTTGGAATAAAAATTTGAAGAAATGTGCCGCCAGTGTATTATTCTGATTTTCCAAACTCAGACTCTAAAATCCTGTGTTTTCACTTAAGAGCCTGGGAATTGCCAGTTTTCAATTTGCTCAGATTGGATTTTAGTTATGAGAAATCTAGACCCATGGAAAAGTGCTTTTTAATCAGTTCTTTAAATAAATATAGCAATAAAGCAATGCATGAGAAATAAATTATTTTGAAAAAAAACTTTATAGAGTGAGTATCATGGAGCATTCTAGCTGATTTCATATTTAGGTGAGGTATTTTATCACTTACACTAAATTATTCTATTTAGGAAACCCTATCACTGGTACAGCTTTTGGTAAACAACCACTTTTCTCAATTTTCTATGTTAATAGGTTCTACTTTAGACCAGAATTTCCCAAATCTGTCATTAATTTTCATCGTTTATTATTTTTTGTCATATCCTAACATATATTTATTTTTTTATTTAAATTGATTTCAAATCTCATCACAATTTAACTGAGCCTTAAACTATGAAATTATAGATTGATGCACATTATCTTCTAATTGACTTTGTATCTCTTCCTTGCAATCATGATCTATTGAGGTCAGATCAGTTGCTTCTTCTCCACATTAAAAGTATAGATTTGGGGGCGCCTGGGTGGCTCAGTTGGTTAAGCGACTGCCTTCGGCTCAGGTCATGATCCGGGAGTCCCGGGATCGAGTCCCGCGTCGGGCTCCCTGCTCGGCAGGGAGTCTGCTTCTCCCTCTGACCCTCCCCCCTCTCATGTGCTCTCTCTCATTCTCTCTCTTTCAAATAAATAAATAAAATCTTTAAAAAAATAGATAAATAAAAGTATAGATTTGGGGCATCTGGGTGGCTCAGTTGGTTGTGCATCTGCTTTCGACTCAGGTCATGATCCCAGGGTCCTGGGATTGAGCCCGCATTGGGCTCCCTGCTCGGCGGGCAGCCTGCTTCTCCCTCTGCCTGCCACTACCCCTGCTTGTGCTCTTGCTCTCTCTCAAATAAATAAAATCTTTAAATTTTTAAAAGTATAGATTTGCTAAGACGACCTTCTAGCTTTTAACTTTCTGGGAAAGTCAGAAATGCTATATAGCATTCTTGGATGATGCTTTATTTTGGGCAACACGTATTTAAAATTGTATTACTACTACTATTTTTAAAATTTTTTCTTGTATTACTGATGAGAGCCTGCTGTTCTTTATTATTCCACGTGAGTTCTTGTAACCTTATTAGAGTTCACTCTCTGGCTTAGGATCCCAGGTCTACTCCTGGTTCCTATTTGACTACATGTCTAGTGTAGGAAGTAGGGTGCTTCTGATATTTAAGGAATACAAATTCTTTAGTTAGTTTAGTCATAGCAGGAGGCAATCATGAAGCTTTGTTCTTGGTGGAGAACAGTTGGAGAAAGACTTGACTTCGATACTCTCTTTAACATTGGGCAAGCTACTCAAATCCTCTGATCTTCCATGTTCTCCACCTGTAACAGATCTACAGTTATTTGAACTGACCAGTATTGGCCAGGGATAGTTGATCATTCAGTGGAGGTGATCAGGACATTCTCTAACACATCGGTATCAGTCATGTTTGACATTTAGCTGGTGCAATGGCAGGAATAGATAGATAGATATCATTGATCTTCTGGTGTATGCCTTACAGAAGATTAAAAAAAAAAAGGCAGGATGCAGCTCTGTTATGTTTATGGCTTTATAAAGTAAACTACTGATTAAATGACTACTAAATAAAATGAAACTAGTAATATTTTAACTTTTCTCCTTTATTTAAATTTGCCTCTAACTGCTCTTTGGTCTTCTATACTGAGGTTCTAACTTCACAGATTTTGAGCACGTCTGAGCTTTACATGGGCTATGTATGCCTTTACAAACTATAAATATTTCTGTAGAATGTGAACATTTTTGCCTATTGTCTAATAGAATTGCTTAATAGAATACCTCTTGAAATCATCTTCTTATTTGCTCTGCCCTGACAGAGATGACATGGTGCACTAAATAGGTACACTAAAACCAAAAAGGCTCCTCTTCCAAACAGCAAATTCTGTTACCATGGAAGAAGGATCCAGTTCTCTTTAATGTTATTCTTCTTCTCTTTTACTTCTTTTAGTGAATCACTCATTTAGAAAAGTCTGTCATTTATGTCATAAGATAATTATTTTAAGTGAATTTTGGTATTTCCAAAAGAATTTTTTTTCTCTGTTCTTCATTATGTGAACTCATTTTACTGGATGCTTTGGTTAAAGATCGGCAGACTGAGAGATCACATCATTCTAAGCCAATTCTAGGTGCAACCATAAAACTATGTTCACTTTTCTTTAAATTTTGCAGTGCCTTATATATTAAAACAGTATCTAAGTTCAAAATCACTTAACTTGACTTTTCCATGAAATTTAATAACTTACTCCAAACAATAGGAATGGTTATACAATACCATACAAAAGGATCATAACTGGTGCTGTTTTGGCTTTGTTTATTTGTTTGCTTCTTTCCTTTTTGGGACTAACATCTTCCCTTTTTTCAAAATATGTTTTTATTTGCTGATTTGAATGACAAATTTGCGGGATCTTTGAACGGGGTACTTGCCCATTTCCTTTGTGTTATTCCAATTTTTATACATCTAGCTTTACTACTCAGATACATGCCAAGTGCAATCTCCAGCTCTTTTAGTCTATAAGAAGCTACACTGAAAGAGATGTGTGGCCTGCATTCATGGTACTATGATTTTTTTTTTTTTACCTCACTGAAATTCACTAAAAACAGAACCTATTTTCAGCCATTCCTTATTTCAGTCTGCATTCCTTGCCTGAATCACTGTAATAAAATAGGACAAAACAAATTTTGATGGGCAATTTCATCACAGCCCATCTGTTCGGTTATGCCGTGTGGTAGAAACTTAGGCTTATCTGTCCTGCTGCTCGTAGGACTGCCTTACTAAAGTGTAGAGAATCAAAACAACAAGGTATTTCATTTGCTTCTATCACTGTTGTTTGACTTTACGGTGGGCCTACAGCAGCAATCAGGTAGCTAATGGGACCAGAGATGGAAGTTCAGATGGAGTTGGAACTAGGCCAGGTATCCTGTTAGAGGTGGTCATGAGGACGGAGCATTAGTGGGATGAGTCCAAGCTATAACCCACTAGGGAGAACAGATTCAGACAGTAGAGAGACCCACTATATACTCCAAGTTCAAACAACAAGAGGGATAATTAAAGCGAGGATTCAGAGCCAAGAGTGAACAGGTGGGAAGAGACCAGATCTGCACTGGAGCTCATCATAATCCAGCGAAGAGTACTGTTGCCTGGAGCCATTGTGCCGTTTACCAAATGGAGGGTTCCTAGGATTGAAGGATCATGAAAATATTGACAACTACCTCGGTACTTGAAGGCTAAAAGTAGGCCATGCTGAAACTTACGACTTTCTCCTTACTTTTCTGGTAAAATTCCTCGGATCTCCTACTCAAAGGAAGGCAATCTGCTTGTGATTCATGGGTCACTTGTTCTTCCTCCAAAATGGCCTTGTACATTTTCTTATATTTTATTTGAATGTAAACGCAATTACTGAGCAGTAAATAATGATTTTCCTTACCCATTGATTACTTAGTGCATGTTGATGCACTGATTTGTACAAGTCCAGCTTAAAATGGAGCAGATGGGTATGTAAAGGTTTATTCAAAATCAATGTGAATTAGATTGCTGCTCCCCAGTAAAATGGGTTGTAAGTTAGAATGGCTATTTTCTTAAACCTAATGTGATAGAATGCTGTCTAAGGCAATCTGTTAAGGTGAACTGACTGAAAATGCAGCTCTTGATCTCAAAAATAAGCATTGCAAAAGATACTATGATTTAATGAGCATAGATATAAATATCATATGAAGGGACCATATTGTGTCTTCTCGGAAAATGTAGTTAATGAATTTTAGCAAATCTTCAAAAAAAAAAAAAAGGCTTGGCAATAAATCTTGTAAAAATGAAAGATAATCATGTTCTTTTGAGTTATACAGTATTACATCAACTGCTTTTCTTCCTAGATTGGGTGTTTGCAAATATTCACATATACATATGTTACAGTAGTTTAATCATTGCTCTGAATGCAAGAGTGCTGATGGGATGGCTTCAGTTAAAGGAAAATCATTAACATTTATATCCTTGTTTACTGCTGTTGCTTACAATGTAAAGAAAATGGTAATCCATATACAGTTCATTGGTTCTCTAGTCAAGCTTGTTCTTTAACACAAAAACTGTCTAAACATTCATGTTCCTGATCATTAAGGGAATAGGCAATTCTTTGTCCAGCTCCTTTTCCTAGGTTGATCTTGGAGGTTTGGAAAGGCCAGGCAGGAGAGGAAGGTGTCAGAGACGATACAAAAGGTTGGGTTTTATTCCAGTACAGGGTACTGCTTTGGCAGAAAACAAAACATATTCTAAAATGATTGTGGGCTTTTGGTTTTCAAAAAAACACTGGAAGTCTTCATCAATGGGTTGTGCTTCTGATTCCTTCTCCATTTACAGAGTGACAGATTTGCAACAGTATACCTGTGTGTGGATAGATGTCCCAAAGAAAACCTATTCTCACAAATGAGACTACTCAATAAACTTTTATTGAGTATATAATTTGTACCAAGTAGTATAGTGGGCACCAGGGACTTAAAGAAACATGAAGCAGACCTCCTGCTTTCAAGAAACTGTTTGGTGTGGGATCCTGATAACTATCAGGCAATGTAAGTCCTATGCAAGCCATGTGAAAACAATGCTCCAAGAACTCAGAGGAGAGAGAGTGAGATTACTCCATCCAAGGGGTGTTATGGCATTTGAGTTGGGCTATAAAGATGAACTGTACTTTGGAGCATTGGGATAGCAGGGTGAAGATCGGATTGGTGAAAAAGCTAGGGAGTTCGGGCACCTGGGTGGCTCAGTCATTAAACGTCTGCCTTCCGCTCAGGTCATGATCGCAGGGTCCTGGGATCGAGGCCCGCATCTGGCTCCCTGCTCAGTGGGAAGCTTGATTCTCCCTCTCCCACTCCTCCTGCTTGTGTTCTCTCTCTCTCTCTGTCTCTCTCTATCAAATAAATAAATAAAATCTTTTTAAAAAAGCTGGGGAATTCAATAAAGCAAGAGAAATGAAAATATGGTGCATAATTTAGAAGGGTGAGTTATGTAAAGTAATTGGAGCATGGAGCAGTTGGTGGGGAAAGAAGATAGATCTTGAACAGACTATGTTTCCTGTGTGTTTTTCAGACTAAAACACCTAAAAGAGCATCTTATTTATTTTTGTCTGATTATTTAAGTTTAGGGAAGATTATTGAGCAGAATGTGGTCAGAACTGCTGGATGTATCAGTGAATGGGTGTATATGTAGATCAACAGATAGAACAATGTATCTATATACTGTGTGTGCGTGTACGTATTATCAACAGTCCTTTCAAGTTCAGTGAGTGTGTGACCTAAATTATATTATCGTTCCAATTCTGACACTGCCCAAATATGTGACTTTGGCTTAAGTTATCAACCTTTCTGAAATGTAACTAGGTGGTCTCTAGTATTTCTTTTGGCTATAATCTTCTTTGGGGTGACCATACAATTCTGTGGTTCAAAGCAAAATATAAGGAGATAGACTGTCTTGGGCTCAAATTTTAGCTCTAACACTTACTAGCTGTGTAAGATTTTTCATTTTGTTATGATACAGGGTATACTCTAATCCTGATTCCTCTTGTATAAAATAAAAATGATCCATAAAATTTAATATAATTTAATAATAATTTAAAAATAGTGCCTACCTCACAAAACTGCCTTCAGACTAAATGTAAAGTGCTTAGTTAGCCCGTTTTCTGTCACGTAGTGAGGTGCTTAATAGATGCTACCGATTATTATTATACTATATTGATTAGTAAAATAACAATGTCCACTCAGTTTCTTAGCCTTTGAATGTAGAAAACCAGCCTTTTTATTAACATCATTCACCTTGGCCTTGGACAGTGACTGCTAATCCTTGAATTTTAGTTCTGGCTTTCCTAGGACTTCATGGTTTCGCTTCTAGTACTCCCCTAAGGCCTGATCTATTTTTGGAAAACTAATTAGACCCATTTCTTAAGGTAACTCTTCCTTGACTGCCAAACTTGATTTAGTTTATTCACAGTTCTGAGTAAGAGGTGCCACCACTACTCAGCCCAATCGCAGGGAATTGACACTGACTGGGCTATCACTGTAGAAATAGGAAACAAGGGGGAAGGTAGGCAGGCAGGATATGTAAGGACCTGGGTGGCCGCAGAAAAAGATGGCACTCTATTATCACTGCATAAACATAGGCAATAAGAATCAGAATGCTCCTTAGAGGTTTCTACTCTAACATGCAGAAAATCACCACAAATGTTTCCGTCCCATCAAGAAGTGAGTCTAGTTTTTCACTTCTTGAATCTGGACTGGTCTTATAATTCGCTTTTGTGGCATAAGTGACATAATGTAAGTTCTGAGCCTGGGACTGAGGAGGACTGTGCACCTCATTCCTCTGTCTTGGAAAAGAGAAGGCTTGCCATGTGAGCAAACCAGTTCTAGTCTGTCGCAAGGTGAGAGATCACGTGGAGAGAGGTTTCACTTCATCCCAGCCTTCCCACCTGAAATCATCATAAACAAGCCAGCCCCTATCAATTTAGTAGCTCTTCCCAAATGGAACATACCTCAATATCATAAAAGCCATCTACAAAAAGCCCACAGTGAATATAATTCTCATTGGGGAAAAACTGAGAGCTTTCCCCTAAGGTCAGGAACATGGCAGGGATGTCCACTCCCACCACAGCTGTTCAACATAGTACTAGAAGTCCTAGCCTCAGCAATCAGACAACAAAAAGAAATAAAAAGCATCTGAATCGGCAAAGGAGAAGTTAAACTCTCACACTTTGCAGATGACATGATACTCTATGTGGAAAACCCAAAAGACCACCCCAAAATTGCTAGAACTCATATAGGAATTCAGCAACGTGGCAGGATATAAAATCAATGCACAGAAATCAATTGCATTTCTATGCACTAACAAAGAGATGAAAGAGAAGTTAAGGAGTCGATCCATTTACAATTGCATCAAAAACCATAAGATACCTAGGAATCAACCTAACCAAAGAGGCAAACTATAGAACACTCATGAGAGAAATGGAGGAAGACACAAAGAAATGGAAAAACGTTCCATGCTCATGGATTGGAAGACCAAAAGCAAGATGAAACTTGAACAAATAATGCAATATATGTTAAGAAAAAAAAAAAAAAAGAAGAAGAAGAAGGTAGCAGGAGGGGAAGAATGAAGCGGGGGAAATCGGAGGGGTAGACGAACCAT
>NC_138371.1:69516113-69553428 GCF_054177405.1 Leptonychotes weddellii | reverse complement strand
ATCGGGCTCCCTGCTCGGCAGGGAGTCTGCTTCTCCCTCTGACCCTCCCGACCCTCTCCCCTCTCATGTGCTCTCTCTCTCAGTCTCTCTCTCTCAAATAAATAAATAAAATCTTTAAAAAAATAAATAAATAAAAGTCATCTTAGGAAACAACAATGATATCAAAGTATGTCAGTGCACATAGCAGGACAAAAGAAATATTTATTCTGTTGATTAATCAATTAATTATGGTGTATCATCATATCAGCCTATGCTCTAAAGACCTTAAAATTAAATTTCTGTAGGGCTTAAATGTTAAAATACTTTAAGCTCTTTGGGAAATACGTGTAAATTTATATTCATTTTATTAATGGGATTCCCAGAATTTTTTTTTTAAAAACCCTCCCTTAAAAATTAAATATCATACATTCTCATAAAGAAGAAAGTTTAATACTACTCTAGTTTAATAAAATCCCAACACACACACACACACACACACACAGCTTCTCTTATCTCACACCATCAATAGAACTATTCTCACTGAGAAGGGTAAGCTGTTAGCACAAAAATCTACTAGAAGAAAAATGTTAGCAGCATCTGTCTGTTCCCTCACCTCACCCATTTATCTCCTTTGCAGTCCGTGTTAAGTACAGACAGACTCCAAGCTTTCCACTAACATTACCAACATAAGCTTGTCTGCAAAAACCAGCAGAGCTTTTCCCCTCAGCGATGTTTCAATCTTCTGAACCTCATTTCTCTCTCCGTTTTATCTTCAAGTGCTTTTTTCCTGACTTATGCATAATTCTTCTTGACTCAACACCCTAGTCTTATCATTACTGAGCTGCTTCCTTGTTCAAGTAATCTTCCTGATGACATTTTTGTATATTTAATATTAAAAAAATTAACAATGTGAATGCATGAATCTACTATATATAAAGAACATTAAGGTCCTTTGAAATGATCTCCTGTTTTTCCTCCTTAGACCACATGTGTGCCTAAATTTCATGGAGGATGTAAATAATTATTTTAATTTACCATGTGAAGCGGTTTATAGTAGATGATGTAATAATTTAATCTTGGCTTAATTGAGTAGTAAAAAACCACTTTATTAACTTCTAAGTAAGGTAAACAATGTCTATGATTTCTAAATTAACAGTGTTGGCTAGCCTACTTTTATATTCACTGGAAGCCAAGCAGAATCCATACTTATAATTATTTGCTTTGCTATACCTAAGATACTCTTCATCTTACTGAGTTCTTAATTCTATCATAGTTATTAAATTCTGTAGAAGAGAAGTAACAGGTAAGGGTATTTCTAGGTTTTTATTTTTCTTTCAAATATGAAATCTTGATTTTTCAGGAAAGAAAAGTTAGCACAATAAAGCCTCAGTAACAAAAAACTAGAAAATAAATTCATATTCAAATACTTGACTAACCAATGTCAGAAAAAGAAACATAAAGTTTGGAAAAAGGAAAACTCTATAAAATCTGCAAATTTTATAGCCAAGTAAAATGTCAGGTATAATATTTTTATAGCACCAAGATTCTTAAAGCATTCTTTACTTAATACTCACCAGTTTTTGAAAGGAGTTATCAGGAGTGCCTGGGTGGTTCAGTCAGTTAAGCGTCTGACTCTTGGTTTCTGCTCAGGTCCTGAGCTCAGAGTCATGAGATCCAGCCCTGCACTGGGCTCCACGCTGACTGTGGAGCCTGCTTAAGATTCTCTCCCTCCTCTTCTGCCCCTCCCTCCTGCTTGCTCTCTCTCTCAAATAAATAAATGAATGAGTGAATGAATGAATAAATAAATAAAAGGAGTTATCGTATATAAGATATTATGAAGATAAACCAATTAAAGGCAAGCTTACATATCTGGATGACAGAAAACAAAATGTTTTAGGGTTTTTATTTCTTCACAATTAAGTATATGTTCCAAAAATATTTTTCATGGTTAGAAATGTAGACATAACAATAGTGACAAAATATCTTTCATATTTTAATGGTCCTAATTATATATTCTTTGTGTCAAGTAAATAAGAATTTTATCTGAGATATCATGGGAATGTCATTGCTTTTCTGTTAAACTATGAACAGTTCTTTCTCATTTTATTAGGCAATCCTCCTAGTTAATAATCTGTTCTCACCATTAAAGCCTATCATTTTTATTTAAATAGAAGTATACCAATAATTTCTTCTTCGCATAAAACAATATTTTTATAGGATTAATTGCATTCTACACTAAATTAAAGCATAGATCAGCAACATGAGTTGGTTTAGTTATTTCTATTTTTAAAGCTTTTTAAGAATAGAGCATGAATTTTTGGTCCTAACAGCCTCTGACAGTGATGGGGTGAAAACTGTTATATATTGAACACTATTCCTATAGTAGACCTTTACCAGATGCTTTAAATATACATAAAATTTGATTCTCAGAATAACCCTAATAGAAAGATATCATAAATGGGTTCCATTTTTCATATACTTTATTACACTATATCATACTTGATCTGAGTCAGCTTTGGTAAAAAGTCAATATCGATAGCATCAGAAGACCTGGGTGTCAAATTGCTCTCTGCCTATCTTAGTCTGCTCAGGCTGCCATAACACAACATCGTAGGTGGTTTCAACAACAGACCTTTATTCTCTCACAGTTCTGGAGGCTGGAAGTCCCATATCAGGATGCCAGAATGGTCAGGTTCTGGTGGGGACACTTTCCTGGCTGGTACAGTGCCACATTCTGGCTTTGTCTTCATGTGGCAGAATGAGAGCTAGCTCTGGTCTCTCTCTTCCTCTCCCTGTAAGGGCACTAATCCCATCATTGGGGCTCCACCCTCATGACCTCATCTAAACCTAATTAAATCCCAAAGACCTTACCTGCAAACACCATTGTATTGGCAGCTAGGGTCAACATAACAGTTGGAGAGAGGGGGAAACACAAACATCCAGTTCATAGCAATGGCTGTATGGAAGTTCTTTACCCTTTCTGCCCTCAGTTTCTAATACTGTAATTGATATGGTTGAACTAGATGTTCACCAGTTCTAGTATTCTTTATCCCTACTGTTAGATAAGAAAGAGCATCAAGTCCAGATGATTTGTGAAATCTTTGTTCCAGTGACAGGGGACATGAATTTAAAAGGCTAAGAATTTAGGAAAAAAAAAAAAATATATATATATATAAAATTGTTCTGGAAAATGTCTTAGAACAATGTGAAAATTTTAAGCAATCTGTCAGTCACCAAAACCTAATGATTTAAAGAAAGAAAAAAAACAAACTCTGTTAATCAAGAATTCCTTGAACACCGTATGTATACCCAGCAATGTATGGGTGGTGCCAAGAGGAATATGAAAATATACCCAAAACTCAAACTCTTTTTCTGTGTATAGGGAAGTTGAAAAAGATGCTATTTGTTACATGACATGGAATCCTTCCCTGAGTGTCCCTAAGAGAATTTCATACTGCACTGAGTATTAAGAAGAGTTGGTTGTCTCCTGAGAAACAGGTTTTTCTTTTCTTTCTTTACTGCCAAACACATGGTTCATCCAGAGAAAATTAATAATATTCTGTGGAAAAATATTTATAATGGCCTTATATTGGATTCTTTCATTCTTTTAAACATTACCATTGTTTATGTAGATGGATTTTTTCCTCTCTTATTTCTTGCTGTGTGTATGTTACATAGCTATGTAAAATTCTGTTTAAATCTACTTCCACTTTTTACAAGATGAAATATAAATAAATAAATAGGCACACAATCCCTATACTCAGTCCCAATGAGAATACAAAGCAATCATTGTTGAAACAAAAAGGATTTGTGCTGCTTTGCCTTAGGAGGCATTCAGAGAAGGGTCTAATAAGAACAGGAGTGGGTCTGAAAGGGTCACAAAGCTGTTGGTGAGCACAGAGAATGGAGTGTCTGCAAGGACAGTGGGGATACTAGCCCAGATGGAGTAGAAGGCCTGGACTGAAGAGAGTGGAACAGTAAGTTTTATAGGTAGAGGAGCTAAGATTATAATAGAATGTAAATGTCAAGCAAGGGAATTTTGATTTGAAGGGACAAAAGGAGCAAAGAGTTTTCAGACTGCAAAGGTTGTCATAGGAGAGCTTGTAACCTATTCCTAATACAACCTCATGAAAATACTTGGACATGAACTGTTATCAAAAATGACATGGTGAATACAGCCAAAATGAAAAGGGCTTTTTATTCTTGTTATTTAGTATCCAAGTATAAATCACCACAAGCAGGGACAGACTATAGAACTTTCTCTCAGTTCATTTCTTTTATTCTTTTATCAAGGGACTTGATCCAATAGAGAGCAAGAAGCTACCTGTAGTATATACAAAAATGATATGTTTCCATTAAAGGAAAAAAGGCTTCAGTAGGTTACCATAGAAACAGCCTAGCGTCCATTCCAGTTTCTAATAAAGGATCTTAGTCTTCTAATGAAAACCTACCAGATAGGTATATTTCTACTCCAACATTCTAGTTGCTAACTTTCTAAATAGATTTGGGGATGTTCTTTTTATTTAAAAGAAGTAAAATATGTGCATCTGGTGGGGATATGCAGAATTTTTTTAAGAGACACTTTTTTGGCAAATAAGTAAATAAATTAAAAAACCTGGCAAATTCAGAGGTGCATTTTATGCTCATTGCAACATCAAGGAATGATCAAAATGGTCTTTTTTTTTTTTTAAAGATTTTATTTATTTGATAGAGAGAGTGAGAGAGCACAAACAGGGGGAGCAGTAGAAGGAGAAGGAGAAGCAGACTCCCCACCAAGTAAGGAGCCCAATGCAGGGCTTGATCCCAGGACCCTGGGATCATGACCTGAGCCAAAGGCAGATGCTGAACCATCTGAGCCACCCAGGTGGCCCCAAAATGGTCTTTATAGTTCACAGGGGCCAGTGTTCAATCTATGTCTTACACACAGCTAAGAGCAAGTGCCACTTCTATGTGGCAAAAATGGTCACATTATAATTCCATCTACTAAAGAGAACTTTTCTTCATCTTGCCAGTGAAACAAGTGGCCCAAACAAGATTTATTACAGGAGTCTTCGTGTGTTACAGATAAATCTAATATAAAGATATGGCCCCCAGTTTTAGACTAACTTTTTAGAGACATATTAAAATTGATCTCTGAGATCTTCTGTAAAGAAGAATTCCAAATAATTTATGTAGATAATCCCCCTTCCAGAAAGTAGAATTTAACTCTCTTGCCCACCTTGCATGTGGACTGTGCTTACTGATTGTTTTCAAACAATAAAACATGAAAGCTGATGGTGGTGGTGGTGGTAATTTTACGGTGGAGAAACATGGCTGATGCTACCTTGGGTAAGTGACCAAGGCTCTGCATCGTGAGCCATGTTGGTACCATACACTGTTGATATGATATGATGAGAATGGTACTTCACCTTCATGGCCTTCCTCTCAAAAACATTCTAACAACAAGATAAGCATTAGACAAGCACAAACTGAGGGACATTCTGTAAAATACCTAGCCAGTGCTCCTCAAAACTGTCAAAGTCATCAAAAAGATGAAAGTCTGAGCATCTGTCAGAGTAGGCTAAGGAGACATGATGACTAAATGTAATGTGGTATCGGATGAGATCCTGGAAAAAAATGAACATGGGATCAAATGGACACTTTAAGGAAAAACAGTGAAATATGAATAGTCTAGAGTTTAATTTTTTAAATATCCAAGAAGTAAATGTTAAGTGTGTGAAAAGAGCATGGGATTTGGGGCCTGATAGACCGTATTTTCAAAGACAGGTTCTCATAAACTGAGTGACATGGGGGAATCTATTTAATTTTTTCAAGCACCCTACTCCTCATTTGTAAAGGAGAAAATACAATGCTTACCTTGAAAGGCTATTGAGGAAACATATATGTGGTCTATCATATCTCCATATACGGTATACTTAAAATGACTTCCATCTTGCCTAACACCCAGCAGGTGCTCCCCAAATGGCGTATACTTTCTCTCCTTTCATTTGCTTGCAGCCCAGCATCCAAAGGTTCTACCCAACCTCTATCCTTTTGTCTGAGCACCTGTCAGAGTAGGCTTTCACTGCCAGAGGCCTCTTTGCCCACTTAGTCACTCCTGGGGAATTAATTCTACGTGGAAGCACACCTCAAGCCAACTGAGGGCAGATGGCAAATGTTATCCCAGCTTCTTCACCCTTCAAGGGAACTGCTTGTTCTATACCAGAGATCCCCAAATGTTTAAGCTCCAGTTACCCACAGTATAATTTGTAACATACCCTTTGTTAGTTCTTTTTCCTTCCCTGCTCACTTACTAGTCTTTCCTGGGATTATCGAACTAATGAACTACTTGCACTTGAATCTTTGTTTCACTTGCAAACTAAGTAGAGCCTGATCTTTTTTGCCACAATGATGAATGCCATAAATCCAAAGGACTACTTTAAGCTTGAAACCACCTAGAAAAATTTAGTTTTATTTGCATCCAGTGCAGATGTAATAATCTGGAGGTTACTTTTTTTTAAATTATGTCTAATATAATCTAAAGAGTAGTTTACCTTTACAGATTAAAGGTCGTTGTAACTGATACACATTAAGTGTACCTTTGTGCCATCTAGGACATTATAATTTACCTTTTGAGGCTCTTTATATATTTAATCATTTTTATCTAATTATTATGCCATATACCAGACTTTCAAGAAGCACCTAATGATATAATGAAAGTGAATACCTTTTAAGATAGGAAATATTACCCAAATACCAGTAAAAATATATTCAGAAAGGATCACACAAAGTCTTTCACCATGAATTTGTGGCTAATAAACACTAAAACAAATATACTAGCTTATAGAGATGTCACATGAATGATATATATTATCGCTGCTATGTCTACTTTACATTTACAGGCATAAATCAGTAAGAACCTCAAAGACCAAATATCTTGGTGCTCCATGGTACCAACCAATGAGACAGTGATAGAGGGAAACTAGGTATTAAATTGCCTTGACTGAAGGAAATTATCCCATCCAATAATCCATTTGAGTTTCCTGGTAATTTATATGTGTGAGGGCAAATTCGTCAGAGAATGAATATTTAAGGAATGATATAATCAGGAAATATAGCAGAGAATACCATAAAGGGGAAGATAATTTGTTACAGAAAATCATTACAAAGAGAACATGGAGAACAAAGTTCAAGTCAGGTTGAAAGAGTGGAGGAAACTCTTACAAAAATGTTGGCACCCTATTAGATGTTCATGTCTTGAATTCAAAGTTTCATGAAGAGCCTGTATGGTTCAGATAAGGTCTGAAACATTTAACATGTTCAAAAGTATTTGTTGAATAAATAGATGGATGAACAATTAAATGAATAAATAAATGATAGAGACATAGCATGGGAGAAGATATTCCACATGGTAAGAATAATTCTAATTTTTGTATGTATTTCCTTTTTCCTAATGGTCACTCACTGTATCAGTTTTCTATCATTGTATACAGCAAGATACTACAACTTCAGTGGCTTACAATAACACAAAGTTATTATCTCACAGTTCTATGGGTCTAATTCAGGCACGACATGGCTGGTTCTCTGCTTAGGGTCTCACAGAACTAAAATCAAGGTGTTGGCCAGAGCTGAGACCTCACTGGAGGGTCAGAGTCCCCTCCACACTTCCTGGTTATAGGCAGATTTTAGTTTCTTGCAGTTGGAGAACTGAGCTTCCATCATTTTGTTTTTTGGTGCATGGCTTTTTGTGTTTTTTTTGTTTTGTTTTGTTTTTTTCTGGCTCTCTGCCAGGAGTTCTTCTCAGCAGTGGGGGGCTCTTCTCAGTACCCCTGCTATGCTGGCCCTCTCCAAAACAAGGCAGTGTGTGTCTTCAAGGCTGTAGGAAAATCTCTCTCTTAAGTTGGCTAATTCTAGGTCTTATATAACATAAAGTAATCATGGAGTGAGTGACTTTCCTGTCATAATAGTCTCATCTACACTCAAGAGGAGGGTGTTTATAAAGGGCATGTATATTGGGAGAGGAATCTTGGGACCATCTGAGAATTCTACCACAGTCACATAAAGAACAACATCTGCATGTTCAAGCATATCTAGTGGGATAACCAATTGGGCTTAAATTTGCAATTTATATTCTTCAGTACTATAAGAGTAAAATATGAGTAGCTGGAACATAATGTTTATATATTAGATTTCTTGAATGGTAGACTTCCTTGAAAATCCTTCAAGACCGAGTAAAGTATTGTTTAAAATGGGAAAATTGAACAATGAAGTAGAAAGAAGAAATGTCAAAATTGGTTATTGTATTCGTGTATCCTTTTCATTCTTTTACCTTGCTCTCTTGCTCAGTTTTTCACAAAGTGGACTAGAGATTCCAAAGACAAATTGTTTTCATTTCAATTCAATAAGTAATTATTGGGCAAATATTCTTTTCCTAGGATTGTTTCCATAGGCGTTCAAAAATATATCTTTAATATTTGTTATTGGGACAGCAGGATTTTAAAAATAAAATAAAATAGAGCACAAAGATGAGACAGGATATCATCAAATGAGGATTGTATGCCTAGATTTTGAGCAGATAGTAACTAAAACTGAGATGCTATTTGCGTCAAGTACTCTGTTTAGAGTTGACATGAATTACCTCCTTCAACCTCTGAAGTAGCCCAGAAAACAGGGGGCATCTTTATCCCTTTTCCAAGATGAGGGAGCCAAGATTTTGACAACTCATAGTAACTCTGGTTCTGATGAGTAGCAGAGGATAGTCCCAAATGCAGGTCTGTGTCATTTCCCAAAGCCCATTGTTTGAGTGCTGTCCTGCTCTCCAGATATACACAGGAGAGCCTGGGTGGCTCAGTCGGTTAAGCGTCTGCCTTGGGCTCAGGTCATGATCTCAGGGTCCTGGGATCAAGCCCCATGTCGGGTTCCTTGCTCAGTGGGGTGCCTGCTTCTCCCTCTCCTTCTGCCCCTCTGCCTGCTTGTGTTCTCTCTGTCAAATAAATAAATAAAATCTTTAAAAAATAAATAAATTCGGGGCACCTGGGTGGCTCAGTTGGTTAGGCGACTGCCTTTGGCTCAGGTCATGATCCCAAAGTCCTGGGATCGAGTCCCACATTGGGCTCCCAGCTCATCGAGAACTCTGCTTCTCCCTCTGACCCTGTCCCGTCATGCTGTTTCTCTCTCTCTCTCAAATAAATAAAATCTTAAAAAAAAAAAAATAATAAATTAATTAAATTAAATTTTTAAAAAAGATTTACACAAATGATGCCATGCCTGCAATACAATGCAGATAAGTAGGTGAGAGTAGTTAACAAAGTGCTACAAGAAGAAAGTGAAAAAAGTACTAAAACTTCAGGTAAGGTAGTAGTCTTTTTCTGGGCAAAGTGGAATTAGGATAGTTCTAGTGGTGTGAGCAGAACATACCCAGTCAGGAATGAAAAGATGAGGGGACTTGCTGAGCACCAGTTCCGAAATGTAAAGTTGTTAATGCGTCATGGACAATGTTGAGGACAGGATGAGAATACTGAACATGAGATACACACTCACATCTTTTTTTTTTTTTAAGATTTTATTTATTTGTCAGAGAGAGAGAGCACAAGCAGGGGGAGCAGCAGAGGGAGAGGGAGAAGCAGACTTCCCACTGAGCAGGGAGCCCCATGCGGGGCTCAATCCCAGGACCCTGGGATCATGACCTGAGCTGAAGGCAGACGCCCAACTGACTGAGCCACCCAGGTGCCCCCCACATCCTACTTTTAACAATAGAATTTGAGAGCATTAAATCTGTAAAAGACCATAGATATCATTTAGGCACATAAAGGTAAGTCAAAATCACACAGCCAGAAGCTACCTACTCTCCTTACCCGCTTCTACACAGACCACGAGCTAATAGGCCTGAGATGAAGCCTGAAATCAGTTAAGACAGAAAAACATCCTGTCTGGGAGCAAAAGTCTCTTTCCTTGGCAGCTCCATTGATGAATTCAACTCCATTTATGCATTCCTCATGCTAATTTCACAGTGGTGTGACATACAGTCAGAGAGAACATTTTGAAAAATCACGTTGTTAAAGGTCTAATTTTTGTTGTTAAACAATTTTCTTATTATTTCAATCCAAATTTACCTGGGCTATTTTTACTGAATGAGGGGGGAAGAAAACTATTAGAATGTGTGTGTGAGCTTTTTAAAATAATTAATCCTTCTGGACTCTAACAGACTTCTCAAATTGACTGCACTTCAAATACCTAAAGCAATCTCCTAGAGGGCCCAAAGTTGCAAAATGAGTAAGTCATGGGATGTAAGAGGCAGTGTAGTCAAGTGAAAGCAAATGCCAGTGAGCTTGGGGTCCGGAGAAACTTCTGTCACAAAGTGGCTCTGGCCAAGTATGTGAATCCTGTAACTCTTTGGCTTAGGTTCTTCAAAGAGAAAGCGAAGCATTTGGCATAGAGTGACGGAGTCCCTTCAAACTGTGAACTTCTGTAGTAAATAGGAAGAACTCAACAGGAAAAGTATTTTATAAATTCACAACTAAATCTAGAAAAATCACCACCTCTATAATAAAGCTGAATCAAATACACATATGAACCTTCTAAACACACACGGAATGTGTATGAACATAATGTAAATATATAAAAATTAGTGTGGGTATTTTAAGTGTTTCTTCGGGTTAAGATGGAAGAACGCCTGTAGCAATGCAGAACCAGCAGAGGGCGTTTCGTTCCTGAGCCTCTTGCACAGAACAGTGAACCTGCTCTGCATCTGGTGTTGCTTCAGTAGAGTTTTGCCAGCAGCCGCTTATGCTCCAAATCTGAGCAAAATTTGCTTGCAGTTTTTCAAATTTCAAATTTTTCAAAGGGGTAAAGATAAAAGTGGTTTTTAAAAACTAACTATACAACATTAGGATCTTAAGTATGGTATGTATAGTACACATTCTTTCATTGTGTGAAACAAAGCAATATGCAAAATATTTTAGATCCTTCTCCCAACAGTCCTTGAAAATCATCAAAATGTTTTATTTGTAGATATTTGAAGAAGTATAACATAAATGCCTTTGAACATACTCCCCAAAGTGAAATATCCAGGACAAACCACATGCGTATGTGAAGTAATGAAAATGCTTACCTTCTCTACAAAAAAAAAATTAAGATTGAAGGGCACTGAGATTGAAATTGGCTGTCACCTTTTCTGTGTTAGGAATTGTTCCTAAACTCATTTGAGTACCTCAATTCAGAGACAGAAATTAATCTGATCTCTATAAAGTCTACAATGAAAGCGGGTAATTCACCTCATCACAGTCAAGAACCACTTTATTAAGATATATTTAAATAGAAAAATGATTGTAAAAATGATTGTTGCTTTCAGAAAGCATAAGTGGATGTTATAAATCTCAGCCCAGATACCAAGATAAAACAGATGTGAAATCTAAAATCAGACTTCCCTATGCAGAATTTGCAATGACAATTTGGAAACTGCTTGCATGACTTTTAGACCCTTCAACCATCATACGGAATCAAAGGAGGTGTACACGTTTCTTCGGGCTACCGTAACAAACTCCCACAAACTGTGTGGCGTGAACGTAGAAGTTTATTGTCTCTCAATACTTGAGGCTACAAGCCAGAAATCACGGTGTCAGGAGGGGCATATTCCTTCTGAAACCTGTAAGGGAGAAGCATTTGTTGCTGCTTCTAACTTCTGGTGTTTGCCTGCAATCCCCATGGTTTGTAGAAGATGCATCGCTCCGATTTCTGCCTCCGTCATTACGGAGGCCTGTTTTCTGTGTATGCCTCCATCTCTGTCTTCTCCTAGGGACACCAGTCATTTTGGATTAAGGGTCTTCCCTATCCAGTATGATCTCACGGTCACTTACCTAATTCCATCTGCAATGACCTTACTTCCAAATACATTGGAAGTTCACATTTTGAGGTGCTTAGAGGTAAGGACTTCAGCATTTCTTATGGGGGACACAATTCAACCCATAACGGGAGGTATCACAAGGTGGAGAAGATTCAGGTTTTCTAGGAAAAGAACAGTGGCCCTGCCTTTAGAGAGGAGGGGGTGGGATTCTTGCTTCCAGGGACAAACCTTACTGAGAGGAGGACTCAGGGCAGGGGCAGCTTCCTGGGTGTGCAATATGCCCTCAAGCAGGGCCTTACAATTTGAAAGCCTTAATAATTTTTGAACAATAAATCCTGCATTTGCATTTTGCACTAGGCCCTGCAAATTATGGAGAACACCATTTGAAAAGCTTGCTTGCTATGTGCTTCATGCTCGTGGGGATTGTGGCAGGCTGTGACTTGACTCACACATCGTAAAGCTGGTCTCTGACAACTGAATTGAAGTGACTGCACCGCCTGAGTCAGCTTGCCTCCCCAAGTTGGTCAAGTCATAAAAAGTGGCCCACTTATAAAATATGCATTGTCCTCTTCATTAGCACTGCAGTGAGAGGTGCTTAGCAATGGGAATCTCTGAAGAACCATAAACACTCCCGGGAGAAGGAGCTTTAAATCTCTGCCATGCCAGAGAACAGGAAGGGGTTATCAAGAGACAGTTTAGGGTGGTCCAGTTTGTCCCCTTACCTCTGGTTTCCCCATGCCTCCACGTTTTGGGGGGTTTCTGTGAGCCTGATCATGTAGCCCCCTATCTATCTCTCCCTACCTAGCTCCACCTGTCCCTTACTCATTCCTCCCCCTGGAATAGTAACCCTAACTGCCTTTAGGGAATGGGACGATGATCACTCTGGCTGCTTCCTGCTGAAATGGGGTGGCGGGCTGTGTGGCAGTTAGAATCTATGCAGGGCTAGGTCCAGGGCTACTGGTATGGCTCCAGGGGGTCACGATGTGCAGCAAATGGTACATATGCATTAGCACATGCAAAAGGATGAACATAAAACAAGTATTAGGCCCAAAATTATGATCACATCCCTTAGATAAGATCCCCAATTACCATTTTTGTCAAATAGATCAGTGGATATCTTGACCTAGGCGTGTGGGGTGGATCGGACCACCCTGCCCTAGGTGTGTGGGGTGGGTGTTTATGATACCAACAAGGAATAACCAACCAGGCCCTAAAAAGGAAGTAAGCCATTGAAGGTGTTATGACTAGTCCTTGCTCAGTGGTGATATCAATAGAAATGTTAAAAGAATTTAAGTTCTCTGGTTAGCTTTCTATAAAAGACCAACCCTGTGGCAACCCTGACGGGACTCCTCTCACTCTTGAGAGTCTTTTCTGTATCTTCACTTAATAAAAAAAAGAGAGAGAGACAGTTTAGGTAAGACCTCTTATACTTTTACGACCCTGGAGGAATCAAAAACCAATTTGCAGCCTGGGGGAATTTGGGAGTGGGCAAGAGAGATAAGAAAGAAAAGAAGCTCTCAAGATGGTGAAATAGAGACATGCCCTATCCCACTGCAGGCTTCCAACCTAAAGCACGTCCAGTTTCAAGAAAGGGAGAAGATTTGGGATTACATTTGTTCAGAATTTCAATTAATAATATTAAACAGACCATTCTAATTTCTGAACTGAATCCCCAGGGGTCCTGGACAAGTAAGCAGACAAACCTATAGTTTTCATCTAGGGGTAGGGAAAGATGCATTATTTCTTTCAAAGTAAGGGGTTAATAGGTGTTAGGGGCTGAATTGTGCCCCGCCTCCCCAGTCCTATGTTGAAGTTCTAATCCCAGTATCTTAGAATGTGACTACATTTGGAGATACAGTGTCTTTAAAGATGTGATTGAGATAAAATGAGATCATTAGGGTGGTCCCTAACCTAATATGGATGTTGTTTTTATAATAAGAAGTGATTAGGACACAGTCACAGAGGGAAGACCGTGGAAGACACAGGGAAAAATAAAAAAAATGGTCATCTACAAGCAAAAGAGAGAGGTCCACAGAAGAAACCAATCCCACTGATACCCTGATCTGGAACTGTGGCCTCCAGTAACTCTGAGAAGATTAAAAGCCACCTAGTCCATGGTACTTTGTTATGGCAGCCCTAGCAAACTAATAGGAGACAATAAAAACTGAATTGTTATAGTTTTCAAAGTAGTTTTGGAAGGGCCCACAAAATGGAACAAAGGATCTATCCCTTCTTATAAGATAGTTTAACATAAAACAATTGAGTAAAATTGGCCTTTTTAGTGGTTGTTTCTATAGCTAGCTTGACCAACAGACTACAGAGAAAGATGTGTATTGCTAGATGGCTCATAATTTTATGTGTTAAAACAAATATGAAGATTAGGTGCAAAACAGAATTTTCAAAGCACCGTAAATTATTGCATCTATACAGTTCACGTAAAGAGCTCTACTTACTATGCTTTGTAATAATGCTAAGTTGGTATGCATAGGAATATGAATGTAATTGTACAATGTAACAAAAGGGCAAACTTATTTAATATAATATATATGAATCGTACCACACATGGTTTCTAACACAGGTGCTCAATGTTAACTTCCTCCATATTCCTCTTTTTTTTTTTTTAAAGATTTTATTTATGCATTTGAGAGAGAATGAGATAGAGAGAGCATGAGAGGGGGGAGGGTCAGAGGGAGAAGCAGACTCCCTGCCGAGCAGGGAGCTCGATGCGGGACTTGATCCTGGGACTCCAGGATCATGACCTGAGCCGGAGGCAGTCGCTTAACCGACTGTGCCACCCAGGCGCCCCCATATTCCTCTTTTATAATGGATGGAAGGACACTGAGATTGATTCTTTTACTCTGCTTCTAGTCACCTTCATTTAAAGTGATGAGACTTTGATTTAACCCATTGTTATTAGAATCACTCTGGCATTGGAGCAACTGAAAAAATATGCTAAATCTAGCATTTGTGTAACTCATACATACCATAACCAACACTAAACCAATAACCAATGCTAAAGTAATTTGAGTGGTAACCAGAAAGGGAGGAATAGTGTGCAATTTTTGTGAAAGAACATACAAGTAGACTTCACTATTGAGGGACTCGATCTTGTAAAGTCATCACCATGTGTGATGTTTAAGTTAATGTGCCTCATATGTGGTTCAGGATTGAAAATCTTACCTTATAATCAGGCATTAATGTTTTAACTGCAACAGGAGAACAAATCAGGCAGATACTCTGCCAGGAACCACACATACCAACTGCAGTGTGGGGTATTGACACAGGCAATGGCCATAGGGAGCCCCTGCTTCCTAGCGAATCTAAAACAAGATGTGAGGTTGTCCCCAAAGTCGTAGAGGGTGACTATATACACTACAAGTGTCAGGTCAGTCTGTCATCAGGTATGAGAGGCCCTCCTCAAGACTGTGTGCCAAGGGGTCGGCACAGAGAGGCAAGAGCCAAGCCTGCTGGGCTCCTGTCCTAAAATTCTTTGGGAACTGGACATACTATCAAGGCAGGAATCCATATACGAGGCCACATCCTGGGAGCACCTGTAAGACTGGGCTAATAACACTAGGTATCAGTCACTGCCTGCTATCTGCATACCTGGATCTCTACAAAGTACTTTGCGTGTAAAATTTTAGTCTATCCCAAAGTGAGTTCCATGAGCCTCCTATGGTAGGAGATATGAAAAAGCACAGAGATGACAATGATGGGTAAAAAGAGGGTAGATATAAAGGGTAAATAATTGAGATCAAGCCTAATAATTTCCGGATAAAATCAAGAAAGACATGTATATACTGACATGCACTGACTTTTTATTATTATACAGAATAAAAACCATCCTAGAAATACTTCAGCATAAAAATGAGATTCTCAGGTATGAAAAATAAATTAATCCTGTTAATTATTCATTAGGATTTGTTAACCAATTAATTAATGCCAGAAAATAATGAAAGCATTATATACAGATCTTTTTAAAGGAAAAATTATTTGTGGGCCAAGTATTTTAACATCAGTTAAGTTTTTCTTCAAGTACAAAGGCCAAAGAAAGATAATTTCAGATAATATATATAGGCTCAGAAAATATTCTATGAATAAATGTTTCTTGAATGTAAATCACTTAAAATAGCTACTGATTGACCGTAAAATGAATTACAGTTAGGAATTAAGGAACAAAGAAAGTGGATGACTTCTCTCAATAGGTAAAGTTTCCCAACTATCATAAGAGACCTGAGGAGAAATCATTGTTCAGGCCGTAATTATACTCATACAAAATTAGTGGCAAATGTGGATGCTTTGGTGTCTCCATTTACATTGACATCTGTATACAACTAAAAGAGTATAATTTCTATGTGGAAAATTACACTTCACATTAAAACAAAAGATAAAAGAGATTTCTCTAGAAATTTCCCTCCTTCAAATTAAGGTTTACTACTCGATTCATTTACTTAATTAAATATGTTTGTATTAAATTAAATATTGTATTAATAAATACCATGTTTGGAAAGGATATAGTACTAATATCTGATGGGTGTTTCTTTTATTCTTAGTTTCATCATAATTTCCATTAAAAGTATGAACATTAAAAAGTACTAAAGATAGGAAATTTTTTTTCTGAATGCCATACATGAAATCTGTATTTTATATAGTTCAATTAAATGAACTTCATCTACTTCTCAAGTTTTTACATCTTTGTGAAGAATTGCTTTTGCATTTTTCTCCTACCACTTATGATTTTCAGGGAAGCCCTGAGTCACAGTGCTGTAAAGGTAACCCCTTCAAGAATAACTTGTTCAGCTTACACACTAGGGCTCCAGAGTTTATAGGGAAATATACAGCTGACTTCCTCTACTTTTACCAGACTGTTACGGGAAACTAAAAGATCCTCAGATAACCTTCCTCATTACACTCCCTCTTGACATTGTAAGGAAAAAAATACCCATAGAATACTGAACCATGCTTATCAGAGCGAACAGAAGAAAATAACTTTTGTAATTATTAATAATTCTCGTGACCCTTTAATAATCAATGTTATAAATAAACTATTCATGCCAGTTTAAAACATGGAGATTATTATAGTATCAGTTTAAATTAGCTAACGATGAATCTACGCTCCACCTTAACATTTCTTGGATATTTTGAGAAGAACTGAAGCCAAGCCCAGCTATAACCATATGAGAAAGATAAGCATAGAGCCTGCCTTTCTTTAATGAGGTCTCTAGAGAAGCTAATTCTACAACGTTTGGAAACACACTGACAATATTTAATAAAATGTACATGATGTTCTTATGGAGAAAAAGATTTAAACGTCTTTATGAAAAACATTATTCCCTCTATAGAGTTGGGGAATTGGTCATATGGTGGTGAGAACAAGGACTGCCCTCATATAGTCCCATATAGTTAACAAACTTTATTTTACTGAATCTGTTGTGAGATATATAAAGCAAGTACAGTGCAGGAAATACAGTGCCAGTAAATAATGTGTGTTTAATAATTTAATGTGTTAAATTGAGGTTTCACAAAAACCTTATAACACAGATAACACTGTCCCTGTTTTGCAGGCAGTTGAGGAAAAGGACTAGCTTTCTCAGGGTCACACAGCAGGGACCTTTTGAAAACACAAGTTGATATGAATGCTTCCACAGAGAAATCTGCTATACTGTGACTTTTTTGTTTTTAAGGAGATTATTTTATTAGTTGAATTTTATATTTCCAGGTATTTTCTTATACTGCTGACAAAGAAATCCGAACCGATGACTTGTGCTTGGATGTGTCTAGACTCAGTGGACCTGTAATCATGCTAAAATGCCACCACATGAGAGGAAATCAGTTATGGGAATATGATGCTGAGGTACAGTCTTTTCCTTAATTTACTTATTATTTAGTGCTTAAACTCCGTTATATATTTCAAATACACTTCAATCCTAAGCTATTTTTCTACGCTGGAAGAACTGTATTTTCAAGCATGCATGCTCCTATCTGATAGCATTAGGATGGTATAGTATATAAATAGGGTTTTGTCAAAGGAGTTCATTAGTATAAAAAAATGAATAAGGAAAATAAAGTCATTTTTATGTGCTTACAGTGTGTTAACACGTGTACATGCTTAACATAAATTAGGCAAGGGACCAGCTATGCTTATCTGAGAGGTATGTATGAAGATGCACATTATAGGACAATATCAACAATATTTCCATTTTTCAAATTTCAAATTGTATACTGTTGTAATTGGTGAAATTTATCCTTCTCAATTTAAGGGGAAAAAAAGAAAAAAGCTGGTAAGATTAGCATGAATGCTCTTTATAATAGTAAATACTTTGCAAAATTCAATAAACTAATTAGGCCACATAATCAGCTAAGCGGCATTTTCTCAATATAGCACATCTTTCTGATAGAAGAGAGGGAGAGAAAACAATAAAATTATGGTTGGGAATTTATAGCCAGGCAGTGTGTAAAAACCAGATCAACCATCAGATGGAGCTACTAAAAAAGAAATATTTTCTTCTCCATAAGGAAGTTGCCTTGAAAGTTTCATTTCTTTCAGTTCTCTAGGCTTAGCAAAATGAATTGGGTCATCTGTGTTACATTTTCCACATTATTAAATGGTTGTGACTTATTTAAGATCAGAAATAAGCTACTCTTGCAAGATAAATAATGCACTAGAGGCAAATGATTTTCACAAATGCAGTGTTCTACCTAAGCCTAAGATATACTTCCAGTGTAACATTTTAAAAACTACAGAGTCCTTGGTGTTACTGATATTGCAACAAGGTCTTCTTTTTAAGAACTTTTTGAATGTCATTTCAATTTACATGATGTTGTAGTTTCTTAGCAGGAAAACTTAATGAATTTTTATGTGATTTGAAACTGATTGTGTAGGGTTAAAATTTGGCCTTAAAATTTATGTAATATAACCAAGCTCTTTGGACATACAATACTCTTCTTCTGGGACATAAGGAAGGGCAAACATCTCAAATCTTTCCTATAATGCACCAGTGTGTTCTGTTCAGTCTCTTGTCTCCCCAATACCTCGTTTACCTCTGTCTGACCCCCATTTTTTTCTCTTGAGGTCTCATCATCACCACTCTTTATATTAAGACTGCAGAAGATATTTCCTTCAATAACACATGGGGTAAACCTGGAACCTTGGTTCCCTCCCTCTTTTATTAGGAAAAGTACAGATAAATGTACAGATAAAGGAGAAATCCTGCAAGTAGTATTTTTTTTAATAATTTGTTGTTGTTGCTATTGCTCTTTAGTTTTCACCAGGAGCCCAGAACTTCACTGGGCTTGTGCTAAAAGTAAAGAAATCTAGCATGTATTTCTAAGGAAAGGGGAATGAGCGTACATACTTTTTATAAGATGAAGTGGTGTTGAATTTCAGAATACCACTTAAAATCTTCAAACTTTTGTCTTTGAGTAGATGATGGCTGCTATAGTCATAACTCAGATTCTTTAATTTCTGAAATAACTATATTGTTGGTACATAGGTGTATATTTTGTTTTTATCAGCCAGTAGAAAGACTGTTGAATACTGAGGAATTTTGAAAGAAAAGAGAAAAAAAAAATAGGTTGCTTCACGTAGGACATAGAAATGATTTTTGTAAATTTACTATTTTGGATAACTAATAGTTATGTATGGTAGGATTTTTCAAGCATCGTGGTATTTTGTATCATGTAAACTTTGTTTCTAGAACACACACAAAAAAGCTTATAATATGCTATAAATATTGAGAGATGGTTTTTAAATAAACAATCTGATCATTGTAATGATTATGTAACATACTCTCCTATATGTTTATGTTTTCAAAATTCAAATTGTGATGTTCAACCTGCCTAAATTTAATATTTTAAATCAAAGCATAGATTTTTTTGCCAAATTTATGAATGTATAAATCACAATGTAGAGAAGTCACAAAAGAATTGAATAATTGTAGGAATCATGAATTGCCTTTCTGGAAATTTCAGCTTTGAATAAGATTGATTTTATTTGTGAAAAAGAAAGAAAGAGCCTTTTTTATTTTAAAGAAATTGAAATATAATACTTGGGGTCATTTTAGTCTACAGAATAGTCCCAACCCTTGCCACCCAAAGTGTGATTCTGGGACTAGTAACATCACCTGGGAACTCTTTAAAACTTAGGAATCTGAGAACCCTACTAGACACACTGTATCAGAGTCTGCCTTTTAACAAATCCCCAGGTCATTTACATACATATTGACGTTTGAGAAGGACAGGTCTAGACAGTGGCCAAACATCTACTTATCTTCGTTAGTCTTTTTATACACTGTTGGAATTATTGCAGAGTTAGGAAAAAGCATAAATACGCTTTGGAAAATGACAGGCCTCAAGGAGAGATGGGGGAGGGATAGGGAGCCCAAGGGTGAAAGATGCTGAGATGGGAAAGAGGAGTCATTGCCGAGTAGCCCTGGTCTGGCATCCATCCTGTGGGAAGTAGAAAGTACTGCTTGCTACTTCTTTAATTTAGTTCTTTAACTACTGCTGTCAAAGGCAAAATTATTTTTCTTTGAGAAACCTCTGAGGTGTTGTACTATCAAAGCAGAATAAAACTTGGTGGAGTTCACAGAATTACAAGAGCTGAAACTTTTCTTAAAGTTCTCTTCTTTCAGCCTTTATCAGGAGGAAAGTAAGCACAAAGATCACACCACCAGCAGCAGGGATGGAGTTCAGTTCTAAGAAAGTAATCAAAGAAAGCTAGTTACCAGTACAATGTGAATCTCACAGTATGAAGAGGTCAAATATTCCATCACTTTATCACCCATAGTACTTTCAGTTTTAGAAAAGCAAGTCGTAAATAGGAGGAGAATTATTGGAATATGTAGAGAAAAACTGAAACAGTATCATAAAGCCTCAAAACATGGAGTCTGTCCACTTTGCTTCTTAGGTGAGTGATGAGGGGAAAGAAAGGGAATGAAATTTATTGAGTGTCTAAAATTTCATCTGTTTTCTCAAGCAACTCTAACAATAGGCCTAGAAGATAATATTATTATTTGTATTCTTCACAATATTAAATGTAAGTTTAGAGTGTTTAAATAGCTTCTCTAGGTTTTAGACCTCAGGTTTCTGGCACTGAATTTAATAATCTTTCTACTATACTACATTGCCTCTTTCTACTATACCACATTGAAAAACTGGGAACAATTAGGTGCTTTTAATGATGCTGATCTGGAAAGCTAAATGTATTACTATAATAAATGAAAGGAATTATTAAATATTATCAATTATTTGTGGTACCAAATTTTATTCACATAGAATTTCTCCTTTCCTTAATAATTGGAAAGATATTCTGCAATAAACATTATCTATTTAGTTGAACAGTCATAAAACTACTTTGTCAGTATGGTCTAATTGCTTATAAACTTTACACATATTCATAATACAATTATGATCTAATTGCTTCTCCTTTTATTTGAATGAAGCTAAGCACATGTTGGTAATAAATACATGTCTTTGGCCAACTTTGATTTGAAATATAGAGGTTCCTACCTTCTTAGCTAAATATTTTTTAACAGCCATGAATTTAATTCGGTACCACTTTATAGTGGTTAAATGTGTTCAATTTGAGGGCAACTGAGCATCCCTAGCAAAACTACAAGATCCTCACCTGGTCTAGAATCTCTTAAATAAATTACCCGAACACTTTGTTGCTATGAAAGCCTTTGCCACGGAATTAAAACAAAAAAAAAGAAAAAAGGAACCCTAAATTTCATCTCATTGAAACATTTTAAGGATTATTTTTAGGGGCTCCTAGGTGGCTCAGTCGGTTATGTATCTGCCTTTGGCTCAGGTCATGATCCCGGAGTTCCAGGATCGAGTCCTGTGTCGGGTTCCCTGCTCAGAGGGGGGTCTGCTTCTTCCTCTCCCTCTTCTCCTTCTCTCTCTCTCTCTCACTCACTCTCTCAAATAAATAAAATCTTAAAAAACAGATTATTATTATAAAGTCCTATCATCCATCCATTCAATTTTATTCAGATTTTCTTATATTCTGTTTGAACATTGCAGTTGTGTTCCAATCCATCTGAAATTTACATTTTCTGACAATAAATGCACATAATCACATTTCTTTTAGAACATCCAAGCAGCTATATACAATGTAAGAATTTAATTTTAGAACAGAACACTTATGCTCAACAAACACTATGCAACAAAGAAAAAAATAAGGGAGCAAAATATGATGCTAAAAATAAGTCTTGTTTTTCATGTGACTGAGCAAGTTGACTGAGAAAATGAATTCAATATCCATCTGTATCAAATGTTTCCCAGAGTCACAAGATAAAGGATTTTTTTCAGTAGGTAAAATATGTCGGACTGATATTTACTGAAATCACAGAAGCTTATATTTAGACTTGACTTAAAACCTCCTCTTTTATTTACCTTTATCAGAAAGCAGGTAAATGGCAATATAATTTCAAGGTAAGTAATCTATAATGGCAACCCGGCCATTTCCCTGTGTAGAACTCCTAATAAAAATCAGTTTACCTTTAGAAGGCTGTGTATATCTGACTAGTATTACCTTTCCATATTCCCATTGACCCCATAGCTGTGGTTTCTTACGTAGACTCAATTAGTGAATAGGAACTTCCGTAGTATAGTAGTGTAATTTTAGTTTTTGTTTCTTAAACATTGACACTCGGTCTTTAGAATACTCATATTCTGTTCTAATGAAACATGGTTCACCTTCTCAGGAGATCATACTTAATATTTTGAATAATAACTTTATTATATTAATTTTTAAAAAATTATGATTTTGTACTATATCAATAGGGGAAATCTTACTGCCTTGCTATGAAATATCTGTAACAGTCTTTTTTCTTACTTTATCATCATATATAACAATCGAGTTTCATTTTAAACTTTTTAACTTTCAACTAAACTTCATTTTAGTATGGCATGTTTTACACCGAGGCCTATGTGATTGACTCTAATCAACCATGCAGTCACTTCTGCTCATTAAATTATCAGGTTTTGCACTTAGTGCTTTTTAACAAAGAAGGTACAAAAGTATGACTTGATTTTACAATTTTGTAAGTCTTACTTTGTCATTCACCTTGTTTTCCTAGACTGATTTCAATAGTAATTGCCTCTTCAAAAGGGTAGATTGAGGAATACTCCATGACACATCTTGTCTTAGATAGTAAAACATACAGATATGTGTAAAAACAGGAGTTATAATCATTTTCTTGTATATCTTAAAGCAGTATGGCTAAAATTCTGTCAGGAAATACTAGTGCTTTATACCTCAGAGGAGAATAATTAAGTAATGTTATAAACAAAAACCAATACTAGCTTAGGGTTCATATTACCCTGTTTTCTAGTCAATATTTTAAATGAAGCAATAGGAGAAGGTATGTGGCAGTATGCTTCCTATCAGCTGGTTCTGTCACATTACCTTCAAAACTGAGTGAACGTGACCGTCTTCCGATGTTGTGAGAGGCATTTGCAACAAGTATGGTAAGGGCTGATACGCTTAATAAAGAGGATTTAAAAGGAAAAAAATGTACACCCAATATAAAAATAAGCAAAGTCTTGAATAATCAGCGCAGGAGAAATATTTAACTTTATTTTTCCATTTTCATTGGCTATTTATAACTATCAAAAATACATACATAAAAAATCATTTCATCTGTGTTCTTTTATCTCTTTCTTTATCCTATGTCAAGAAATGTTTTTAATGGGACACACAATACTGGTGTAGGTGTAGTAAAACTGACATGCAATACAGTACCCTGGCATAGAATAAGCACAAGAAATGTTAGCTGCTACTGTTATTATTACAAAATAATTATTATAGATTTTTTAAAACTTTGCCGGTATGTATTAAAACGTTCATACCTTTTCACCTTGTGATTTCACATCTAAGAACCATTTCTGAATAAATGGTTATAGATGTGGAGAGAGATGTTCAGAGATGTTTGTTATAGCATTATTTATAATAGCTCCAAATTGGAAAAATAGTCCCCCCAAATGGAAAAGTGAAATGACTTCTGGCAAATCTACTTTGTAGAAATTGTGTGTTTCTTATATTTTTAGATTATTTTAATAAGACAGATGATAAGAAATGATAAGAAAACCCACGATAAAGTGGAGTATATATGATTGGATGAACACAATTAATACATTTGCATAATATAAACACTAAAAATAACTAGAAAACACATAAAATACTAGTAATTGGTATCTCTTCTAGACAGAATACTCAGAAAAATAAGTAAACTACACTTCTTTTTCAAACAAATGAAAACACTAAATGTTTTTGTAGGTTTTTTTTAAATGAACAATACCCTTCATCTCAATGGGATTATTTGAGATTTCTAATTTTTCTTCTGTTTAATGGCTTTTCAGAAGCATCAGGAGTGAAAGTTCTCTGAATTTTTTTCATGGTCATTCATATGATAATATTCTGGGGGGAAATATTACAAATGTTTTTTCATGGAAAAAAAATTATACTGTACTTACATTCTGGAGTTCTATTTCCTGAGTATAAGTAAGATCAAGTTTTGTTTCATTTTAAACGAAGGGCAACTTTATAATTCATTTTTCTTTTTAATAACAGATGAAATTCACAATCACTAACACTGGAGTCTTTGATGTTAACATGACATTTATCAAGAAAAATTTGATTTAAAAAACATCACTGAAGGTAGAGGATTAACAAGCTTAGGAATTTTAAACAATATAGATAGGAAATTCAGGTATGGTTAAAAAAAACAAAAACGAAAACAAAACTAGCCTCCTTAATAAATCAAACCAAGTTCATTAACTTTCTAATTGACATTTAGATGAATGTGGCTGTGCCTATGTGCAACTCTGTTAACACAGGTTAGCCCTGTGAAAACATAGTGGAAACAATTCAAGTACCACACTGTACAAAGTGAAGCAAAGAGTTAAAGCTAAATCATCCCCTAGATTTTCCCCTGGATCCACTCAAATTTAGGGCAAAGGAATGAAGAAGCCAAGAACCATAACTTGAAAACTCTCTGGATAGTCAACGGTTTTGAGTATCTCTTCACAAAATAACTCATTTAGCACTAAAAAACATTTTATTCCCTAGAATGAACACTGAGAATATAGCTTTTCTGTCCAAAATAACCTTTGCTCAAGATGTTTCACCATTTGATCTCAGGCTCTTCTCAGCTTCCCAGGCTTATCTTCATTTACCCCTACTTACTACAGTTGATACTAATGCCATCTAAAAAGGAGGTGGCTCCTAGTTTCATGGATGCAATTACTGTGATGTGTGGTTGCCATCCTTATCCAGTAGAAATTGTATGTTGCTGAGAATGATTGATTGATTACTGCCTTTGTACTTGATTTTGTCATTATTCATTATTTTCTTTGTCAAACAGACCCACACTCTTCTTCACATAATCACCCAGTCCTGTCTCTCAGTAAGCAAAGTAGCTGATGGCCCCCCGCAGTCCACTGTGGAAACATGTAATGATAGCCCTTTGCAAAAATGGCTACTAAGAAACTATACAAGAATGGAAGTTTTTAGAAATATTTTTGAGAATCCTACTGATTATATTCTCTAATAAGTTTTGAAAATTTGTGTTGTAGACTGTGTTAAATTTATTTTACTATTTTTGTTATGTTGTTACTGAAATCTAGAAACTTCTTTAAAATGTACTTAAGAAAAATCTATATGTGCTGTTTCTCCATGGAATTATTTTTCTGTCTTTTACTTCTTAGCTGCTTATTAATTCGGAAGCTAACTATATTAAGTATTGTTTGGTCTATTATTAATTAATAAGTATTTTCCAGTTTTCACTTTATTGCAAATATTTATACACGCATAAATATAATTAATGGAATACATTATGAAATTAGCTCCTTTTTAGGCTAACTATAGCCATGTTTATGTAACAGTAGATTTTGCATTAGAGCTGAGAAAAATCAGTTAAAAAAAAAACTAACATAGCCAAAAAAAGGATTGTTTTTGGAACATTAAAATTAATTAATTTTATTAATTTTTATTCCAGTACTTCCATTGTGTGCAGATTTAGGAGAGCTTTTCTAGAATTTACTTTAACCTGAAACTTTAAGCAAATGCATTTTTAAAAAACTAAGATGTAATTTTCAATAACTTTATAAGTTATATCTAAGTATTTCTTTGTGGTTGCAAAGCGATATAATAATAAAAGCTTTTTAAAAATTTTGTCTCTTATCACTTGTGTGATTTGTGAATATCTTCTCAGTAAGCAATAAAATGAATCATTATTCAGTTGAAGTCAAAAAACTGTTATGGAATTTTTAGAAAGAGTGCAAATAAGAATATGTCCTTGTTCTTGATCTTAGGGGATTATTGTCCTGTAAATTAAGGATATTACCTTGTGCAGGACCTTCCTATGAGAACACATGGGAAGTTAGGGAATTATTCTGGTTCCAGTGAACCAGTTAAAGGTTGTTAGTAGAAGACACAATTGAGCTTGGAATGCTCATGACAAGGCTGAATGAGGTATAGAGAGGTGTGGAGAGAAGGGGCATTGTTTACATTAGAACTACATTTGAGATGTGTTAGAAAGCTGGGAAAGTCTGGACTCTGCACAGAGAACTTGTGTACAAGGCAATTTACATATGTTTGTTTCCAAAGCTTACCCGGCAGTGTAACGCCCAACAAGGGGTCTTCTTAGGCTTAACCAGACATTTAGTCTCATGAGTTTACTTACAGAATTCTGCGACAGAAACCACAACTTGCTTCTCTCAGCAGACCTTGTAGCAGTTCATATTAGCCTGAGGGGAGCCAGCTTTTCCACAGGTGACAGCCTGCTGTGAGGGGATGAGAGTCTTATCAGGCTGGTGTGGCAACCATCCCGGCTTGATAGGTTTATGACCCACGGAGACAAATCTCTGTAACAACTCCACAGGCCCAGCTCCCAGGAAGCCAAGAGCGTATGCAGAATTATAAGTCTTGGCGCTTTGAGAAGTCCACGATTTGGTTTCCTATCAGGTATTTGTAATGAAGTTTATCAGATACAGATGCAGTTTATCCTTCAGAGGTTATTTTTACCATAAGCAATGTTGCCTAGAAACATGTTAACATTGTTACTCTTACCAGATTGCTAAGGGATCACAGTTACATAGTTGACTAAAGGTTAACTTTTTTAAGCAGCAGAGAAAAGGGCATTTTTAAACACTTGTATAGTTACGCATTTTCTGACAAAGAATCTGATTCCTCAGAATGATTTGGTAGCTTTCCCAAATTTTCATGGCTAGGAATTCACATGTAGGTCTGTCTGACCCTAAACTGGTCTTTCTACCACACTCCATTAAAAAGAAGAGGTTTTCAGTGAGTTGTTGGTTATCTTTACGATGGTGGCTTTTGACTAATGAATTCCTTCAAAGAAAATACTTTTTACAAAAAAAATACTAATCTTTATAAAACTATCATCATTTGTGTACTTGACAACACATATTCGATCTGATCCTTAAAGTCACATACTTTTTTTTTTTAAAAAAAAGATCTAATAGAAGCAAGCAAAGGTAAATGGCTTTTTTTGAAAGAGGACATATATACACAAAGGACCTCAGGTATGTAACAAAAATAAAGAATATTTTGTTGATTTTAACTAAAACTGTCTAGGGAAAAAAAATGTTTTGTTTTGTATCTTTTTTTTTCAAATTGGTGCTGGTTCATAAGCCAACAGCATCATTTCTGGCACCATAAGCATAAATCAACCATCTTCTTGCCTATCTTTGGCCTTTGGCCATTTCATCTTTTCTCTCTCTCTCTCTCTCTCTGTGTCTCTCTTTTTTGTACAAATAGCTTGATTTCATGTACCGAAAGAGCAACAAAAGCCTCAATCTTGAAATCTCCTTCCTGTCTAATAGCCTTGTGCTTTTAATTTCCTGCTCGTTGCCAATGAAGCATCCCACCACAAGCCTGTTTTCCATTCAGTCTTTCCTCAGGACAGTACAGCCCAGGGTATGCAGTCCAAATCCAAACAAACTAAAATTGTCCAGGCAGTGTTTCTCCACCATTTTTTATTGCATTCGCCCTGCATTTTTTTAAAATCCAACATTCAGTGTAATTTCAAGAGCTGCCCCCTGCAGAAATGTTTGTTTACCTTTAATTTTAGTATTGGCAACAAAAGTATATGGTGTGCTTTTTTTCAAGATATACCTGCAAATCACCTCCCATACATTCAAACGCTTTTCTTCTGGTTTAGGGTTTTTCATATAAAATGGTTCTAGGCATTGCCCATGAAACTGAGCAGAAATGTATATAATACATGTGCATAAATTAATCTGTATAAAACACGTGGTCTTAAAATGTATATCTGGGGGTGCATGGTTAGCTCAGATGGTTAAGTGTCTGCCTTCAGCACAGGTCATGATCTCTGGGTCCCGGGATCAAGCCCCAAGTCAGGCTCCTGGCTCAGCAGGGAATCTGCTTTTCCTTCTCCCTCAACCTCTCTCCCCTGCTCATTCTCTCTCTCTCTCTCTCTTTCTGTCTCAAATGAATAAATTAAAAAAAATCTTTAAAATATATATCTGAAAAGTTCAAAAAATATGATTTCAAAATATAAATGTAAACTCAAAACAGAAGACATGTGATGACTGGTTCACATGCTACAATTACTGGAATTACATTTCAGCATTCAGGTACTGAGAGGATGCTTATTAATGAATATCGTTATTATGCACAAAGTAAAATGCACATATAATATTTCAAAACATAAGACCATAACATCTCTTTTTATATTTGGTATTGCTATTTTTTAAGATGCTTAAAAATGAAAACCAAAATATGGTAAGCATACTATCAAGTAACACAGGCCTTTGTTGCTATTGCTATTATAATCATTTGTCTACACTGAATGTCTTATAGGCACAGATACTATGGAGTGTTTAGTATTTTGAAATGGGAACATCTCTAGCGGTTTTGTTCATTTGGGTCACAGCTGTGACATCTCTTTGCATGTTTACCAAATGGTTATTGAATCAACACATGCCTAAGAAAACTAAGCTTTTGTGAAAGCATGTTAATATTTGCAGCCCTCAAGTGAACTCAGAGCTCACAAATGGGCTTTTTGCAAAGGAGCCTGAATTCTTGGCATTGCATGATAAATGTCAGCCAATTTCTTTAACCATCTGCAGCTAAAGGTGCATTAGACAATGAAGAAACTGTAACCGTGAAACTTGTGTAATAATTCAGAGCCATGTGCACAGTTCATTTTACAAACCTATAACTGTGTGCACTAAAAAAAATTATAAAGGATTTTTTAAAAGAGATTTAATCTAATGAACTAGTGAAGTTAAAGATAAAATAGGTTGCACTGATTATTGGTTATCTTTTACAGAGACTCACCTTGAGACATGTTAACAGTAACCAATGCCTCGATGAACCTTCTGAAGAAGACAAAATGGTGCCTACCATGCAGGACTGTAGTGGAAGCAGATCCCAACAATGGCTGCTAAGGAACATGACATTGGGGGCATGAAGATCGTTTCCCCAAAGCCATGAAAGTGTCTACACTTTTGTTTTTCCATTATTTCAATTAGGGAAAGATATTAACTTTGCTGAATTGAAAGTTTTAAAATCCTTTTAGTATTCTAAAATACAGTTGTTTATAATTCATTTTTAGGAATGTTTGCTTATTTCCCTACTAAAATTTGTATCTGATCAAAAGAAGCACATACACTATATAAATAACAGCAAACTGTTATTAAACATCAGAACAACTTGAAAAATAAATTGGGTTTGCTTTAAAACAATAATCTCTATTGTCCTCATCTCATAAGGTCAGTCAGGGGCTTATTTTAATTTTTTTTTGTCATAGTGATTGAAAGAGAGACAATGTAAATGCCTTATAAAATATCTTCATTATGATATATTATCAATTGTTTTAAAAACTCACTCTGTTTCTAATGGACCTTCATGGAAACATGTTGGATTTCTGTGTCAACAACAAGGCCACATATTGAATTATTTCTGAGCAGTGAATTCATCGTACAAGATAAGTTTCAATTTTGTAGGAAAAAGATTACATTGGATATTGACTTCTCATAGAGTCCTTATAAAAGCATCACCATTAAACAAAATAGAGGAGAATTTGAAAGTTCAATTTCAAGTACATGAAATCGGAGGAAACTAGCTAGGCATTGAGGGGAGCAAGATAAAGCGAAATTGAAAAAAAAAATCATTTTAAAAGACATTCTGTTCGGGTTGCGATCACTCCTAGCACAGGTTGAGCATAACAATCATCTTGGTCCCAGAGTTGATGCTGGAAATTCAATTCTTAACCACTGCCTCTGTCCCACAGAAACTATACAGACCCTTTTCATGCTAGAGAATGACTTATCTCTTATGCTATACAGAATTGTAGGTGAAGAGTAGAGTACTTTCCATAATTTTTAATTCTTTGGCATTTGAAGATTCTAGTTAGGCCACTATTACCATTTTAATTTTATGTTTTAAAAAATAATGTGCTACTATCAGAATTTCACTGCCATCCAATAGAATCTACAGTTTTCACCTGGGGAATGAACTCAATACACATCCATTAAACTTTTATTTTAATTAAACTGCTTAAAATCATTTGCCATAAATTATAGTTCAAGGAAGACAATCATAATTAGACCAGCTTCACATGTTCTTTTTCCATCTTAAAACCCTTTATGTTCAAAATACATGAGCAGGAGATGTGAAAAGGAAAGAAAATTTATCTGAGATTTGTGCTATTAAATTTTAGGATCTGATACCATTTAAAATGCTCATAAAGTTGCCCAATGTATGTATCTTATTCATTATAAGTGCACTCAGCTGCTAATAGAAATTTAGGGGGGAAATGGGAGAAGCATCCCCTGGAGCAGAAGATGTTACATCTTTGGCCCTCATCTTTTCTTAAAAATCTCTGAGAGAAACTTTTAATCAGTATGGCTACACACAAACTCTCTTTGTCTCTTTCTCTGTCTCTCTGTCTGTCACACATACACACACACACACACACTGCTTTATAATAAGAAGAACACTTTCTGAAGGCCAATAAAATCCTGTATGATTTTCCCATCTAGCATCCCTTTCTCTTTTGGCTGTATACTGGTACAACTCTAAAGATTTCTACAACCTGAAGCATTTCAGGTTTACTCCTTAAAGTGTGCACACCCTTCACCTCAAGGTGGCTGGGAATCCCTGAATCTCCTAAAATTTTAAACAAAAGTTTGAATGTCAGGGCATATTGTTTTGAGGAAAGAATCTGTAGCTTCCAGCAAACTTCAAAGGAAGCTATGACTCCGAAGAGCTATTGAACCACTGCCTTAAATTGATAGTGGCCTCACAAGACAACCCAAGGTTTGACTTAACAATCACATTTTCCATTTTGCTCTCTTTTCTTTCTGTCCTGACTAAAATACAGTAAAATGTCCCTGCACAGCATTCTTCCTTAAACTAGAAAAGCTCAAACCCTCAAGGACTCTTTTATACTATCTGTTCCACTTATTGTGGATTTGCAATCAAAATGCTTACGTTATCTACAAAATGGTCAATGACCCATTTTTTTAATATACAGCTGCTCCATGGGAACTGAATTTGACACATTTCAGCAGCATTTTAAATATTTGAAAGTCCATTATGGTCATAGCAACAACACAGGAAAAATTAAAACTGTGTAAGTTTCACGCCAGAGAAGATTTTCAAAGAACCCTCAGATGGTTTAAACACACTGTGTTAGAGTATTTAATAAACAAACAAAAAAATGCCATAAAATATAAAACACCAAAACCCAGAAAGCAATGACTAACATTCAGTTTAAGCAAAAAAATCTACTGTATTCAGCACAGAACATTAAAAATGATGATTGGCTTCACAATGCATTCATCTTATCCGTGGGGCTAGACAACAAATATTTCAAATGATTTCAAACTTCCCCTTCTGATGTTTTCCCCACAGCAGAGCTATTGCCAATTCCATCTTGCCAGATGTCGAGATCAAAAACCTTAAGTCACTTTTGATTCCTCTGTTTTTCTCTCAACTTTCATCTAATCCATCAGCAAATTCCCTTGATTCTATATTTGAAATATAACCAGAAGCCAACGACTTCCCACCGCATCCACTGTGTGCCACCACCTCTAACTTTTTAAACTGTGGTATGCTTATAATTTGGTTCCCCTGATTTCCCAACCCTTGCCTCCAACAGCCTTTATCAGTTACAGCAGCCGTAGGGATTTAGTTAAACATCAATTTAATTGTGTCACTTCTTTGCTCACCACCCTCCAATGACTTTCCATGTCTCTCTAACCAAATTTCTTACAGCGGTCTTCAAGGTCCTTAGTGAATGACACTGCACTCCTCACGCACATGCGCACGAGCCCCCGCATACCAGGCAAGCGCTCCTTTCTTACTGCATCTCCTCATGCTGCCCCTCACGTGCTCCACTCTGGCTGCCAAGCAGGTTTTTGTCTTCTTGTTTTGCTCCCTCTGTCCCACAGAGTTCTCTCACCTCACTTTCTTTAGGTAGCTGTCCAAATATAGTCTCATCGGTAAGGCAAACCCTTCTCCCTCGTACCCTACCTCTCCCCTGTATGTTCTATGACAAACTACAAATTTGCTTTTTTTTTTTCCTGTCTACCCTTCCACCTCTTCCCCCTTCCCAACATTCTCATCACACACCCTAGAATGTAAGCCCCATAAAGGCCAGGCTTTGCCAGTTTTATTCACTGTGTTATCCCCAAGCATCTAATATAGTTCTGGGCACAAAGTAAGTATTCTTTAAATATTTCTTGAATTAATGAACTGAAAAATGGGTGTTAAAGTTGCTAAATGCTACTGTAGCATATCTTTTTTTTTTTTTTGCACTGTATTTTAAAATTTTTAAATCTAGTAATATATTTAGACAAGATTTGCATAACTTTGTCTCCAAATGATAATTTTCTCCCTAATATTCTTTACAATAAAGTAGGGACTATATTTTGTTCTCTATGGTAAAATAGCCTGCCTTATGGAAGTGAAATATGACATTTTATAAACATGCTGCTCTATTATATAAGTTGCTTTATGAAGATAAAATTTTTATTTTTATTTTTTGGTTGTATTCAATGGCTACCTGAAGGAGTGAGATTTTTTTATTTTTAGAGTGGAGACATGTCATCCTCTTAAAAGTTGTATGTATTTTCAGTTTCATAGGAGCTATTACTGATGTATTTTCTAAGTACAAGTCTATGAATGGAACACAAACATAGTAACTTTGAGAGGAATTTACAGATGATCTATTCCTTCCTTCTCCATTTACAAATAAGACCAACATCCAGATATGTAATGTGGCCTGCCTAGGGGTCAGATAACTATAAACAGTGTTCCCAGGACTCATCATTGTTAATATAACCTGATATTGTCTTCAATTAAAAAGCATTCAAAAATAAAGTAGAAAGGGTACAATAATGAGAAAAAAAAGTCTTCATTAAACATTCTGTGCTAAGTACATTGACTTTTTTGAGATATATTACTTCTCACTGCCTTTCATATTTAAATAAGATCAGTTCTACAAAATAATACCACAGGAAATAAAGACCTGTAGCAAAAATAAAGAAATTAACAGGAAACAGCATGATTATAGAACATCCTGGCATTACTGGCCAAAATGGGTTTCAGGGAAGCAAAGCCTCTTAAGCAGTAACTAATAGAGCATACCCTCCCCTCACTTCTATTTTCCATATAATTATGTTCAAGTTAAAAATGATTGGCCTACAGCTTGCACAGAGCATTAGACCATATATTACTGTGAACACTAGATCGATTCTAGGCTATGCAGGTTTAAAGACTACAGGGTAATCAGCAGAGACTTCTAGGCTTCCCAGTGGAGCTCTCTAGACTCTAGTAAACACAACCCATAAATTCAATATTGCCATGGTTCTTAGAAAGAGCCTAATAAATAAAAATGGGGAAAAAAAGCAAAGAGAGAGAGAGAAAGAAAGAAAGAAGAAAGAAAGAGAAAGAAAAAAGAAAGAAAGGAAAGAAAGAAAGAAAGAAAAAGAAAAAAAGAAAGAAAGAACTACTAGAGTAAAACAACAGGCATGAGTTTACCTTTTATTTTGTGGGAAGTTAAGAGAATAGTATGAATTGGTTCAGTAAACCTTAAAATATTGGCTGCCCACTTATATTATTTTTTACCACTTGAGAAATGATGATGATATGTGATCACAAACATTTTATTTGCATCTTATTTATAGATGTTCGGTCTAGTCTCAGATGAGGCAAAACTTATACGCATTCATAAGTCATAAAGTATGCTAATTTGACAAATATGAAGAGTTTAAGAAATTCAAGATCTTAATGGATGTGTCATCATCCACAAGCTGTCTTTCTGCAGAGCAGATATCTGCAAACTTTTAATAAATTTCCAATTCAGATGGACAGCAAAAATTCAATTAAGTCTTGGGCACCTGGGTGGCTTAGTTGGTTAGGCGACTGCCTTCGGCTCGGGTCATGATCCTGGAGTTCCAGGATCGAGTCCCACATTGGGCTCCCTGCTCAGCAGGGGGGTCTGCTTCTCCCTCTGACCCTCTTCCCTCTCATGCTCTTTGTCTCTCATTCTCTCTCAAATAAATAAATAAAATCTTTTAAAAAAAAAATTCAATTAAGTCTTAAAACAGTTTGTTTTTCAAGACTCAGCCACTACCCACCACTTGTTTCTTATTTTTCCCCCAATATGTCTAAGCATGGAATAGATAAAATCAGCACTCTTCTGTATAGCACATGAACACATCTGGTGTGACTACACCATGCTCAAACTGCTATTAAGTATCAGCTATTGTAGGAATTAAGGTGTTGAATGAACACCAGCAATGTATTTTAAATAGTTTGTGTACATTTGTGTCCAACTTTTGTTTCATATTGTTCAATAAATTCTAAAGGCAATTTTCATTGTATGTGTTCAAAAAATCTCTCTGAAATACTAGTGATGCAGGGCAGCTCTTTTGTTAACCATCTTTTAAGATAAAGACCATTTCTATGTTAACCAATGTCATCATTATATAAAATTATTTTGTTTTTATCTAGGGAGAACAAATCACTTAACATTTGATTTTTAATGAGTTTGAATGAGAATGGAACATTAGATGATTAAGGCTATATCTATAATGGTTTAAAAAATGAAATTTTCATCATGCATTAAATTTGGTGTAAAGATGAATGTAAGCTGCTGCTTGGTTTCAGTTGTACTTTCTGCTAAAAATAGCACAAGTGAAAAAAGAGAACTTGATGATTATATGATTTTTCTTTTCTTTTGGAGCTTTTGTTTTTTCATTGAGTGTAGCCACAGCTAAAGCAAAATAATTTCAAAAATCTTTTAGATATATGCTTGGCACACAGTTCTTTAACTTTATAAAAGTAGCTTCTGCATAAAGAATTACACATTTTAAATATTGTAAGCATTACTAAATGGTATAATTGTTCTTTTGCTATAAATTTAAATATTTATATGTTTTTGTAGAATTAAAAAATACCAATTTAGTTTTCCTTGCTATATGTTGTCTTTTTTTAAAAAAAGAAGTTGTTAGTATTTTAAACAGATAAACAAGTTCAGTATTTTATGCTTATGCTCCATTTTGTAGATTATTTAAATAAATGATTAAGTGCCTATGGATATCTCTTAGCAGTAAGAAAATATTGTGATCCTAGTACAATTTTGATAGCAAAAAAATATATAAAGTAGAAACATTAAAATGTGCATGGTTTTAAGAATTTATCATTTTATTTATTTTTGTTCTAAAATGATATTTTTTCTCTTTTTCTGTTTTATAAAAATGACTTGAGCAGAAAAGCTAAAATGTTTCATATTATATGATGAATGTTATTTCCCAGACTGCTGTGAGTCCTGGCCAGTTCCTTGCTTCTTATACTGGAATTCTGGAATACAGTCCGTCAGGGTTAAGAGGCGAGGGTGGACAAGGCTACACACTCCAAGGGCAGTGATCCCCCAGGATCAACCACACACAGACTCAAGGGGGAAAATGATAGATCATTTCCTTTGCTAAGTTGGAAGAAAGAAGGAAGGAAAAAAAAGGAAGGAGAGAAGGAAGGGGGGGAAGGTGATAGTATTCTAACACGATTTTCATATTTTATTTTGTTCTGAAGAAGACTTACCTAAAATATTGCTTGCATGATTCAGAAGCTCATTGATTTGCAAACATCATGAATACCTCATTGGTTTTCCGAAAATTTTTCTATGACTGTCAGTAAGAGTAAAGAATGTTTTCTTGTTATATGTTGTCTTTTTTTTTTTTTAAGATGTATTCATTTATCCCAGAGAGAGAGAGAGAGAGAGGAAGGCAAGGAGAGGGGCGGAGGGAAAGGAACCCAAGCCAACTCCCCACTGAGCACAGAATCCCATTGGGCTCCATCCCACGACCCATGAGATCATGACCTGAGCCAAAATCAGGAGTCAGACATTGGACACTCAACCGACTGAGCCACCCAGGCGCCCCACTAGACTTTGTGTCTTACACACACTAAGTCCCTTTTTGGCTTTCTGTAACCAGGTGGGACTCCCTATTACACCTGGTTTCTTTCTGCTACCTTCTGTTCTCTTAACTCTTGCCCCACCGTACAGCCTTGCATTTCAAATGCCAACCAGGTGAAACCAGTAAAGCAGCACCATCCACCTCAGGTTTTGGCAGTCCTGTACCTTACCCTGTTTTGCTTCTCTTCAGCCCCTGGCAGAAACAAAACGTGGACTCTTCGGCTCAACAACTGCACATTCCCGCCTCCTCGGTGGAGGAGCTGTTTGCTGGTCTCCGCTAACTCCCTCTTTTCTGACATAACAATTATTTTTTTCCACATGACAGAGGATATAAATTACCAATCTCAGCTTCTACTATCGGAGTTGGCAGATAGAGAGTTCACTGAATTTCTGCTGACAAATCTCTTCACCAATTTTGTGGAGTGGAAACCTAGATAAACATGCAAACATCTGTTCACAATTTTCTCTGCTAATGAGACACATGAGTGTGGTGCAGCAAGTGCCCTTTGTAGACCACGTGATAACTTATTTCAGGCAGAGACTAAGAGATCAAGACTATCTAAGCAATTGAAAATGGGCTTCACAAAGATGAGTGGCACCTGTGTTCTCAGCTCCTGCCCTGGCAGCCTCCCTCGTCCCTCCCGTCTTTACTATTGGAGTGCTCCAGGGTCATTGTCTCTTAGCTGCACTCACTCCCTTGGGGAGGTCTTCTAGAACTGTGGATTTCAGTACCTACCATGTGCTGCTCAGTACCAAATGTCTCTCCCCAGGTCCAAACTCTTTGAAATCCAACTATCTACTCGACTTCTCCACTGGATGACTACTACCATCCCAAACTTTATGTGTATGAGACTGAACTCCTTACTTTACCCTACAAATGTGTTCTATCCAAAGAGATTTTTCTCATCTCAGTTTATGGCAACTACATTCTGCCAGTGGCTCAGTCCAGAGATACTGGTGTCTTTGATACCTCCTTCTCAATTAGAAAATCATATTGATTCCGCCTTCACAATACTTTCAAGTCCAACTACTTCTT
>NC_138371.1:69509060-69516013 GCF_054177405.1 Leptonychotes weddellii | reverse complement strand
TTTTTTTTTTTTAAAGATTTTATTTATTTATTTGAGAGAGAGAGAATGAGAGACAGAGAGCATGAGAAGGAGGAAGGTCAGAGGGAGAAGCAGACTCCCTGCCGAGCAGGGAGCCTGATGCGGGACTCGATCCCAGGACTCCAGGATCATGACCTGAGCCGAAGGCAGTCGCTTAACCAACTGAGCCACCCAGGCGCCCCAAGTCCAACTACTTCTTGACATCTCCACTACCCCATGCTGGTCAGGGTCATCATTGGATTTACTGCAGTGCTCTTGTAATTGTTTGTACCCTTGTGTCCTCCACAGTCTATTCTCAACAGACAACCGGAATGATGCTCTAAAATGTTGTCTCTCCTCTGCTCAAAACCCTCCACTGGCTTCCTGTTTTACACAGAGCAAAAGGCTGTGGCCTCACAGGAGCCTAAAAGGCACTTCATGATCTGACCCTTATTAACTCTCTGGCCTCCTTTCCTACAGTGCTTCTCCTTGTTTGCTTCTTCACAGTCACTGTCCTTGCCATTTCTTTGAATGCACCAGGCAGCTCTTGGTTTAGGGCCTCTGCTGGGAATAGTTGTTCTGAGATATCCACATGCTAACTCCCTCACCTTATTCACAACTTACATTCTCAATAGGACCCCCTTCCACCCATTTTAATACTGTAGCCTACCTCCCCTCTCTTGCCAGATGAACCAATCCATAACCCTGCCTCAATTTTTTGTTCCATAGCACTTATCACCTGCTAATGTATTATCTAATTTACTTATTTATTATTTTTAATGCTTACTTATTACCTCTTTCTCTCCACCCCCCCACCCCACCCCTACCAAGCATTCACCACTTGAGGATACCAAAGAGCAGGGATCTCAATATCATTGTGATATGTTGCATGTGTCTAGGACAATACCTAGCATGTACTAGGCATCCAACAAATATTTATTGAGTGTCAGATTAATTTTCATTTTTTTCTCCCCTCTACTGGTGTACTGTATTCCTATATGCAGAGGCCAAAGGGGAGGCAGAGAGAGAAGGACTTTACGATTTGTCTTGTTATTTTTGTGTTGATGTTTTAACCTCCCCTTTACTTTTTTAATGTTCTCCTGCTAAAAGGATTACACTGTCTTTCTTCACTGCAAAACTATTAATTTTTAAGATAATGGATGCATTTGGAATTTGAGACAACTCCATAATTATATGAGTATTAGAGTAATTAAATTTGATATGACCCAGATGAGCATTTTTCCTTTAATAGAAGCATGGTATTTTGTGATAGGATAATGGAATGTTAGGATGACAAGGCAGCTAGAGATGTGATCAACCCCCGAAACATAAAAAATAGTTTGCTGTCACAGACTAACTTTATTTTTACAAATCTATTGTAATTCCTAAGATTTATTTCTGAAAACTACATACCTACCACTTAGACATTCCTAAAGATACATGTTTATGCATTTGAAGAAAATACATAGTATACATTTATAAATTTCAAAAAATACTGAAAATTAAATTTTCCCTACTGTGCCCTTTATTAGGGTCAAAATTTATGTGCACAAGTTCCTGAAGATGGGCCAGTAGATGGGGTTTTCCCTCTTATGTTTCTCAGATCTTAAGTGGTGTCACCTCTATACTATGACCCCTCTGTCCTCTTCCACCTGCCATGGGCAGATCCAGGAGGCTCTCAGCACTATATCACTTTCGGCAAGAGGTGGAAGGCACAGATTCTCGTTAGCTACACTATAGCGGGCCGACTCTGCGGCTCTAACGACAGTTGCTTGCACCTGACAGAGATCTATTTCAATACCAGTCAAGCACCAGAAGAGCTGTTCTTGCTTAGGTAATAACCACGGAGATGAGTCCTGACCTTTTAACCCTGTAATCAGAGTATAGTGGGAAGAATACAGGTTTTGAAACCAGGTGACTTATGTTACCGTCTCTCTTGGGCCACATATTCACAAAACTGGCAAACGTCCTGGTTGTTATTGGCCAACGTGCCCACCTGGGGCATACCTCAAAGAGCACTTGGGAGGGTTAGCAATGATTCAGGTAAGTGCTTCTTGAACAAAATATAAGGTACACGGGGCAGGTTTATGTCATGTCTGGCATGTTCATTATTGATTCCTCCATCTAGTAGAAGAGCTGACACAAAGGATGCTTTTGATAAGAAATGTCCGGGCATTCTGTGTTTATCTTATCCCTCCACCGTGTATGGAAATTGGCTTCTGTTTTGCACAATAAGCAGCTAAAAGCCCTGTGTTTATCCCTGTGGCCCCACAATCAGTGGAATAGAATTTAAACTAGAGCACCCTGAGGCAGATACATTGTGGAATTTAGGAACTTTATGTAGGAAGCTCTTCGGATAAGCTTCTCTGAGAAGAAGCAACTTAGATTTGCAGAAGCCCAGAATGCAAATATTTTTAGCTGTTCCTCAGTAGCCTACCATACTGAAACACAAAACTCTTTGTGAGAAGCTCTCACGATCCCTGATTCTGGGTTCTACAGATAAATATTTTCAAAAGATTTCCAATGCTACTGGAGTTATTGCTGCTTTGTTTTTCAGAAGATGCAATTATCAGCAAAGCTCAAGTTAATGTACATGTGCTTATACATGAGTCATTATAGAAATTAGTTCTGACTTTATGAGATGAAGTTGCCTATAGCATTGAACTTAAAAATATCTTTATTATCAAGAACTGAAAATTAGAACCATTTATTTTCCCCACAATGACTTGTTGGAATTTTTTTTTTTTTTTAATTTTTAATCTATTTACAGAGAAAGTCACTAAGTCATTTGACTACAGGTACAGTTTGTGATTCTGAAACTATTCAGTTTTGGTCAAATGCTGGATTCTCTAAAAGGATAAATGCATTGATTTTTTTATACTCTGAATTTTGCTAGGAAGCTTAGTTTAAGAATACTTTGCAAGTAAGTGATCGCAGTGTGGTGTGTGTGGACTTGTAGTGTGCATTATAATTAAATATCAAACAGTCATTACATAATTAGCTATCGAATGTCACTCTCCTAAAATTAAACAAAGGTGAAAAACATCTATTTGCAATTTTTTAACAATTAAATTCAAATTGACTCATCAAGTCATAAGCTTCAAAGAGGGTAAGGGACTCAGTAAAGCAGAAGAGATCTCTTCATTCTTTATTCTCCACTCAGGCAGAATGTTCAATCTGATTTTCCCTCCTTTTTCTCAACCAGCTCCCTCCACTTGCATGCCAACTAAATACACAATTAGAAGGATGATGTCTTTTTGGCACTCTGGAAATCTGCCAAGATCTGAGGCAATGGAAGGTAGGATTAAGACAAAAGAAGTTGAAAAGTGAGAGATTTTTTTAAATAGAAATTCTTATAAATCTCTGTGAAAAAAAAATATTGGCCTGATTAAAATAACATGCATAACTTATGAAAATTGTAATCTGCTAACCTAAGTGCACTGAAAACAAGGATATATTAACATGAATCCTTATGCTTTTATGCTAGTATTCCATCGTTAGAGAATATGGTTAAAAAATCATTCTTGGGGTGCCCAGGTGCTCAGTCAGCTGGCTGTCCAACTCTTGATTTCGGCTCAGGTCATGATCTCAGGATCCTGCAATTGAGGCCCACATCAGGCTCTGTGCTTAGTGGGGAATCCGCTTGAGATTCTCTCTCTTCCTCTTTCTCTCCCTCTGCCTCCTTCACTTGCATGCTCTCTCTCTCTTTAAAAATAAATAAATCAATCTTTAAAAAAAATTCATTCTCAAATTAAAGCTCTTGAACTAACATGTAATTAGGTAAATCTAGTTTCTGACTGATGCTCTGTGATGAGACTGCAGCTTGAATATTAAGGTTGTGATGAGATGGGTGGATAGAGAGAAATGCTCACACATTCACTGTGATATTGACTTATTTTGTGACTCCCTGCCTATTATAACTATTTATTTGATTGCTTGAAAATAAGAAGTGTCCCCTCTAGTTCAAAGCTGTATAGTCAAAAGAGAATGTCTGTGATGTTCTTTCAAAGTATAGTTTGATTCAGTTTTAACGTAAAACTTCCATAATTATAGCAAATGTGTGTTACAATAACATGGTATATTAGAAAGGACAACATTAAAGTTGATAGAGCACAAATAAATTGACAATTGCAGCATTGGGAAAGTATCTTAAAAACATTGCTTTCATGGGCCAACCACTACCACCCATCCCCACCTCGTACCCTCTTCTGATAAGAGGTCACAAACTCAGACCCACAGGAGTGAGCACATGATCCAGACTGAGCCAGTGGAACTCTGTCCCCAACTGTAGTGATTATTCCAGAAATGGATTTGTGATAGCAGCTAAGCCAATTAGATTTTTTAATAAGTGTTCTATTTGGAACTATTGGGAAATATTCTCATTTTCTCTGAGAATCAGTTAAAAGAGCCTATGATACAGCTTCATGCAGAAATGAGTTGAAAGAAACTACAAAGAGAGAGTAGAGGATAATGATAAAGGGAGAGTTTAAGAAGTTTAGGGTCATAGACCCAAGCATCACTAAATCTAGTCCTACCCTCATCCTTTCTTTTGTTTAACTAATATATCAATAACTCCCCTTTTTCCTTAAACTAGTTTAGATTGGGTTTTAGGCACATGCAAATAAGATTATGCTAGCTAATCAATCACATCAACTGCCTGAGCCTGTTTCCTTATATGTACAACGTAAATGATAAAATGCATATCATATATTTCTTACAAAATTGTAATCTATGCAAAGCATCCAGTTGTACATGAAGTAAGAGGGTATACAGAAGAAACTAGTTTTTTCTATCCACTCTTATTTCCAACACACCAAAGAAAAAGAGCATGTACAACAGACATTATTATATACCCAAGTGAAATTCTTCCACACCATTAATATACCTAGAGTTTAAGCTAAATGACTGTGACTTTTTTCTTTAATGTTCAGTGTTTTAGTAAAAGTGGGCCTTCATAACACAATTTCTCTCAATTGAGTTTTTTTTAAGTTTTTATGAAAATAAAAATATTGTATGGACTACATTTGCTACTTCTAAAATGTAATGGCTTGATGTATAAAAATGTGCTTATGAAATAGCAGCTGGGTACAGTAATTATAAACTATAATTCCACCTGTTTATAGCCAAAAGGAAGCCATTATAATTCTGCCTCCCATAAAATAGATTCCCCAAATCTATAGCATCCAATGAGAAAGGCTTTTTAAAGGTAAGACACAACTAGAAATAAGTTGTAGCAATGACTGACAAGGGTTATGATTGGATCAAAGCAATGGTGAAATTTACATTGGAAAAGAAAAGCCACTTTGTATTTGATTAAATTGAGTGAATAGTTTCATCACTTAAATTATCAAATAAGATCAGCAATAATATGATTAACATGAGTAATATGAATATTAAGTAATATTCATCACTTAAATTATTTTAAATTATGAGTAGTCCTATGAATAACATAAGTAATAATATGAAAATTAGTACTCTTCACTGAAATTATTTTTAAGCACCTATCTTCTGAGGCCTTAAAGCTAAATACTTTGTGAATGATTTTAATAGACCCAATTTCTACTTTCTAGGAGCAATTCGGTAAGATAGTTAAATAATGATATTATGAAAAGACATCAACATTATTGTCACCTTTGCCTACCTTCATGTGTCATCTGAGAATATAACTCCCTAATTTTGTCTAGTAGAATGGAGTATGTGCAATATTATAGTAATATAATATTTAGTATATTGTCTGTGGGGAAGGTGTAGTATTGAGTCAGTGCTTGAAACAAAAGTAGCTTTATGATAGCAAGAATAAAATCTCTAAGGTAATCCTTCAGAGGCTAAAGCAAGTGTTTTAATGACATGTTTTCCTAGTAAAGATTTAAAATCAAGATTCCTAGTAGTTGTAAAATGTATGCCTAAAGTCAATGCACAAAATCATAAATTATAAAAATATTCTTAAATTCTATTGAAGTAAAACCTTTCAAAATCACTCATCAATTAGTGTGTACATGTGGGTCTGTGTATGTGTGTAGAGAGTTCTGTTTAAGAAAAAAAATTAAAAAAACAGATATCATATAGGCTTGGAACCAGGCTAACACTATCCTGTGTTCCCCTTGGTTTCATGGACGAGGCTTGGAGTTTAAAGTTGGGTGATCTGAATTTCATCTTCTTCTAAACGTCAGAAAATAAAGCTTCAAGGCACTTTTGCCATTGTCTATAAGCAGAGCAGGAGTGGGAAGAACAGAGGGACTTTCTGTGAAGATTCCTGTCCTGTGGGAGCTGATCTAACCCTGTTGGTTTCCAAGGCTGCCATTCTCTTTCAAGCTGTCTTCAGGATGGTTTCTCTGTGTATTCATTTCCTAGAGCTGTTGTAACAAAGTACCAAACTGAGTGGCTTAAACAACAGAAGTTTATTCTCTCACTATTCTGGAAGCTAAAGTCTGGAATCAAGGTGTCAGCAGGCTCCCTCTGAAGGCTATAGGGGGAGAATCTTTCCTTCCCCTTCTGGTGTTTGCTGGCAGTTCTTGGTGTTCCTTGACTTATACAGAAGCATCACTCCAGTCACATGACCATCATGTCCCATACTGTCTTCTCTGTGCATGTCTGTCTCTGCATTTAAATCTCCCCTTTTTATAGGCCAGTCATATGGGATTTAAGGCCTACACTAATGACCTCACTTGTCTCACACCTGGAAAGACCTTATTCCAAATAAGGCCATGTTCTGAAGTACTGGAGGAATTCCAACATATCTTTTGGGGGAGACACAATCCAACCCGTAACACTTGAGGTTTGCCTCTTCCTTTAAAGCTCACCCACAAAAACAAGAGTGTTAAGGGGGCACCTGGGTGGCTCAGCCGGTTAAGTGTCTGACTCTTGGTTTTGGCGGAGGTCATGATCTCAGGGTCGTGAGCTCGAGCCCCTGCATCGGGCTCCATGCTCAGCGGAGAGTAATCTGCTGGAGATTCTCT
>NC_138371.1:69491568-69508560 GCF_054177405.1 Leptonychotes weddellii | reverse complement strand
CCTTTTTAACAAATATTAATGATCATCAATCCCAACTTCCTCTAAGAACCTTAAGAGGTAGGCAATGTTATTTTCAGGCTTTCTACTCCCCCTGACTCTCCCATTATGTGGTTCCAAATTCCACATGGACAGGATTCTATTAATAAGCAGGCCAGTCAGTCCGAAAAAGGAAATACTACCATATCACTGCAGTGGAGACATCTCTCTGGGAATATGCTAAGATGAAGAGTGCTGTCCCTTTCATTCCTTATTCTGTCTGTGGATCAAAGAAATACATTATTTAAAGAGATGGGGGATTGAAAGTGCAATGGGATGAGAAACTCCTTCCTTTAAGGGTCAAACATTTGGTAACAATGTGTAATCTCTTTGTTAGGAAAGGGGTTCTGATGAAGTCTTTGATTTGCTTGGTGGGGGTTTTATATACAGGATTTTTACCAAAAGTCAACTTTTCTACCTTCTCATCATTCTCCCTAAATCTTCTGTTAGAACTCTTCATACTAGATGTTAGGTTACAGGTATGCTGAGATGTTGCCATACCTCAGTCTTTAAGACAGGTGATGCTTTTTTTTTTGCTGCCAGACTGTGCCATAAAGCATTGCTGTATACTGATGAAGCACAGTGCCCAAAGACAATGAGAAACACACCACTGTCAAACAAAATTAGGTTTATTAATGTGTTACAGCAAGGCATATATATGGTGAATCCTGGGATGCTTCAGTGAGAAAAAGTTAGTAGGTAAGGAGGGAGAACTATCTGACCCGAGGAAGTAATATATGTAATACATAAAGATATGAATTTTAATGGTATAATTCAAGGAGTTGTATGAGGTTTCCTATGACAGGAGCATAGAGCAAACAGAAATAAGAAATAAGGGGTCAGGTCACAGACAGCTCTGCATGTCTGATAAAGATTTGGAGCCTTCTTTTTTTATAGGCAATGGGGAATCATTGAAGGATTATAGGCATGCTAGTGACATGGTTTTATCTGCATTTTAGAAATACCTCTTTAAAATCAGAAAGGATGAGTTGAGAAATTGAGATTTTGCAATAGTTTAGGCTTGAAAGGATTAGGTTGAAATAGAACTGTGACATAGGAGTTATTTGTGGGTTGTGTCGGAGATGAAATTGTATGACCTAATAGGTGATGGGGGATGGGGATGAAGTAGAAGGAAGAATTCAGAGCAGGAATAGCAAATAGCTTTCCACACAGGGTGATAACTGATGAATTTAAAGTGCTGCTGGGAGTGCTCAGTTCAGAGTGACTGGAGGGCAATTTGAACAGGTTCTAGAAAAGTGACAGATAAAACATAGTTGCTTGGCATGAGAGGAGAGATGGGACACATTTGTCATGTGAAAATGGCATTATTGGTTGCCTAGCTAGAAACTGTTTCCCCATTCTGTCTTCTTTCCAGAACTTCAATTTTCCCTCAGACAGCCACTCCTCTGAGATGTAATTCATGTTCTTTGGGAAAAGTTGACCACATAAGGGAACTTCAATGGATATTCATGATAGGGTATCCAATCTACCTTTGCAAACAGATTGGTTTATGAAGCCAATCAGCACTTAACACTTCCCCAAACATAGATGTTAGTTTAGAAATGAGCATGTCAGTAAAAGTCAATGAGATGCCAGGGGAGTTTTTCCGTGGGTTTCTAGGAAAGAAGTTTCTTGCTTTTAAGAGTAAGCCAGTTTTAAGCCAACCTCAATGATCCAATAATTCTCCTTATTGTTTAAATCAGTTTGAGCTAAGATTTCTGGTACTTGTAGTCAAAAAAACATTGATTAATGATTTCTTTTCTCCATCTAGCACAAGTCCCAAATTTCTACTTTCAGTGATGAGGTGGATGTTGGTTCCATTCAGTAAGGTGGAAAATAGAAGAGAGAAGGTTTTAATATGAGGTAGTTGGATTCGGGAGACATATAGGACATCTGTAGAAAGATACCTGATAAATAAATACATGTAAATGCATGTCTAGGCTTCAGGAATGAGCTCTAGGTTAAAGTTTTAGATTTAGAAATCAGTGTACGGAAGTACTTTAAGGCAATGTGCAATATTAGATACAATATCCACCTAGTGGGTGGAAACCAACATTCTTTTTTTGGTGACATAGAAATAGTTAGGGTTGGATAGAATATAAAATATGAGCATATATTGAATGTAATGGAAGAAAGTATTTTTCCTTAAAGCTTTTACTTTTTTAGTTATATAGATTTATGTTCTGGATCATAATATAAAGTATGTTTATTACTATGAGTAACATTCAAGAAAGTTTCTAAAACAATAATGTAGACTGAAAAACCAAGAAAACTGACAACAAAACCTGGGGACCATGTAAGGAAAGACATGGGAAGAGAAATCTGAAGAGGAGGTGACTGAGAAAGTAAAAGGGGGATAGGGAGGTAATGAGTTGCAAAACCCACATGGCATGATATCATCCCTTTTCCATAATATAATTCCCTTTTAATGAAAATTTCTTATTTTTTTTCCTTCTAATGAAAATTTCTGGTATAACCACAGGCTGATGGAGTGTCAACTTCGGGTAATTCACCATTTGGCTTAGTGCCTACTCCATGTCTTATCCATCCTGCTTCTACCAAAAATATGTCCTTATTTTATGCCCACTTATCCTATATGAGTGGCTCATCTAGTCTCCTATCTCTTGAACCCTCATCTTTTCTCAATATCCCATTTCTTTTGCCATAATAATTTCTGAATTTACATCAGCTTCAAGCATTTCTTTTCAGCATCCTTTCATACCAGCTTAAGAACACTCTACTTGAGGTACTTTAAACTTCTTAGATCACTTCACACCTTAACATGACTAAGAATGTTCAAAAAAAAAAAGAAAGGAAAATCATCAGTTTCAATTCTCAGAGCTGAATTATCTCACATAAATACGGTATTTTTCAATGAAAAGTTTAATGAAATTGGTGCATGTGGACTTAGATTTGATAGACTGAATTGGTTTTTTACTTGAATCATAGGAAAAAATCCTCATTTTCACAGAGAAAGCTGTAGTGATGTTATAGGAAATCCCCACAGACTTAGTTGGATCAAAATTCAATTCTGCTTTTAAATAGATCTGAAACAGCATGGATCACTGTTTTCTGCAGCATTCCATGTAGTCATAAAAATTTCATGCTGGCACCTAACAAATCAATGGTTTTTTTAAAAGACTTTCTCTTTTTGTGGACTTGTTTGAGCAGCTAGAAGGATTAATTTGCTTTCTCATCAAGGTACAAACTACACAATACTGCATAATGAATATTCTAATACACTATCTATTCAATGATTGCTTCTTTGTTATGTAATGTATACTATAATTTCAAATTATGTGCGGGATATTATTTGTTTTTTATTGTATAATGTTAATTTATAGTCCACAAATGCATTCCTCTAAGAATCTATGAATAAAAGGGGGCTCATCTCAAGAAAAAAATAGAATATTTTGCTCCTCAATGAATCTGAATCAAAAAGCAAAAATAGAAAACTTACAATTGCATAGTATTCACTCTGAAGACAAAAAATAAAAATAAAAAAGAGTGACTTTTGAACAAGACTATCCATTATAGCATTATTTGTATAACAGTTATTTTTGTATAACAAAACCTATTTTCTATACCAAAACAAACTATCCATCAGTAGGGAGCCAGTTGAATGAGCTATGGTATAATCACACAATGGAATATTATGCAGCCATAAAAAGAATACCACCTATCTCTATTACTCTGTAGTGATCTCAAATACCTATTCTAGATAAAAACATCAGTTTATAGAAGAATAGCCAATTATATTTTCCAGGAACTGTGCAACATATTTTTTGTCCAAATCTACATGTTCATCATGTACATGTTCATCAGAACCTTCCTTCAAGAGGTAGAGTGCGTAAATATATATATCTCCCTCCCTTTGAAACTTGGGAGACTTTTTGGCTGTCTCAGTTAATAAGGTGTGGTGGCAGTGAGTTATGTCACTTCCAAGACTAGGTTATAAATGGTAATTAACTTCTGCCAGTCACCAGGTTGATTACTTTTGACCATATTCATCATGGATAAGGCAGTACTCTATTTTTATTGGAATAGGTGTTAATTCTAGATGTGGATTTGCTTTCCTTCCCACAATACTTCCCAAATCACCATCCTTGGATTTACAACATGCCTTATTTGCCTTCATGATATTCTACCATAGCATCACTTCTGACCAAGAAACTAATTTTGCAGCAAATGTTGCAATGAGTTCATGCTTATTGGATGGATTGGCCTTTGAAGACTTAATAATGGAACCAGCTTGTTTGCTATACATTATGTAGTGGGAGTATATATTTTCCAGGATGCTGTGTACATTCTGAATGAATGACTAATATATAGTATGGTTTTTCCCATAGTCAGGATTTACGGGTCTGGGAATCAAGGAATGGGAATGGGAGTGGCTGTTCTGTCTATAATACCAGGGATATAGTAGTTGTTTCTTCTATCTGTAACATTGGGCTCAGCTTGTATGGATGTCTTAGATTACAAGGGTGAAATTCTTCCGCCAGGGATACAGGAATGAATCATTGAATTGGAAACAATAGGCAAAAAGGGACTTATTGCACTTGTAGGTTAGATTGATCCTAAATATCAAGGGAAAATTGGGTTACCATTATACTATGGGAGTAAGGAAGAGTATGGTTAAATTCAGGAGATCCTCTGTGGTACCTCTGGGAACTCCCATGTCCTGTCATTAAAGTCAGTGGTAACTAGAATGACTCAATAGAGGCAGCAATTCCAATGGCCTAGACCTTCAGGAATGAAGATTAGGCCACCACACTAGGCAAGGAACCATTATCCATTAAGGTGTTTGCCAAGGTCACAGGGGATATGGAACGTATCAGTTATGACCATTTGTCATATTTCTTCCTTCCTTTGATATAAATACATTAAACATATAGATGTGTATAGGTGTGTATGTGTGTGTATATGTATACACACACACATATATATATATATATATGTAAGTCATATTTTTCTTACTCTCTACCATTCTCTACTATCTAATGTGTTAAGAGTAGGAAGCATCATGTCCATATTTAAGTTATAGACTACCAAAGGGGAAGCATGCTTCAGCAAGAAGAGGAATGAACATTACACAAGATGAATAAAAGAACTTTGTGTCTTCTTTTGGGAAGAGGGTGGTATGTTTTTGGTTATATGAGGTATAGTTGCATTATGTTAGATGGAATCATGATTTTGTTATTGAATTTTGGGGGGCACTTAAGTATGATTAAAAGAGGAATATATGTTGGATAACAAGTTGACAAAGGATGGACTGTGATGACTTTGTATTCTGTCAGCTTAGTTGGAGCTAAGTTTCCTACTATTCTCTTCCATGTACAGTTCTAGGTTAGGGTTGGCCACAAGCAAAATTTGCATGGGATTTGAAGACTGATTGGAATCAGCTGCTAGACATATACTTAGATCAGTGTGAGGTCAGGCACCATTGAAGCTCATACAGCCTGTGTCATTGTGGTGGATCTGCAGAGGGCAGCAGCTCAGCAAGCAGCTCCTCCATATCTCCCTGGATCTCCTCCTTCAGCTTCTCCAAATACTGGTCATGTTGGGGGCTAACATTGTGGCAAAGCATTCCATCTCTTTCGCAGCTCATCCACATCCTCAGAGTCAGAGGCTTGGAGGTGGTGAAACACCATCGCCAGTGCAGAGAGAAAGTTGGAGGTTCCAGTGCATCCTCACAGGTTCTGGTTTGCCTCTATTCTCCTCCCTTTATGTGCATCATTCCTTCCTGACTGCTGGGCCAGCTGACTTCAAGCCCAGCACCGGATCCAGGGGCACCAGGCTTACATAGACAGCTTAGCCAGCCTTCTTGATTGCATAATGTCTAATCCCTACAATAAATCCTTTATATCACTCATAGTGGTTCTCCTTCACTAATCAAATCCTAATAGATTTAAGAAGAGTTTGTAAAGTATGCTAACTTTTTTTTTAAGTGGAAAGATAATCTGGAAAGTAAGAAAAATAGTTTCTCTGTGGGAAAGAATAAGGAGGGAAGAGGATTAAGCTGGAAACTGAAAGCATTTTAGTTCATAGTTTTGACTTTGAAATCATGTTAATATTTTTCATGAATTAAAAGCCAAAATTAAAGAAAAATAAACAGAAAAATGAAAGTAATCCCTTAAAATGGAAAGAAACCAAAAATGAACCTGTTAGTATGTAAACTTGGTTGAATAACCAGGTACAGAAGTTATTTGAAATGACTTTTTAAAAACACAGTACTTTGACCCAAAAATGTAGAAGTTCTGAAAAGCACCACACAGATTGTAAACTGCTTTCAGTGGGCAGGCTTACTTTTAATGACAATGTGGGTAATTGTATTTCAAAACTATATAATATAAATGTACAAACTATGTTATGTGTCTATATTACTATAAGGTAAAGAAAATATAATTATGCTAACTAACATCATTTAGAATCCTAAATTTTTAGAAGGACATAAATATACATATTTTAAAAATCATGTAAAATTTTACACATTAAACCCTGTGTTGCCAATTGCAAATATCAGTATGAATTCATGGATGTTTTATTTTCCTACAATTTGTATATTGGTTTTCTACAATTTGTATATTTTCTAGCTCTAAAAAGTTCTAGAAGCAAGGAGCATCCCCAATGCCCATACTGTCATCCCTAAATGCAACTTACTAGTGAAAGGAACCAGGGTCCTTGGGAAAATGGCTGATTCAGAGTCGAGGGCAGGAAATGTACAAGATGAACCTGAAATAGATTGTTGCAGCTAAAAGCAAGAAATCCATCAAAGAAAAAGGAGCCAGGAGCCACTGGCATTGACATCATAGCTTGAATATCAAAATAATAATAATAATAACAACAATAACAATAATAATAATGGCTGCAATGGACAAATCATAAAATATGTTAAAATCCATGGATTTCTAAAGTAAAACGAATGAGAAAACAGAGCAAAAATTATTGGTCTCCTTAAGAAAGGGCACCAACTCAAATTATTTTGAGAATTGACAAAGTTCAAGCATTACCTTGTCTTCAGTAGACTTTCAGAATCATCAAATTGTTGATAAAGTAAGAATCACGGTTAATCAATGCAGGAGAAGTGCTAAAACTAGAAAGTCATATAAATCCAATATCTAAAGGAAAAATATATCTCAGCAATACCATTAATAGATGCTAAAATTCTTCCTTGCAAATTTGATAGGGATATAAGAAATGGATGACATTGTAGGAAACTATTGATGAATCTTTATAATACTAAATTCAGACAACCCATACAATATGTCTCTTGATAGAATGCAATGGAATGCTCAGTATGATATACCATAAGTAGATCTAACTACCTATATACAGCAAATAAAGAAAATTAATGATGAACTAATAAAAGCAGAATGTTGATAATTGTTGAGTCTTGGTTATAGGAACATGGGAGTTTATTTTAGTCTCTCTTTTTCAATGTATATTTGCAATTTGCCATATTTAGTTATATATTTCTAAAACAATGTATATTTTGGTTTCTAAAAGTTATGAAAGCTCAATTATTGGTGAAAAAAACAATTTTTTTAGGAACAGTCTAATTTAGAGCTCTTTGAAAACCTGAAAATTGTGTGATTCTGTATGTTTCTTCCTTTTCTATATATCCTAAGGGATAGAATATATATGTATGTTATTCTATAGTGAAAACAAAGTATTATAATAAGCAGGATGCTGCTCTTGAGGTGAGAATCCAGCTCAGCAATATTTCTAATATTTGTCCAATGTCTAATATTCAGTGACTGAAAAGAAAGTAAAACACTCTTCTGGGTTTTAAAAAAGATTTTATTTACTTATTTATTTCAGAGAGAGAGAGAGAGAGCATGAGCAGGGGGGTGGGGGGGGTGTGGGAGGAGCAGAGGGAGAGAGAGAGAGAATCCCAAGCAGACTCCGTCCTAAGCAGGGAGCCTGATGTAGGGCTCAATCACATGACCCTGAGATCATGACCTGAAGCAGAAACCAAGAGTCACTTAACACACTGAGCTACCCAGACACCCCCACTCTTCTGGTTTTAAATGTTTTTAAAGTAATCTTTTGTAATAGAGCTACAGAAATGAAAGGGTTTAGCTTTGTAAATCTTTAAAATAGTCTTAAAGCTATGAATTAAAAGCGCTTTTTTAGAAGTTACTACTATGACTTCTCTTTAGCCCTCAATTTCAGATTTTATTATCTCCTTCTTTTGATAATTTCTTGAGATAGGTAATGGGCCACCAGGGTCAAGCTTCCTAACATAGCAGTGGTCAGCACACCATTGGCTAACCCCCCTTTCTCAAAATAAACTGTGTCCTGACGATTTTCTTATAAAGATAGTATTTGTGCCCTCTTGCTTGCCCTCTTTGTTCTCCAGCCCACCTGAGCGCTGGTGCTTAGTGGTGTGCAATTAATGAATGAATGCAGCAGTCTGGGAGAAATTAGAGAAAAGAATGCTTAACCCAGCTCTAAGAGATTAAGCAACTACCAGAAAGGAAAGAAAGAGCTGCTGAAAAAGCTGCTCACTGGAGCCCTATCAAGGGGATGTTTTCCAAGGCAGCTGCACAAATATACCCACTAGAGTAGGGCAGCTTTCACCCTGCTAATGTTTGGAAAATACATCCTCCAGGCTTCTGCCTCCTGCTGTAGATCCGTAGGGTATATTAATGGCTGGCAGACAGCATGTGTCTGATTGCTCAGGGCATTATTTTTTTCCTCCAAAGTTTGCATCAGAGAATATTTTTCAAAATGTTTCTAAAGGTCATTTGGAATCTTATTGAAACTAAGAAAATAATGAGATGCCTGGAAATGTTGAAACACTTCCTTTCAAATTGGTAGCTGAAACACAATGAGACTTGATCTATATGTCATCAAGACAGCCTTCATTTTCTGCAGAGAAGCTCTCTCCCAAACGAAGCAGAAGTTCTAAACTCCAACCCATACCTAAACTTGGCAGAGTTCAGTCTCATCTGTGCTAAAGTTTTTAGGATATATATCGCTAAACTTCTAAAATATTTTGTGTATTTCCAAGAATATAATTTCATTTCTTCCTCAGGAAATTTCCAGTAATTGCAAAAGAGTTACTAAAATGCAGAAGAGCAAAATCCTCACAAAAGCGCAGCTAACGATTCATCCAATGTTAAGATTCCAATATAAATCTCACTTGTTTTCCTAATAAACAGCAATACCATGTAATATAAAATGCTGTGCAAGCAATGCTTTTCAATTCTAATGAAATCAATAATGATGATGTTGATGATTAAAGCAATCATAATAGTCAGAATCAACATGCTTCCATTTCCGAAGTATAGTTGTTTACTCCTGAACAAGTTGATGATATTTATTGCATGTAAATTACAATGAAATAGCTATCAGGTTGCAATTATTAGCCAAAATAAAAATTTTACTTAATAATTTTGGCAGTACTAAAAATCATGTCAAAATAATCCCTTCTGAGAAGAGTGTAAGAGGTAAGACTTTAAAATCATGCAACTTTTGAGCTGAAATGAACCACAGAGATCATTTCATTTAACCTCTTTTTCACAGGAGGAAACAAAGAGGCCCAGACAGCTGCATTTTTTTTGCCCAAAGCAATTAGTGCCAGTGTTGGAACTAGAACCCAAATTGTCTATCTCCAAACTGAGGGGGCAGAAAAACAGTGAGGTTGGCAGGCGTTGCTACCTTCTTTTGGAGCTGTCAACCTTCAAAATAAAACAGCCAGTTATTTACTAGCAAAATGAGCTTATTCTGGAATAGCAGAGGAATAACAATTTGGGACATGCAAGCTGTACTGAATCATAGGCAGATTTGAAGAGACAAAGGGAAGGTCAGCTTTTATTAGGTTTTATGAGGAAAGTGGGAAGGGTTGTTTTAAACAGAAGTTTGTTGGAGAAGAACAAAAGTTCGAGAATGTGGTCGTTCCTCTTTGGCTGCAAACGATTAGTGCGTTGTTGCTGGGGTACAGAGGGGGATCTTCCTTCTTTTTCTTAAAAACAGGAGATAAATTTCCTATGCAAAAAATATCCTTCCTTATCAAGACAATTCTTACCTTTCTTTGTTGGTTATGCAGGCTGCTGCCAGAGGTATATATGGGACAGCGCCCCCTTCATGCTTCTCTAGTCCATTTTAAATGAGGTTGCCTAGGGGCACCCGCCCGGGTGGCTCAGTCGGTTAAGCTTCCCACTGTTGATTCTGGCTCCGTCATAATCTCAGGGTCGTGAGATCGAGCCCCACTTCGGGCATGGAACCTGCTTAAGATGTCCCTCTCCCTCTCCCTTTCCCCCTACCCCCCACCACCCTGCGTGCACATGCTCTCTCTCTCGCTCTGTCTCTCTCTCTCAAAAAAAAAAAAATGAGGTTGTCTTTATTTATTTCCACAGAGCATATAAATTCTGGACCTCCAACTTGGGTAGAGTGGTGTCAATTCCTCTCCTTCCTGATTTCTATACTCCCTTCTCTCTCTATTTATTCTTTATGCCATTTCCAAGTACATGGCAAATGCAAGGGTGAAAAGGGGTTGGGTCAGGAACATTTAAGTTAAGGTGGATCTGCTCTCTCAATACTCACTCTGATTCACCTGTATGCAATTAGAAGGTTTCTGGAAACCAGAGATCCCTCCATATCAGGATAAGATGGAATAGATATAATGTAGACAACAACTTACTATGGACCCGATACTGTCCTAATGCCCTTTATATGGATAATCTTCATTAAGCTGCCTGCAACTCTATGAGGTGGTTAACACAGATGATGAAAGCAAAGCACATAGATTGTAAATGATTTACACAAATCACATGGGTAATGAGTGTTGGAGCCAGAATTTCATTCCCAACCCCATGACTCTAGAGAAGTGTTCTTGATAATTATTTTATGCCAAATATGAAAATTATGCCAATTCTTTTTTTTTTTTGATTTTATTTATTCATTTGAGACACAGAGATACAGAGAGAGAGAGAGAGCATGAGCAGGGAGAGAGGCAGAAGGAGCGGGAGAAGCAGGCTCCCCGTTGAGCAGGGAGCCCGATGCGGGGCTCGATCCCAGGATGCTGGGATCATGACCTGAGCTGAAGGCAGACACTTAACCATCTGAGCCACCCAGGTGCCCTGAAAATTATGCCAATTCTATTATTAAAGATTTTAGTCACAGTTTATTTTTTTAAAGTTTCATTTTGGTAAATAATTTCAATCTTCTACAGCATGTATTTTACTACAACTGACAAGTAAACATCGTTGATAGGATTTTTAGTTCTTGGTGTTGGGGACAGGAGGTGATTCCTATGGAAACAAAATTCATCAGTCCGTTTAATAAATAATGCCTATTTTGCATATCAGACATTAGGCATGGAGATATAATGGGAAACAAGAGAGGTGTATAGAAGATGAGTCATGTAATACATAATGAAAAACAAAAATCCAAGATTTATATCACTTTTGTTAGATTTAGAAAATTTTCATGAATTCTCTTAAACAAGTAGAAGAGATGGTAACTCGATGAGTAGAAAAAAGAAAGCAAGGTAGTTTCAAAAAGCTGAACTGTGAAGAATGATTTCTAAGAAATATCAAGTGCTAAAAAACAGCGGATGTCAAGGACCTCCATTCTCCAATATTGATTAAAATAAAGTGAAGACCAAACTGCCTTTTGAGGGTATTAACTTTCTTGAGAGATATTTCACTGGGGCAGTAAGTGAGGAGAGAAAGAACATCTCTTTCTTTAGCTCTCAGAAGAACATCTTACCCATTTTTATTTCTTATTCTTCCCTGAACTAACAATGAAAAGGTCAAGGGAATTTTTTTAAACCTCTGCTGTACACCTACTAAAAGAAGTTTCTACTGTATTTAAGGAATGGCAACAGGATTAATAGTAAGATCTTCCAGAACATACAACATGGAATATGATTTAAAGTCTTTTATCACTCCAAGATAAATCAGAATATTACAAGAAAAAAATGAAGCTTCTTTTTAACCCTAAAGTGGGAAACAGCAATGAACTTGGCACTGACTTTTATTTATCCCAGTTTTCTAACCCAAGATACTTCCCCTTGATCAAAATTGGAAGCAAACATTTTCATATCCATGTAATCTCTGTATCAATTTGATTGAGAACTTCTGGGCTGTTTTCTTACAAAATGTGTGTGCATAACCATATTAGCATATTAGTCTTAGATGGAAAATCTAATTAATTCTCTTTGTTAATTCTAGAACAAAACATGTAATTAGCCCTTTAATTAAAACGTGCTGAGGAGGGTGACTCATATTCAAATATGTCTTTGCTTCCAGTGTGGAGCAGTAAGAAAAGTGGTTATCACCTCCAGTCTCTGCCTCCTGCTTTCAATGTCATTCCCTAAATAATGAGGAACTTAAAGTTCTTTCTTACAGGCCTTTTGAATTGATCCATTATTAATTTAATCTTTATAAAATAAGCCATCTTAAGGGTATCAAAGTGGTTTTACTTGCTATGATTTGATTGATAGTGAGTAGAGCCTTGATTCAAAAAAAAATTTAATAGCTTGTGTCATGTATAATGTTTTCACATTTAGCGACGATTCCTCTACGTGGCAGGCACCTCACAAATATCTGTGGAATGAATGGGTGAATCCCTTTCAGTCCAACAGTTTAGAAGCACCCAATCAAAATGAGATTAGAACTAGTTGAAACCAAAGCCCTTAGTGAATGGAGCAGGTTGGGCCTTTGGAGTGAGAGAGAAAAGGGAGTGGGAAGCCTGGAATGATTCACAGACCAAGATAGTCAGGGAAGAAAGTCTCAAAAGCAAACTCTCCAACTAACTGCTTTCACAGCACCTTGGAAAAAAGGCCATAAAATTATAAAATTTTATGTGTGGACTTTATAAATTGAAACTATTGGGTGATGATGCTGGTATTGTTTTTATATAAATGGAAACTGTGTCAAATATTATTACTATTATTATTATTATTTTTTAAGATTTTATTTATTTGACAGAGAGAAAGACAGCCAGAGAGGGAACACAAGCAGAGGGAGTGGGAGAGGGAGAAGCAGGCTTCCTGCTGAGCAGGGAGCCCGATGCGGGGCTCGATCCCAGGACCCTGGGACCATGACCTGAGCCGAAGGCAGACGCTTAACGACTGAGCCACGCAGACGCCCCTGTGTCAAATATTGCTCTGGGGATAACACTAATGATGAATTATCAGAAATGATATTTGATAATTAGAAAAAATGGTGAGTAAATCTCTGTATTTTTAAGGCATTGAAGAAGATACAAAGAAATCTAGGAGACAGTTTCCACTCTCTGTGATACACGTTACTTTAATGCTTGTAACAATAAATATTATTTGCCCTTCTGTTACAGTTGGGAAATGAATCTCAGACAGGTTAACTACTTTGTTTACTGTAACATAAACAGTAAGAAGTTAAGATGAAAATTAAACCAGGAGCCCATTTCCTTTTTATTATTCTGCTCTGAAAACCCATAGTAGAAGGTAATATATAGTATGTACCAATACCCTTGTAGAAATCCTTAGCAGCATGCCTGATCCATAATAGGCTCACCTAAGAAGTTTGTGAATGAGTAACACATTTAGCATGTTGGTCATTAAAATCTTCTTCTTCTTCTTCTCCTTCTCCTTCCTTTTTTTTTTTTTTTACTAAACTCATACTATCAGAACTACCCACCCAATCCCCAACACCCTTGCTTTGTCTAAATTAGCTGAATGGTGGCTTCTGTTCCCTAGTTTCATATTAACTGAAGAGATTTTGTGTACAGGGTCTTGTTTTCTGATTACAGAATTAGCAAATTCTAGCCACCGAGGACTGAATTATTTAAGGTCAAATTAGAAAAGTGTTTCCTTATGCTCTGTTCTTTAAAGAATTTTAGATTTGAATCTTCAGACTCAGAAACCAAGCTTTGCAATTTCCAGTTACAGGAGAGCATGGAATTCAGTCTTTAAAAGACAAAAATGGGAAGAGAATGTATCCACATCTTTAGAATATTCTCAGGGGTTTATTAATATTTCCCCTAGCAAGTTGAAACTGTGGTTTCAAATGCCCTCAAGGAAATGTGTTTAAAAGGCAGGGAACTGGGTGTAGAGTTTGGTCTATTTTTATTCCTCCCTGGAGATTCTGTATGATTTTCACACAAAGAAGTGCTAGAAAGGATGGCACTACTAATTAATTTCTTCCTGTATATATATATATGTTTTTCATACTCTGAGTCTGCTAGATTGAATTTCTTAAGAGAAAAGAAAACATGTCACGGTCTTAAGAGTGGTGTGAATATCCACCTGGAGATTCCCTCCAAGATGGCAGGCCTGAACAAAAAAAACCTATGGAATGGGTATATTGATTTGTTATCTGAATTACTTCCTATTACCTGGAAAGGCAAAAGCACTGAAGAATGCTACCTAGGAAGTTTTTTGCTGTCAACATTTGAGTTTATAAATAGAAAAAAAAAAAAAAAAGACTTAGAATTTACCTTGCAATTTGGCATGCTAAATCTTTTTTTTTTTTTTTAGGTAAATCCAGCTATAGATGAAGAGTTACATAATTTTTACGGGGTAAGAAGATAATTCAGAACACAGATTCAAGAAAAACTTACCAGTTCTAACACTTACTAAATGTATCCCCTTGAGATGTTATTCTCTCCAAGCCTCAGTTTATCCTCTGTAAAATGCGCTAGTAATAATACCTAACTCATATGGTTGTCTTGAACATTAAATGAGATAATCCATGTTTACTGTTTAATAACAAAAGGTCTGACAAACAAGTGCTCAAAATGGTGATGATGATGACATTCTTCCAGAGCTCACATTGTTTTCACACCTACGATCTTATTTTTCTTCAAATTGCTATATGTACGTAATAGCCTTATTTTCTCAAGGGGTGGAGAGCAAGATTTTATGAAACCAAAGAAGGAAACACTTCATTAATTTAAAAACAAAGCAAACAAACAAAAACCCCTAAAATCAGGAAGAACGAAGTAGAGAAGGAAGATGGGTACACTCAAGGTTGTATTATTCTACCGTTAAAAGCTAGAGGAAGAGCAAAATAACAAAGCCCTTCTGTTAATATAGGTGGGAACACTTAGTAGACTGAGAGTAGGTGACCTTCAGGATCACGGAGTGATTTTGCCATGGACAGGAGACAAAAGCTTCATGAATGTTAAATCCCCACAGTCACAACTGCATCTTTTCTAGGCTTTTCCATTTTTATGATTGTTCTTTCTACTATTTCACAGAGACATGTTTAAAACACTAATGGAACTTTAAGGCCAATAAGATTTCAAATTTTACTACATACTTTTGAGGTAAGATCAGTCATCACACGGCAATGATGACACAGATTATTATTTCCCCTAGCATGTTGAAACTGTGGTTTCAAATGCCCTCAAGGAAATGTGTTTAAAAGGCAGGGTGTAGAGTTTGGTCTATTTTTATTCCTCCCTGGAGATCCTGTATGATTTTCACACAAAGAAGTGCTAGAAAGGATGGCACTACTAATTAATTTCTTCCTGTATATATATATGTGTGTGTGTTTTTCATACTCTGAGTCTGCTAGATTGAATTTCTTAAGAGAAAATAAAACATGTCATGGTCTTAAGAGTGGTGTGAACTTGGGGCGCCTGGGTGGCTCAGTCGTTAAGCATCTGCCTTCGGCTCAGGTCATGGTCCCAGGGTCCTGGGATCGAGCCCCGCATCGGGCTCTCCGCTCTGTGGGAAGCCTGCTTCTCCCTTTCCCACTCCCCCTGCTTGTGTTTCCTCTCTCACTGTGTGTCTCTCTCTCTATCAAATAAATAAATAAATAAAATAAAAAATCTAAAAGAAAAGCTTTAAAAAAAAAAAAAAAGAGTGGTGTGAACCACTTAAGAGCCGCTCTTCATGGAATTGCAGAAAACGAGAGGGAACCAGTGCCCTATGCATGGACGCCTGGCTTGTCTACAAGCCTGATAGTCTGCACTGGAGGGGAACATCATATTTATTTACTTACTTACTTGTTTGTTTGCTTTTTAGAAAAGGGGGAGGGGCAGAGGGAGAGAGAGAACCTCAAGCAGGCTTCATGGTCAGCGTGGAGCCAGACGTGGGGCTTGATCTCATGACCCTGAGATGGTGATCTGAGCTGAAATCAAGAGTCCAACACTTAATCAACTGAGCCACCCAGGCACCCTGGGAAATCATATTTAATATAAAAGTATTGATTGTGAGAAAAGCTCCTAAGGTGTGTCTGCCACATGAACAACAGTTTCCTTCTCCCTAGTCTTGTAGCTCTGACCTTTTATACTGCATGTAATTATAGAGCCCGGACTATGGCTGGAGACCAAACTGCATCTCTTGCAGTTTGTTCTTAGACTGCAGAGGTTCTGGTGTGCTGTTCAGTCATGTTGGTTTGAATTAAAGTTGAGTTAATCTTATCTGGTTAACTTCTTTAATCCTTCCTCCTCTCTTCTCCTGTCACTTCCTTATGGGGTTCTTAGGCCATAATCAAGGCCAAGAATCTAGTTGTTAAGTACAAGCTGGGATTTTTTTTCCTTCAGAGCACTTTTGTTACTGGGCATATTTCCTTAATGCTCAACTACCTCCACTAAGCTGTAATTCCAGTCAGAGTGGTGGCTGTGTTTCCTTTGCTCACCAGTGTTTCCCAAGTCCATTACGGTGCAAATATTCATTTGGTCAATGAACACTTGTTTTGAATTAGGGGAGAAATGATTCTTTGGCTCATCATAAAAAATTTACCCATGTTCATTTTTGGAGAAAAGGTACATCTGGAAATAGTATTAATAGTTCTGTATTTTAGTCTTCATGAAAGTTCTGATGGATGAAAATTTTTAGGCTTTTCCCAAAAAGTAGAGTCAATGAGTTTGTGTTTACAGTGGTACTCAGAAAATGGATAAAGTAATCTGGCTGGCAGTTGGCTATTAACTTTTAGCGAAGGTTGGAAACGTATGTGATACCTAAAGTTGCCTCATGAGTTTTATGTGTAAGACCACCCCTGATAGCCTGGACCT
>NC_138371.1:69474638-69491468 GCF_054177405.1 Leptonychotes weddellii | reverse complement strand
GGGACTCCAGGATCATGACCTGAGCCGAAGGCAGTCGCTTAACCAACTGAGCCACCCAGGCGCCCAGATATCTGTTGTTTCTAACACTGCCAAAGGGATGCCTCACCTGTACGTTCAAATCTTTCTGTCAGTTTCAGTACCAATATAGTTTCTTCCCATTCTGCTTTGATTCCCTCTCGGGTCTTTTCTGATCTTGTTGGAGAAATTTTGCCATTACCATGACCTACATGGGAATGCCAATACCCATGCCAGAGGATGGTGTCTTTCTCTATATACCAGTAGTTAAAGTGCTAGACAGTGCTGATTTCTATGCAGGAAGAGAAAGAAGTTTCTCTCCAACTTCTAAACATACCTTCTTGGCTGAGACCTGAATTTTCAGAGTCTCCAGGGAATTTGTTCTGGCAGATCTGGCCCATACTCCTCATAGCAACCGGTTCTGTAGTCAATATATGCCAGACATACTGCTCTACCTTGACACTGAAGAAGGGAGGAGCATGCAGGTTCTTATGTCATCAGTTATCCTTTTGCCCTATCCTTTCCTGCTATGAAGAGGGAAGGATTTGAATGTAGAAAATTTGTACTTAGCTTAGGGTGACTTAAGCAATTAATTGATTTATTTTATAAGATTTTATTTATTTATTTATTTATTTATTTGAGAGAGAGAATGAATGGGGGGGAGGAGCAGAGGGAGAGGGAGAAGCAGACTCCCCGCTGAGCAGGGAGCCTGACATGGGGCTCCATCCCAGGACCCTGAGATCATGACCTGAGCTGAAGGCAGACGCCTGACCCACAGAGTCATCCAGATGCCCTGGCAATTGATTAATTTTAAATAAGTCTTAATGTCTTCTTACCTTAGGCAGCAGTGTCTATAGCAAGAATTTTCAAGGGCACCCTGAAAACAGACTAATTTTATCTTTGTCACTCTCTTTTCTCCATCTCTTATCCTTCCTTCCTCCCTATGGGAATTAGGAGCTTCTTAGTGTTCAATGTCTAAACATTGTCCTCCTGCATCTTTCTGGCCATCCAAATAGCTTTATATTATTTCTTCTCCTTCTAAAGCAGAAGGTCCCTTTGTTTCAGTCGTTGACAAGGTAGATGTTATTTTGATGTTAATAATTCACAGTAAGGGATAATAGACAGTGGTAATGGAGGGTGGATATTAACATGAGATATTTCTTTTTAAAACAATTGACAGCCCAAATGAACTTAAGATAGAAGAATATGTGGAAAAAGTCATTCTGCCAGTTACTTCCAGGAACTCAAACTTGAGCCACACAGTTCAAGCTAGGTTCTTGTTGTTTTGTCTGATTATGTAACACTCAAGTCATAGTGAAGGGAAGAAGATAAGCATTAGTTATTAGATGGGAGATTCAATAAACTGTTAGATTTTGATGCATATAAACATAATTTTAAAAAATATAAAAGCTTTTCAGTATAAAGAAAGGTACAGTTTTAAGAAAAATTTAAAGAAACAAACAGCTGGCTAACTGTCTTAATCCTTAATTGTGAGTAGTAACTTTTAACTTTAAGCCTAACTTTCTTTTTGGGGGGTTACATTTTTCTCATATATGCCAATAGAAATAAAAGTGTACTATTAAGTATTAAAATTCCCTTACACAATGGTGGGATAAATCATTTGTGTCCTTTAATCCCAGAGGTCTACAACTGAGGTCTTGATTTACCTCAGAAGGCAAACTTTCTCTCTCCTTATTAGGCTTGGCTGTGAAAGAGTTCATTTAGACAGGACTGGTTGAGTCCATTACCAAACTCATCCCTTAAAAGATTTTAGAGTCAAGGAAGCATTTATCTGACAACTGACTTTATCCAGCTCTGCTACGTGTGTATCACAGTCCACCACACGCCTAGGCTTGGGGTTAGAAATCCTAACACAGAGAGACAGGGTGCGGTAAACAAAGCTCTGGGACTATTTGTTCTGTGGGAACATGGCACTGCTGGCATCTGGAAGAGCATCAGCAAAGAGTTCACATTCTTAATCTCATTCTGCAGTTTTCTTCAAGCATATCCAAAAAGCGTAAATACGCTCTTCAGGACACAGGTAACAAGCAGTCCTAGCAATATTCAAAAATTTAGTTAGGCAGGTGGCTTAAGGAAAAGGAATAAATAAGGCTAGGGGCCTAGAAATCGATATTTAACCTGATATTTTCATGAAAGCTAGAAATATAAAGGTATATCGATTACACATTTTAGAATATGTTAGCATGGCAAAGTAGAAAATATACCGAGCTTAGAGTTAGATCATTGGAATTTCATCCATCTGCTTCCAGTGGCCACCTACTTGGATTTTGAAAAGTACTTCTCCTTTCAGTGTCTTAATTTATAATGGGGTTTATGTGGTTTCCTTTACTGACAGGGAATGTGTGAGGCCCAAGAGAGGGATGTAAACAAACACACATGTAAAGTTAAATGCTAAGAAAAAACAGAAAGATGAAAATAAGAAACAGAAGAAAGTAAGAGAAAGAGAGCCCAGCATTAGCAATATGATGGGAAGCATGCAAGATGGACTGGAAGGTGATGTCCACAGAAAGAATTTAATTCTGTATTCATATATAAAGGTAATTAGAGTAGAGATACAATGCAAAAGATGGTCAGCCTGCATGAATATTCTTTTGTTGGCATGAAAGCTAACTCCTAGAATACAATCACTTCTTATTGTCCTTAAAATATAAATCAATTAACTCTTTATCTCAGCTCTTTAGCTACTCTGTGTTCTTAAAATGTGAATAAAGAGCGAAATTGGTTAATCGTAGCAGTCCCTATGGAGTGAAATTAGTTTCTTGGTGGTTGTACTGACAAATAGAGAAATGTAACACTGTAGACTTATAGTAAATAAACTGAAGCCTATGGAAGTCAGATTGTCCAACCCTTAGCCATGCACCTATTGTTCCCAAGGGGAAGAAAGAAGATCTTGAGTGCCCCCCACCCCAGGTCAGGGAGTGTGTCTATCTCACCTCATCTCTCCAGCCATTTTATGAGGAAGGCGCTATTTACATTGGGGAAATGAAGGTCTATTGAGGTTGAGTAGACTGACAGTAAGAGAAAGATCTTCTAAAACCACTTAGATATTCCTAACTATGGTATGCTAAAAGAACAAGTCACACTGGTCAAGGGGGGTGACAGAATTTGATTTCATTCCTATACTATTGTCAGCAATAGGGGTGAGCCTATAAATAGCCAACTCTGCTGGGACAAAGGGCAGGAGGGCTTTTATGGGCTGGGGTGAGCTAGTGGCAAAGTATTGGAGGAGGTTAGGAGGGTTGTTCATCAATGGGGTGTAATGAGCACTTTGAGTTATTCATGAGTTTACAAATGTTATTCTTGGTGTATGGCATCTGTGTTCACTAATGGGGGCCCATCTTTCCAAGTCAGTCTCCTACCCTCCGGAGACTGGGAGAGAGGGGGACTATCTCCTTTTGAATGTTTAAATTTCAGAGAGTGGTTAGCAGGTCCTTGAGAAAAACACTTCCTAGCAAGAGTCTGGGAAAAGATTTGCAAACATTTCAAAGGAGCACAGAGAAAAAGTAAATGCTCTAAGAAAAAGAAGGGCAAGGGCCTACAGTGAGGAGGAAATATGTTTTAAGTTTAGTCTCAAGCTAAGGGGAGCATTAAGACTCTCTTGGTCAGTTACACTTTAAAATTGCCATGGAAATGCAAAACCAACCAACCAAAACCCAAACCTAAACCTAGAAAACTCCAGGCTCTAACCCATACAAACTAAATCTGAAAATCAGTTTCTCTAGTGATAGGGGCATCTACCTGTATATGTGTGTGTGTATGTGTGTGTGCGCATATAGTTGTGGTAAAGAACATATAGCATGAAATCCACCTTCTTAACAAGTTTTTAAATGTACAACACAGTATTGTATCTCTCAGACTTTGGTTATATGAATATGTCCTGGCAGACACTGTTGGTCATCAACTCTCTTTTCCTCCTCGTTTTGGTTCACACATTTTTGGATTTGTTTGAGCAATGACAGGCTCAGGGAAAGCAGGCCCCTCCACAGATTCAGGAAATGACCTATGATTGCTCAAAGACAAGTAAGATGACTGTTTTCCCTTTTGCTAAGTAACTCCTTTAGGAGTAAACATGACCCAGTACTGGCAAAGAAGATGTAAGAGAAATGTCCTGGAATGCTAATGGGCAGGATTTGTGTCCCTGATATAAAGAAATAGTGGTAAATCTTACTCCTTTCTTCTTACTTTGGATAGATTGGATAGCAAATGATATTTATAGCTGAGGCAGCCCTCTTGCAACCAGGAAGTAATAAGCTAAATAATAAAAAATCAAGTACTGAAGCTGGCAGAGTGGAGAGCCCAGGTCCTTAATGAGATCCTTCAGTTATTGTACCTCACTTAGAAATCATCTACATCAGACTATTTTTTCTGTGTGTGAGATTTCTTTTTCTCACTAAACCAAGGCTAGGTAATTATATTGTACTTGTAACTGTAAGTGTTCTACTTGGTAATATGTCATAGCATGGTGAGCAAAAGCTGAGTCTTATAAGAGGAAGTTGCAAAAGTCATCAATGGCAGAAAAGAAAGTGCTCTGTCTAGTTCTTTCACAGAGCCAGAATTTATCTTTCCACAACACAATAGTCGAAACACTCATCACAGATCCCCTTGTTTTAAAATTACTGATGTGTGTTTCTCTCCTCCCTATTGGACTAGATCCCCTGGAGGGTGGAGGCTATATTATATTTATCCTGGAATCCCCTCAAGCCCTAATTCAATGCTTGGCACATGCTAGTTGCTCAGTAAGTGTTGAATTGAATGAGTTGAAGTTTGAAGTCAGTAGCTGAGTGATTTATGAAGAGTAGGAAAATGTGTGAGCTGAATGAAGTTCTCCAAGGACAAAAATGTTGGTAAGATTAAGCATGTCTTTAAGAACTACTCTATGAAATGAATGTCAAGAGATCTCCTTCAATTGGTCTTTGCACTGTCACCATTACCCCATCAACACTTGAATTGTTAGGTGTGGTTAGAATAATCAAATTAGAAAGTCCCCGTAACTTGTCATTTGCTGGTATTCCTGAGTAGTTCACTAAAATGGCTTTTTTCATTCTCTTTTGTGGTTGCCACCCACTACCCTAAGGGATCATGTGAAACTACTGGCTGTGCCCCAATCTCTCACCTCAGCAATAGAAACATCGTATCAGTGTGGCTCTCTTGCCCTGCAAGGACAGTCATGTGCACTGATAGTGGAGTTAAAAATAACTGTGTGTGGAATTCAGGATGGGTAGGAGACTCATCAGCCTCCAAGGCCATTGCCTTTTAGAACTATCAACTGCCACTCAAGGGAACTAACATAGCTGCAAGGCATTTCAATACCAAATATTTTCCCCACAGCCTAGTTGATTCAAGAGTGTGCACAAGGGAAAGAAATACATGGAAGACTTGAACTCAAATGGTCTTCTTTCTTAAAGTCATGTGGCTTCTCATTTAACATTATTATTGAATTGCACATAGAGCTCTGGGTTGTCGTAGGAGATTCTATAGGCATGTAACTTTTGACTCTAGGGTAGTCAGTGCCTACACCATCCATCACAGATTACTAGCTATTTAATTTTTATAGACAGCCAGACATGGGGATTTTACTAACATTGAACAGAACCAACCTGGTGTTGATCAGCATTAGAGTAAAGCAGTTATTTCATTTTGATCAGTTCAACTCTATGATACTGCAGTAAGTGGTATATCTAGCTGATCTTGCCAAGGGTGCATGAGTAGCAATTTTAGACCAGCCTAAAAATATTTTTTTAAATTTCATCACTAAAAAATTAATAATTATGTGCACAACAGAGTCCTAGACTTTATTCTTTCATTGACTGTCATCTCATTTTAAGTCCTTCTCAAGAAGGCTCTTTCTGATCATAAGCCTCACCACATATCATTTCTACACTTAGCACCTCTATCAACATGAACCAGCCATTTTTTCAGGGGAATCTATGTCTTATTTTATATACAACTGTTTGTATGAGGGCTTAAGTGTAGCTCCTTGCTTTTTCTATAAAGCAAAGTCTACAGTTCTCATGTCTCAGAAAACTTGTTTTTACTTTATGTAGTCTCTCAGCCAAATAAAGATAAATCTGACAAAATATATGAGGTCTGTATGTACACTGAAATCTACAGAATCTTGCTGGGAGAAATTTCAAAAGATCTAAGTAAATGATCTTTATCCACTAGTCGAAAGCTCAGTATCATTAAGATGTCAAATCTACCCAATTGGATCTATAGATTCAATTCAATCTCAATAAAAAATCAAGCAGGATTTTTAGTAGAAATTGACAAGTAGATAGTGATATTCATATGGAAATGCAAATAACCTAGTATAGCCAAAACACTGTTGAAGAAGAACAGCAAAGTTGAAAGACTGACACTATCTGATTTCAAGACTTACTCTAAAATTACGGTAATTTTCAGAGTGTGGAATTGGTGTCAAGACTGACAAATACATCAATGAAACAGAATAAGGAATCCAGAAATAAATCCATATATATTTGGACAACTGAAATTTGACAGTTGCAAAAGTAATTCAATGAAGACAGTGTAGTTTGTTTTTTTCTTTAATGGTGAATCAACAATTATTGCTCTACATGCAAAGAAGAAGAAGGAGGAAGAGAAGAAAGAACTTCATAGCCCTCACCTTTTACAAAAATTTAGTAATTGTGTAACATAAATCTATGCAACTTCTAGAAAATAAGGAGAAAAATCTTTGTGACCTGGGTTAGTCAAAGATTTCTTAGATGTCCATAAGATGACATTGAAGTGACACTAAAAGTATAATCCATAAGAAAAAAATAATGAATTTTATTTCATACAAATTAAAATCTGCTCTTTAAAAATATTACGAGAATCAAGAGATAAGCAATAGATTGGAAAAGAACATTTTCAAATAATAAATCTGATAAAGGAATTATATCCAGAATATAAAAGGAACTTTCAACCTCACTAAAAAGAGAACAAAAACCCTCAAAAAAGTTTGAACAGACCCTTTACCAAATAAGATATATGGATAGCAAAGCTCAGTATCATTTATTATTAGAGAAAGTCACATTAATATTACTCTGTCATACCCCCTAGAAAACTCTTAGGATTATTAAAGTTAAAAAGACTGATCATATCAAGTGTTGGCAAGGATATGCAGGAACTGGAACTCTCATGTACTGCTATTGGTAATGTAGGGTACTACAACCACTTTGGAAAATATTTTTGGCAGCTTCTTGAAAAAAATACAGCTACCATATTATCCAGCCATTCTACTCCTAGTTATTTATCAAAGAGAATTTAAATATTTATACAAAGACTTGTACAAAAATGTTCAAAAAAGCCTTGTTTTGTGTTAACCCCAAACTAGAAATAAAAAGGAATGCATTATCGATACATACAAAACTATAAATGAATCTCTCCCAAATTATGCCATGTGTAAGGAATCAGACAAAAAAGAGTATATACTATATGATTCCATTTATATAAAATACAAATTAGGGGCACCTGGGTGGCTCAGATGGTTATACGTCTGCCTTCGGCTCAGGTCATGATCCCAGGGTCCTGGGATCGAGCCCCACATGGGGCTCCTAACTCAGCGGGGAGCCTGCTTCTCCTTCTCCCTCTCCCCCTGCTCATGCTTGCTCTCTCTCTCTCTCTCTCTCTCTGTATCTCAAATGAATAAAATCTTTAAAAAAAATAAAATACAAATTAATTTATATTGACTGACAATAGATTAGTGGTGCCTGGGGAGAAGGTTAGGAGGGAGAATAGGGAGGAATGGGTCATAAAAAAACTTTTGGAGTTGATTGATGTATTATCTTCACTGTGGTGATGATTCCTTGGGTGTGTACATATGCGAAAACAACAAATTGCACATGTAAACATGTACACTTTTTTCTATGTAAATTAAACATCATAAAGCTGTTTAAAAGAGTAAGAGCTTGTCACCAGCTGTATGTGAGCAGTGAGTTTACTGTCCTAGGTTTCTGTTAAAATACTTGAGTATGCAGTGATGCATCTAGCTTAAAAAGAAAAAGAACAACAAAAACAGGAGGGTAGTTGGCAGTCATGTATGAATGAATGAATGAATGAATGAATGAGTGAATCCCAAATCTACTCATCCCTGACATATTTCATTTGAGAGCAATGAGCAGAGGAAAGTGTGCTAAGTGGCATCTTGCCTTTACTGGTACTAGTTATACAGCTTTGGGCAAGATAATTCACATTTTTTTAGACCCTAGTTTCTTCAGCTCAAAAAGAAGAACAATGATATCTACTCTGGCATCTGAAGTTTTTTTGATGATGATCAAATATGATAATTCCATAAAGTCATTCTATAAGCTGTGCAATACCACATGATGCAAACATTTAAAAATGGGTAACCAATTTACTAATGAATCAGTGAGAAGAATGCAGCATAGGCCATGTTAGAAAATGAATTTATCATTTTTTTCATTACTCTATTCAAAAACTCTTGTCAAATCCTTTTTCTCTTTTCTGCATGTTATCTCTCAGATGCCTTAGACTTCCAGACATTCTCAGTAATTAATGATCTCATTTTTCAAGATATAAAAATATTAGTTCAATCTAAATAAAATCTTCACTCTCTCATTTGATTGAAAGCTTTCATCCCCCAACACCAAGCCTAGGCTTGGAAGTGGGCTTGGAAGCCTGTGGGCTTGGAAGCCTGCAGGGAAGGGCCATGAAAGGTTGCTTCACTGTGAATCTGTATCATCTTTTCTACTACCTACTTCCCTGTCTTGGACTTCTGTTGCAAGCAGGGGGTTGCCCAGTTCTAACTTGAATGGTGTTCTCTAAATTTGTCTTTGGAGTTCTCTCTGTGAGATTCCCAAATGCTACCTTTCTCATGGGGTGATTTTGTGACTACCGAGAAGTTCCACCCACTTGTGACCTCCCATAGCAGCCTTGCTTTTCACAGGTGACACCTTCATCCTTAGGCTGCTTATGACTTCTTCATCTCTTGGCTACTATTGCAAAAGACACTATGTGTTGAGTTGACTTTGGCCATCAAGTTAGGCCTTGTGTGTGTGTGTGTGTGTGTGTAGGGGTTCCTTTCAAGGTAATTCCATTCCAACTCAGTTCTGCAGGTAACACAGTTGGTTCTCAGAAACAAGCATCTCTACTGTGTCATTGGTAAAAGAATGGCTTGTTCCCAGTGCAGATTTCTGTTTCTCTTCTTATAGAGGCAGCTCCAGCCAGGCTTTGACCATTAGCAGTTGTTTACATATGAGGAAAATACTAGTTGCTGTGGACACCCAACTTCTAAGTTTTCAGAGGGGTTCTCTTGAGCACCACCCAACTTGATTGAGAAAGACAGAAAGTTCTCCCTTGTCTGAGCAGAAGTGCAAGGAAAAGACTACAATCCTTTAATAATCTTTGCAAAGAAGTTTCCCCAGGCATTCTTCCTTTTGGTGTTTTGCAGCCTTTCTTTCTGTAGCCTGGAGGTAGAGAGGGCTAGCCTTTGACGGATGCTTTAGAAAGTGAGCGTTCTTTGGCACATCTTGTACTTTGTTTATCTCAGTCAGAAATCCCAAACAGAAAGAGTCTTGTTTTTACCTCCTATTAAAAAGCTTAGGTTTGATCAAAGAATGCAGCAGAAGAAATGCAAGAAATCCTATGTTGAAAATATATGTTGATGTGGTTTTTAGGTCCTGGTAATGAAGCAGTGAAAGTGTATTTCTTTTTATTAGCTCAGTTTTTGGAAATAAATAAATCATCTCTTTGCATACTGTAACCATTTGTAAATCAGAATATTATACAAGGACTATTGAGTACATAATTGTTTTCTATTCCAGAATATAAAATGGAAGGAGATTAATGATTATGGGAAGCGATGTATGTTAGTAATTGTTAATAGAGCTGGCATGCTCTTATGCTCTTTTTAATAAAAAGGAGAATGACTCCCTTGCTTTAAATTTAAGAATAATCCTGGCCAGTAAAGTCCTTATATTGAAAGTTAAAAATTATAATTATAATTTTGCTTATTCTAGTCATAGCTTTTTAAAGAGTATGGAATAATGTAGGCCAATGTCAACATCAATAATCACTACAGTAAATAAGAATATTCACCTTTCCTATCCTTTCCATGTGCCAGAAAGTTTTCTTATGAATTTAATACACCAGAGGGGTATACCTATGATTGGAAGAAATGATTTATGTTCAGGGTCTCAAAATCATTAGTGTATGTATGTAACCTTTAATAAATTTAGTTAACAAAACAAAATGGCCATGTTTACATGTTTTTTGTAAATACTTCAAAATACAGGCATTCTCCTGCCTTAATTATGTATAATCAAAACAATACTTAGGATCACTTTATGTATAATAGTTAAATTTTGGCTGTTATTCTTTAAATCTGCTAATGTGAAAACTGTGACTTGTTTTTACTTGCATTGCTAGTCCTCCAGGAAGAAATGTTTACAATTTAGTTACTAAGAAACTGTCATTCTGTATTCTTAGGAGGCCACCTGTTGTCAGACAAGTAATTCTAAGAGGATAAAACATATGCTGAGAAAAAGTGACACCCAAACAGCATATTTGTTTTGTACTTTTCACAAATTATGTTACATGTTATTAACATCTAATAGCTCTGACTTCATACAGGGAGTGTTGTAATGTCTTTTCATATATAAAAAAAAAAGTCAAGCAGGAAATTACAGAAGATGTCACATATGGTGGTAAATATTTGTATCTGGATCCAGAGTTGGATCACATACCCTAAAAACTGCTTGTCTCTACATCCTAAAAATGTGTCAGTAGGTTACATAGTATTTTGATTCACTTGGCCAGTGAACAGTTAGGTAGGTAAAACTGACTCAATATTTTAAATGCTTTCTAAAAAAATTAAAAATGACAAGCTTGAGATTTATTTTATTTTTGGAAGGTTAACAGTAATTAAACCTGTACTTTCAAATAATTAGATTATTAGGGGCACCTGGGTGGCTTAGTCAGTTAAGTGTCTGACTCTTGATTTTGGCTCAGGTCATGATCCCAGGGTCCTGATATCAAGCCCCATGTTGGACTCTGCACTCACCAGGGAATTTGCTTGAGATTCTCTCTCTTCCTCTCCCTCTGCTTCTCCCATCCCCACTTACAAGAGCTGCATAGAATCTTCCTGACTCTCAGAGTTTGTTTGAAAGAATAACCTGCTTTAGTAGTGATCTATCACTATTAGAGTTTGAAGAGCAGTGCAATAAAAGTGTGAACTCCAGATTAGAGATCTGTGGACACAATGCATTTATTTATTTACCTTATACTCTCTGAAGTCTTAATAAGTTTAGGATGAGACTTTCAGTCCAAAACGACTGCCAAGAAAAATAATTTAGAAAGTTATTATTATTATGAGCTAAAAATCAGTAAAGAATGGAAAATGAAATAAATAAAAACTTTTCTAGCTGTGCTGATGTGACCAAAAATGATATGAAGCATCGGGCTTTAGTATATTAAGTTCTAAGTTTTGATTGATAAACATATGCATGATATTTTTCAGGAAAAAAAATGGATTGTAGCATATTAGGTAAATTGGATTTTAAGATAAAATATATTGATAAATAATTACAGATTTTATTTCCTAAAATGTATTTGTATAAGAGATACTGTTACAGTTAAATTACAAGCTAAGAAAAAGTGTATAATTTAGGGAAAAGCTTTAACACCCATAATACATAATAAATCCTACAGATAATAATATGAACTTTCAAATGTAAAATAGGCAAAAAAATTACATTAGGAAATTCTAAAAATTGAAATATAAATGGTCAACAATTATACAAAAACATTCAATTTTGTTAATAGTCAAACAAACAAAAATAAAAATACCAATAAGATATAACTTTTCAGCTGTCATACTGGTAACATTTTTGAAAGTCTGAGGTAACCAATATGAAGGCTCTTATATTGCTGATGGGAATGTCAACTGATGCTTTTTAAAAAAGAGCAATTTGTGGGAGAAGCTAAGATGGTGCAGAGTAGGAGGACTCTAGGCTTGTTTCTTCCCTGCAACACAGCTAAATAACTATCAAATCATTCTAAATACCCCAGAAATCAACCTAAAGACTGACAGAACAAACTCTACAACTAAAGGGAGAGAGGAAGCCACATCGAAGAAGGTGGGGATTGCAGAGCATGGTTTGGGGGAGATATGGATCATGATGCTGTGGAGGGGAGGGAGCTGTGGTCACAGAGAATGATGAGAGAGAGGAGCATGCAGGGGATTGCACAAGAACACTTCTCCAAAGCCACTGGCTGGGAAAATGAGAGGGGCTGATTTTTATGAATTCTTGCAACCAGAGGAGCTTAAAGGCTGGAGTTTTAGAGGTTGATGGGCTTGGTTGGGATAGAGCCATAAGGGCGCTGCTCTGCTCCTAGAGAGAAGACAAGCACACAATTTGGCAGTGGGGGGAGTGTGCAGATGGTGTGGAAAGAGAGGTCTCAGGAATGCCTGGGTCACACAGTGGAGAGATTCTTCTTCTTGGAGCACATCCCTGAAGGATGGCATTCACAGAGATACCTCTCTGGGGACAAAGAAGAAGGCTGGCACCATTTCCCTCCCCCATCCCCCTGTGTGAACACAGAGCCACCAGTGGAAAGCAGCTCAGCCCTGACACTGGCTGCCTAACTTGCTTACATCAGGCCCCACACCCCTGCATCCTAGCATGACTGCCATTCTTGGTCAAGTTTGCCTCAGTCCCAGCATAGTGAGACCCTCCCCCAAGAGACCAGCAGAAACACTTGCCCATACCATATGTCCTAACCAGAGAGTTCTGCAGGGCTTCAGTTCTCGTGAAAGTAGTATCAGGTCTCATTTAACAAGCAGACCAAAGCACACCTAGTTAAAATTCACCACACTCTGGCCAACAACCAAATACTGCCCATTGCAGGCAAGGAGAGCCTCTGTAGATGACAGGCCTGAAGGATAGAGCAGCCAAAACTCAACAGCAGAGTTCATGCAGCACACACCAAGGACACTCCCTGAAGCACCAGGCCCTGGACACTAAATTATCTCTTCTTAATACAGCCATTACTCTCAGAAGCAGAAAACACAATGGATTTTTCTAACACAGAGAAGAAGAAAGAGACTTAGACAAAAATGCCAAGACAGTGGAATTCATCCCAAATGAAAGAATAAGATAAGGTCACAGCTAGAGATCTAAGCAAAACAGATATAAGTAATATGCCTGATGGAGAATTTAAAGCAACAATCATAAGGATACTCACAGGGCTTGAGAGAAGAATGGAAGACTTCAGGAAGGCCCTTAATGCAGAGATAAAGAAACTAAAAAAGAATCAGTCAGACGTGAAAAATACAATAACTGAGACTCAAAAGAGACTTGATGCAATGAACACAAGGATAGAAGAATCAGAGGAATGAATAAGTGATATACAAGATAAAATAATGGAAAATAATGAAACCGAACAAAAGAGAGAATTATGGAACATGAGGATAGACTTAGGGAATTCAGTGACACCATTAAACATAATAACATTCATATTATAGAAGCCCCAAGAGAAGAATAGAGAGAAAAGGGGGCAGAAAATTTGAGGAAATAATAGCTGAAAACTCCCCTAATCTGGAGAAGGAAACAGACATCCAGATCCAAGAGGCACCGAGAACTCCCATCATTATCTCACTGATAATAATACAATAATAGTAGGGGACTTTAATATCCCATGTTACATCAGTGGACAGATCAATAAGCAGAAAATCAACAAGGAAATAATGGCTTTGAATGGTACACTGGACCAGATGGACTTAACAAATATATTCAGAACATCATTCCCTCCTAAAGCAGCAGAATACACATTCTTTTCAAGTGCACATGGGACATTCTCCAGGATAGTTCATATACTGGGTCACAAAACAGATAGCAGCAAATACAAAAGACTGAGATCATACCATGCATATTTTCTGACCACAATGTTGTAAAACTTGTAGTCAACCATAAGAAAAACTTTGGAAAGACCGCAAATACATGGAGGTTTAACAACATGCTAATAAACAATGAATGGATCAACCAGGAAATGAAAAAAGAAATAAAAAAATTACATGGAAACAAATGAAAATGAAACCACAACAGTCCAAAGCTTTGGGATGCAGCAAAGGTGGTCTTAAAAGGGAAGTATTTGAGATTTTCAAATAAACAACCTTACCTTACACCTAAGGAGCTAGAAAAAGAAGAAGAAACGAAGCCTAAAGTCAGCAGAAGGAGAGAAATAATAAAGATTAGAGCAGAAATAAATGATATAGAAACTAAACAACAACAATAACAACAATAAAACAGATCAATGAAAGCAGGAGCTGGTTCTTCGAAAAAATTAATAGAATTGATAAAGCCCTAGTCAGACTTACCAAAAAGAAAAGAGAAAGGACCTAAACAATAGAATCACATATGAGAGAAGAGAAGTAACAACCAATACCACAGAAATACAAACAATTATAAGAAAATATTACGATAAATTGTACACCAACAAATTGGACAAAACTGAAACAGGAAGAAATAGAAAACTTGAACAGACCAATAACCAACAAAGAAATTGAATCAGTAGTAAAAAATCTCCCAAAAAACGAAAATCCAGGGCCAGATGGTTTCATAGGTGAACCAAGCATTTAAAGAAGAGTTAATAACTATTCTCAAACTATTTCAAAAACTAGAAATTGAAGGAAAACTTCCAAATTCATTCTATGTGGTCAGCATTACCTTGATACCAAAACCAGATTAAGTCATTAGCCATCAGGGAAATTCAAATCAAAACCACATTGAGATACCACCTTACACCAGTTAGAATGGCAAAAATTGACAAGTCAAGAAATAGCAAATGTTGGAGAGGTTGTGGGGAAGGGGAACCTCTTACACTGTTGGTGGGAATGCAAGTTGATACAGCCACTCTGGAAAACTGTATGGAAGTTGCTCAAGAAGTTAAAAATAGAGCTACCCTATGACTCAGCAATTGCACTACTAGGCATTTACCCAAAGGGGGTGAAGATCATTCTTAAGATCATAAAGAATGATCTTAATTTTATTTAAAGATTTATTTATTTATTTTAGAGAGAAAGAGAGAGAGTGTGGGAGGGAAGGGGCAAAGGGGAGGGAGAGGGAAAGAGAGAATCCCAAGCAGACTCCCTGCTGAGCACGGAGTCGATGGGGGGCTCAAGGTGGGACTCAATCCCATGACCCCAAGATCATGATCTGAACCGAAATCAAGAGTCCCACACTTAACCCACTGAGCCATGCAGGCACCCATAGAGGATAAAGATCATTCTTAATAAATAAAGGGGAGCTATCAAGAGGAATGCTGAAGAAATCCTGTGGGACCTCACATTCAACATCGCTTACATTAATCACCTGAAAAAGAAGGTAAACATACATTATCCTACACAGTCCTGCAGATGGTACCACATAAAGCTCATTGTTAACTCCAGTGGAGTACAGTATTTTCATAAAAGGGAGTCTCAGAGTTGGGAACGAAGGTCATCAGATCCCAAGTGAGATGTGATTCCAAAACGATCCATAATTACCAGGATATTAGTATCTTGTAATAGAAAAAACAACTACATTCCTTTCTTTCTTTTTTTTTGTTCTTTCAATTGTTTATTATAAAATAGACAAAATCAAAAATATAAGTAAATTAAAAGAGCAAGAATTAATAGCTGCTATTAACACTCTGTTCTGTATTTCCAGACAATTTTCCTTTATATAATGCATTCATTACCATGTTTTCAAATGGATTGGTTTCTCTAATTTTTAATTTTTAATTTTTAATTTTTTTAAAGATTTTATTTATTTATTCATGAGAGACAGAGAGGCAGGGGGAGAAGGAGGCTGCCCAAGGAGCAGGCAGCCCGATGTGGGACTCGATCCCAGGACCCTGGGATCATGACCTGAGCCGAAGGCAGATGCTTAACCATCTGAGCCACCCAGGCGCCCTAATTTTTAATTTTTTTAATAGCAATTTACTTTTCCATTTCCAATTCTTCTCCAATTTCAGGCTATCTGCTGCTTTATCTGATCAGGAACAGGCTGTTACACAGAAGCCGCTCATCATGGAAATCGGGTTTCTTATTTTGGTTAGGTCCGTACAGTTTCCAGTAGATAGCTCAACCCTGAGAAAAGTCAGGCAGATGATACAGAAAAAGTGCAACATAGGGGTGCCTGGGTGGCTCAGTTGGTTAAGCATCTGCCTTCAGCTCAGGTCATGATCCCAGAGTCCCGGGATTGAGACCTACATCGGGCTCCCTGCTTTGTGGGGAGCTACTTCCCCCTTTCCCTCTCCCTGTCACTCCCCCTGCTTGTGCTCTCTCTCTGTGTCAAATAAATAAATAAAATCTTTTTTTAAAAAAAGGTGCAACAGAACTGTTCTTGTGGAAGGAAGGTGAGCACATTTTCAGTTAATGTTACTTTAGTTATATATACAAAATAATACAGACAAAATTCAACAATCACATTTGGGTCATACAAGAACTTTTTAAGAAAGAATAAATATTTTAAATCTTATTTCATCTACATGTAAAAATTATTTTACTTTTTTGGGGTGCTTGGCTAGCTCAGTTGGAAGAGCATGAGACTCTTGATCTTGGGGTGATGAGTTTGAGCCCCATGTTGGGTGTAGAGATTGCTTAAATAAATAAAACTTTAAAAAATTATTGTTTAAAATTGTGGTAAAATATACATACCATAAATTTACTATTTTAACCATTTTTTTTAAAGATTTTATTTATTTATTAATTAACAATTAAACTTTAAGCTTATTACATGGGAATTTGTGTTATCTAGAATTCATGAATGAACTAACTTGCAGTGTGTGTGT
>NC_138371.1:69456469-69474138 GCF_054177405.1 Leptonychotes weddellii | reverse complement strand
GGGAAGCCTGCTTCTCCCTCTCCCACTCCCTCTGCTTGTGTTCCTGCTCTTGCTATCTCTCTCTCTGCCAAATAAATAAATAAAATCTTAAAAAAAAAAAAAAGGCTATTTTCCATTATGACTGTTCTAACCAAAGACCTTAATGGAACTACTGATAGCTTGTATTACAGGTTCTACTTGGCCCGTAGCAGCACACAGAACTGTTAGCAGACCTAACCGTGATGAGATATTTAAGGATCAGTTTTTGTGCTCATTATGGGGCAGACACTTGCTCATGGCATCATTTGCTGGTCTTAATAGGTAACATTATTCCAGTGTACAACAGAAGCTGTAAAAGCAACTGAGGATCCACCAGTAGCAACCCAACCCTGCAGAACTGTTATCCCAACACTGCTTCTGATAACCACACCAGTACGGCATACGTTTCTTATATTATATATCATACTAATCTGTATCAATAGTCCCTCCAAAATAAACCTTAAAATAAAATTATTCAATATCTCTCTAGGAATAGTGCATAAACCAATGTGCTAAATATGACTCTGAGTTCAATCCCACATTCACTCTGCCCTGTGTTATGGGCTGGAAGCCTAAAATTATATTTTTTGGACTCTCTCACCAGCTGTTTGCTGGTTAAATTCTGCCAAAGTAAGGCACTTTTCCTGGAGTAGAATTTAAAGAGGAAGACATGTTATTGTTGCTCTGTCTTCTGCAAAAGCAGAGGACTGGAAGTGACCTTCGGCTCTAGGAATACTGGGGGCAAGTGAGCACTGCAGATGGAGTACAGACTTCAAGCTCCCGTGCTGTTATCACTATAGCCTCCTAGCTGCCAGCTCTTCTAACTGGGTGACATTTCCACAGCATTCTCCTGACATAGTAGTGGCCTTGGAGATGGGCTGTGGGTAATACTGCTCTCTCTTTCATTCCCTGACCCTTCCAACACTTTGATAACCAGTTCTTTCTTCTATTAACATCTCTTTGTTGAGATACTAGAGTGGTTTCTGTTTCTCAGCCTGGATGGATACAATGAGATACAAAGGAATTTGATAACTTCAGACGTTTATAGAAGACTATGAAATCTGAATAAACTAGGAAGTCTAGTGTTGTAGTTAAGAGTTTGGGCATGTAAGTGCTAAAGAAATACAAGAAGTTATTATTTGTTTTCTTTATTTGTTGGACAATAGTACCATTTCAGAATTTCTCAACCTGTATTAACTACAGGGGTTTGTTTTAGGAGGGATAATAATTGGAAAGTCTAACTCTCAGTACATGGGCTTTTGTGTTTCTTTCATTAACTAATTGGGTTATGACAGCTCTGGAAATCTACCACATTTTTTTTTTTTTTTGTCTATAGCCTTTTTGGCTCTATTAGGAAACTAGGATTTCCTTTGGCATGCAAAATTCTTGCAAATTAGGATTTTAAAAACACCATCCTAAAATTAGCTCTTGAAATGAAAACACTCTTAGAAACTATTTACCAGGAATACATGACTCAAGATAAATATTCATCTCAGTGATGGTATTTTTGTAATTGATACCAACATGCATCAAAACATACTTCTTGGAGAGCTCCAGACATCACCTTATTCACTTCCAAGTAGTCCATTAATTCTGAGGGGTTTTATCTTTTCCCAGTTTTGTAGACTGCACCAGAAGCCAAAAGATGTCATAATTACTGTGGAAGGAGTTTGGGAGTGAGTGTGGGGTAAGATGGCGGAAGATGTTTATGTGAGAGGTTAAATAGAGGAATTACAACATGGAGTTTCCTGTGAAGTGGATGCCATAAAGAGAATGAGATTCATAGGTTTATGCAAGTGGAAAGCTTACTTATTTGAAATTGTGTATCATTTTCCTAAAATATGTGCTCTGTATATACAGATCTGTTTGAGATTGATAGTGTTTGTAAAATAAGTATAGAAATACAATACCATGCACATTACCCAAAGAACCCATACACTTCAACCTAAAGTGTTAGAATTATCCTACTGAGCAAATGATTCCTGGCAGATGAAATAATGTTATATGAGCTATTTTAAAAATGCTCAGGTGAATCACTATGCTCTTCTAGAAATATATACTTTTTAACCTAAAGTTATAACCTAAAGTGTGCTGTTCCTCTAAATAGAAAGTCTAATACAGAAAATAGAAACAAGTTAATTTCAGTTCTTAAAATTTCATGTAACAAGTCTGCTGGAAAGTTCTGTAGAAATTGGTGATGAGCGCTTGGCACAGGGACTGGAAATTTATATTCTAAAGATGCATTGCATTGCTTCATATGGACAAAACCAATTGTGGTGGCTCCCTGTTCTTATTCAGATAATGAGAGAAAAAAAATCAGTCATCCATTTTTATGGATGCAAATTTGAAAAATAAACTATTTTTAATGCTTATGTCTCAGTTTTTAAGCTGAAAAAATACATGCAAGTAATTCTGTAAAATAAAACTCTTAAGGTTGAAATATGAGAAATCTAAGTGTATAGTCCCTAAACAGCTTATAATTGGGGGTGCTATCTTAAATGAAACACCTGTTAATAGGGTACCTCTATTTTAGTTATGAGCAAGTAAGTCTATAGAACTCTGCTTTCTTCTTGCTTGACATATCTCTGCCCTTGTTCAACAGCAGAAACAGCCTCTGAAAAATGGTTTCCTTCTCACCAGGAGAATGGCCTCTCACTTGGCTTTCCAACTATTGATAAAACCTGAACAATATACAGAACTCTAGCTATAACAGAGTCTGGGAAAACAATGTTTAGCTTTCCTGCCTCTGAAGTGTAAATATATGAAGGAGGATGGAAATGAAGATACTGAACAATCATATACAACACATGTGTAGAACAAAAATAATGTAAAAATTATTTTTTAATAATAAAGAGTTGGAATATACACTCTAAATCCTCTTCTGTTTTCCATAGTTGATTTGTTTTTTAGCCAGTAGGAGATTTGTCATGAAGTGCTGCTGGGGGAAACACTTGTAGAAGGTAAGGAAAGGGAGCAAGATTAGGCAGAGGGAGATACAGTCTTAAAAAAGTATCAGCTGACTTTACTGGGATGAAACTTCAGAGCTGCCCCAAGTTAGGTCAAAAGGGCCAGTCCTTTACCCCATGTCAGTTAGGCACTGTTTGAGGTCTGCCTTGAGAAGAAAGAATGGCCTTGGGTGAGGCATGTCTCATTAGATAAGGCAATCCCCCAAAGGGACTGATAGGTGAGGGAGATCTGTTGGCAATATTTCTGCATTTGGGTTAATAGGGCTTTTAATCCTACAGGGGGTCTAGGTGATATAGGCAGCATCTTTTACAGACCAACCTTTGTGTGGCTTAGATCCATTTCTTCATAGAAGGTCTGAGAAAACTCTAATGATTACAATGGACCTGCCTTCCTGATGTCTTGACTGTCATCTCTGAGAGTTCTCTCTTAGGTCACCATGGCTTTCTTGGACTATTTATTATCAAATTGACCAAGGGAGCAAAGAGTGGCACCCAAGTTGGTCACTTAGGTGCTAACCATATTCTTAAATGCTCTCCCTGTGTAATAGCAACCCAACTTTTTCTTAATGATCAAGGTCAATAACTCACTTCAAAATGGTGACTCTTCTTGCCTGCTAGTCCCTTGATACAGGAGACTAATTGCTTAGGTAGCAATTATAGTTTATGGTTCAATGGAACACTTGCCAATTGACAAAAGCATTCCCTAGAAGAAGAATTCATTATTTTGTTAGAAATTAAAAACATTATTTTGAAAGTGTTTTCCAACTAAGAATATTTTAATAGTGGAAAGGAATGTGCTATATGGTTATATTCAGTGAAAATAATTAGTCAACCATTGCTAGAGATGAATATCTGGTTTAATGTAATGGCACATAGAGTTTTATTTAATGGAGTTGTTGATTTTTCTATACTATTTTGTTATGAATGATGATTTATGAACGGCACATTAACATGATGTAAAGGTATCTTCTTTCTGTGTGTATATGTTAGAACATCTATGCAGAACAAAGCTTATGGTAGAGAGATGAGCTTTGAAGACTTCTCAATTTTCACCATAATTAAAAAATAAAAATTTTAGAGAAAGACTAATATTATTATATCTAATTTGTAGAAGAGCAAGATAGAAGAAATAATGAACCCATTATAATAAACTGACACACTCCTGCTTTGAGCATGTGCTCTGAATGACAGCTAAAAGTAATATTTTCCATTGAGTAGAAGATTTTTTTATATTGCTCATCCAATATCAAGAGTGCTAATGCTTAAGAATATCTCAGAATGCAAATAAGTCAAAATTCCTCTTTTGGGCAATGGAAGAATGGAAAGAAAACTATAAGATTACAATATTTAAAATCATGTATGATTTGACATATATGTATTTATGAAAGGTACATAGTTATGCATGTATATATATGTAAAAAGAAATTGGCTTTTCTAAGAGTGTGGATGCACCCGAAGTTATATTCACTGTAGACTGGGTATTTGGAGAAACCAATGAGTGATTAACATTTTCTGTGTATACCCAAAGGTTAATTGCGCTGAAATAAAATCCCTTGCACTTTTAAGAGTGAAGGTCTAGAATTTTTGACTACTGAGTTATCTTTATAATCCTCAATTTTAATATATATTTGTTACTTCCTTCCAGTGGATATATTTTCTTTCTTCCATTTTCATTCAACTGCAACAGCAAATTAACTATCTCCAGTTCTTTCAGTTTCTTGCACAAATAAGGAAGCTTCCCCACAAAATCAGTTTAAAATCATGTTTGCAGAATATTGGCAAGTTGTTAGCATCTGGTTGCTAAGAGTGAGTGTTGCACTCTCCCAACATTTTCTTATAGACACTTGGTCTGTAATATAGAATACTGAGGTATTCGTGTATTGGATATTCTATATTTTGCATTCTTAACTTTTGGGAATGAACATTCTTATTAAGCCAGAATAACACAACTTGGAATTTCTTCAGCAGGTGGAACTTTAAAAGACTTTATTGATGAATGAACCAAGTGATTATAACTAAAAGGAAGTAACCCGACACTCATTACCACTTGTTTTTGGTTCCAAATTTTACTGTAGAAAAGTGATGTCCTCTTATTGTTGTGTAGGGGTTGAGTTATCATTATTTCTTTTTTTTTCTCTTTTCCTTACTTTGATATGATTTTCTAAAACTTCTGCAAATAGATTGGACCTATAACTCTAGTGTATTCACAAGAAAATTTTCACTGAGGAGTCTCACTAGAAAATTCTAAGCTCAAATAATTTTTCTTGTTGAGTCTTCAGTCATTGAGTCTTAATTAGAAAGTACTTCTAACAAAGAGTGTATAAAAGGGAGTATCAAAAAAACTTCGAACATTCCTGTTAGGTGTGAATGCATGAAATACCTTCACATAAAAAAGCCACAACAAAGTAAGGGATAAACAAGCTGGTATTTCTTCAAAAGCATAGGTCACAAGTACTTATAGGTGGAAAGATACATCTATTGGAGCAGTAGATTTGGGATTCTCTTGAAAATTATGATTGATACCTGTCATATAATGATGTATGATCAAGAGAGAATCTATCCTGAGGTATTTAGATTCTGCTATTGTTATTAAATCAAAGATAACAGACTGTCTTCATCATTGGTGATCTAATCAAGGAAATAACAATCAAATATTTAATATTGGATCATTCTTCCATCATTTGTACAGTGTGCTTTCTTTTTCACCGTAACACACAGTATTTCAAAGACAGTAATAAGTAAAAGGAAACTCTACTCTTCTGTTGCACTATGCATTTTTTAGGTCTCAGCTCAACCATCAATAACTCAGAAAAGATTTCCTAACCTCAGTGATCAATTTAATTATCTAAATTTTATATCATTATAGCTTCATTGATAGCCAGTTCTTAATACTTACCACAGTTGTAATTTTACATTTTGTGAAATTATCTGATGGCTGACTCTCCTATTAAATTGTGAGCTAAGTGACAGGTATTTTGTTCTTTGGTTTTATTTCTCTTTCTTTTGGTGGAGAGCAATTTGGTGGTTTCATCATTCTCCACCCAGAGCCTAGTAGAGTGCATGGGAAATGGAAAGCAGATGAAATGTATTTATGACTTCATTGACTGAATAATGAATAAGATAAGAATTGAAATCCTTATTGATTTTAATGATCTAGGTAGTTGTCAAGTTGAAAAATGGAGAGGACCTAGTCAACAGGGATTTGTGGTTATTTTAGCATTGCCCCTCAAAATATCAGAAAAAAATTGCAGTGAAACATAAAGCATATAAGCAATATTTAAAAGGATTAGCTGTGCTAACAAAGCCAATAACCCAACAATATGTTAAATAGCTCTGTATATCAAAAATGAGAGAAAACCCAGCAGTGAGCTGGGTGGATGCTTCACTGAAAGCTGAAAAAAAGAGGGGCGAGGGTGGGATAATGATCAAAAGCAATGTACAAGTAACAAGGTCCAAAGCCAAGGTGAAGGTATGAAAATGGGGGCAGTAGCAGCCTGTGTAAGCACATAAAAAGATTTCAATTGTATGAAATCTGCACTCTAGACTTTGGTATTTTTAAAGCTTCTTCGATGATTCTATTGTGTAATCAAGGTTGAGAACCACTGACTAAGAAAATTTATCTTTGTATACTTAACAGTGTAAACAAAATCTCTGTAAAAGTCCTGCTACAAATAAAAAAAAAAAAGGATTCTGCATACTGACAATTCAGAGAAGAGGAAAGATGAATAGCCATAAAATGAGAAGGTGTAAAAAACATTTTCCAGTTAAGGGGTAATCATAGAAGTAGAAATTAAAACATTGTTGAATATTAGTCCATACTCAGTCATAAGCAGTAAAAAAAAAAAGAACCTTAGTTATTAGAGAGATTGTAGAGAAATAGAAACATCTGTAGATTACTGATTTTAATGTAATAATAAAATTACTTAGGAACATTTTGAGTTAGGACCAAAGGCTTGATTAGTTTTTTTTAACGCAGGAAAGGGATTCAAGAATATAGAACCTATGTCTCCCTTCCATCAGTGTTCTCTTTGGCCATTCAGTGTACTCATTCTTAACATGTGTGTGGTCTGAAGCTTGTGGTTTCTTTCAGCCAGAATTAAAAGCTCTTTGTCACTTTTAATATTGACACTTAGGAGAGTGTGTATAGGAGATATTAATAAGGATATTACTTTCCTACATTTCTTTTTTAAAAAAGATTTTATTTATTTGTTTGAGAGAGAGCGCACATGTTCATGAATGGGGGTTAGGGCAGAGGGAGAGAATCTCAAGCAGACTCCCCCCTGAGCGCAGAACCCCACCCATGGCTTGATCTCAAGACCCTGAGAATCATGACCGAGCTGAAATCAAGTCAGCCGCTTAACCGATTGAGCCACCCAGGCGCCACCCCCTACATTTCTGTACTGCTTTGCAATTTAAATTTAAAGCTTTCACATGCCCTTTCCTGCTCCTAACTACACTGTAAATTAGAAAATAAGTGATATTATCCAAATTCACACGCTGAGAAATTTGGGAGAAAATTATTTGCAAGATACCCATCTTGTAAGTAATAATCAAAGCTCAAACCTGGGTCTTAGGATTTCTAGTCTAATTCTTTTGTCAGCATATGACAACAGAGATTACTGTAGTTTTGTGTCATTTATTTCTTAGCTGCTTTAAGTAATGTTTGAATAACTAACTTGTTAAGGAAAATAATTAACTGGCAGTTTCCTTTAAAAAGAGATAACCATGAGATAATATTTTTGTATGTTTTAATCTTACATTTTAGCAAAATATAAGCACATTGTACTACTGTATGAATGAACTGCCTGCCATTTCGCTCCTAGGTTGAGCAAAAATTTCCATAAAAAGAAACTTCTCAGGGTAATTGCATTGAATCTGGAAACTACTGCAAATATTTTTAGTTTGGCATGAAACTGAAGTCAGCAAAACAATTAACAATAAGTTAAAGACTTCTGGTTTCAGTTCTGATATGTAATGAGGTTCAAAGTCCTCAGTTTCTTTCTTACAACAAGGAAAAGCTGAATACAAAAAATGAAAATCAATATCTTTTATTTGACCCATGGGAGAACTGGGGTTGCAGGGAAAAGTGCCACCCTGAAAATCTGGAGAGACAGGAGAATTCAGTGAGTTACAAGTGAGATTTGTTTACCTGGAGCAGAAGTCTTTGGTGTCATGTATCAAGGATGTCTTTTGTTATCTGTATTTTGATGTTTTAACATCTGGGACCTTGCTGACCCTGGAGGAACTCTCTTCCCAAGGTTAGCCAACACCTGGAGATAGTAAGCAACCTGCTAGCAACTGTGCTTTTCAAATGCAAACAAACCAATCCCAAGCTCACCCCCAACCACCTCCCTTATTAGACCCTTATACCTACCAAAGAAATTGAGTCAAAAATTTCCAAAAAAGAAAGTGACAGGCTCAGATTGTTTCACTGGTGAATTCTACCATATATTTAAGGAACAAATAATATCAATTCTCTACAATCTCTTCCATCAAATAGAAGCAGAGGGAACATGGCCTAACACATTTTGTGAGACCAGCAGTCTCCTAACACCAAAACCAGTAAAGACATTACTAGAGAACTATAGACACATATCTCTCATGAACATAGATGCAAAAATCTCCAAAATATTAGCAAATCAAATCCAGTAATGTATACAGTGTATAAATTATATACCATTACCAAGTGGGATTTTTCTCAGGTGTGCAAGGCTGGATAAACATTTGAAAATCCATCAACCAATGTAACCTATCATATCAACAAGGTAAGGAGGAAAATCATACGATTATATCAATTGAGGCAGAAAAAAAAATTGGTAAAACCCAACAGTTATTGATAATAAAAGCTCTTAGCACACCAGGAATAGAGGGGAATTTGCTCAACTTGATAAAGAACATCTAGAAAAATTCCTGTAGTAATGTTGATAGTCAAAATGATGTGATGTAAATGGCACTTTTGTGTTTTTCCTCCCAAAACCTATAACCTCAGACTGATCATGAGTGAAACATCAGGGAAATCCCAGCTGAGGAATATTCCACAAAATATGTGGTCAGTAGTCCTCAAAATTGTCAAAATCCTCAAAAACACAGAGAATCTGAGAAACTCTCACAACTTAAAGGTGTCTAAAGAGACATGATGACTAAATGTCAGGTAATATCCTGAAAAGGATGTTAACTGAAAAAGGCAATTAGGTAAAAACTAAGGAATTATGAACAAAGTATGGATGTTAGTTAATGATATGTATCAATATTGGGTCTTTAATTATAACAAATGTATATGCTAAGCTAATGTTAATGATAAGGAAACTAAACATAGGTATATGAGAACTCTATTATCCTTGTAATTTTTCTATAAATCAAAAATGATTCTAAAAATAATTAAAAAAAAAGATATCAAAAGTATCAGATGTCAATATCAACATTTTCCAAACAGCTGTGTGTTTTTACAAGTCTTTGCTATAGACTCTGTCTTAGCTCGCTCTTAAATTGTATATAAACTTTGTTCCATGCTCTGAGGTTCTCTCTACCTTCTTTATACTATTTGTTTGTCACTTGGGTAGAGTGGACAGAACAATTTGGAAAACCTTGTACTTGTCTCCTATTGAAAGCATGCCTTGTTTTATAAGAAATATTTGAATTATAAAATTTCTTATATCATTGTAATAAGCAAAGAACTTTTTTTTAGCAGTGCTAAAGCACATTTCCCAAAAGTATTGAAATGAAATAGTTATTTCTGTCACTTGCTTCCGGATTTGCCTTGCCTTCCTTAGCCCTTTACAGCTACAGGCACTGAGGCTGTTAAGTGCCAGATTAAGTCCTGCTTTCTTTCTGAGCCAGCCCTTATTTATTAGTCTTTTGAGCTTGAGGAGGTGAAGTGTGAGCTTTCTACCCTTGTGCATGGTTAGATAGCAAGTCAGGTCCTGTAGATTTGATTCCCACATGCACTGGCTTCTTCCTCTTTCCAAACTTGCCTGTGTAACCAAAGTGCCATAATGCCTTCTGGCTTAGCCTGAAGTGGAGGTAATAATACTAATACAGTACAGAATATTCTGTCACAAATAATAATCCATCCCAGTTTCCCAGGAGGGTTATTCAATATTTGAAAACAGTTATCAGGTCACCCAGAAATGTATTTTCCCCAAGTGAAGTATACACATAAATGGCTCCAACATCTTGATTGTCCTTCCAGAAAGGGATCTTCCTTTCAGATATGATCCAAAAGACAGGACTTTATCCCAGTGCCAAACCCACTTATCACCATCAAGTGTTTATGAAAGTACTAACATAACTAGCATATGGAATGATTTGCAGATTACTTAGAAATGCCAGAGAGTGTTGCCTTTTAAGTTCTAAGAACTTTGTAAAACAATTAGAAAATAATGAAGCATATGACAAATCCCCATTGAGTGACTAGCCATGAAATCCTCTGAGAATTAAGAAGAATCAGAGGTCACTTCAAAACTTGATATAAATAGGGAAGGCTTTCTGGAGAAGCTGGACCTTGAAGGACACGAGAAATGTTTTCTCATAGGAAGAAAGCTATTTTAAGTAAGGGAGAAGGAATACTCAAATCATTACCAGGGGCTCATCTTCTGTTTAGACTTCAGTATGCAACATGAGACAAGTAGCTTCAAATATGAGAAGCTTGAGAAAAAGGTAGATGATTCTGCACACAGGAATTCTCCACCAGTCCAGTCAGACTTCTTATGACCTTTAGGAATTTCAGGGAAAATTCTTTTTTCTACCCCTTTAGCCCTCAAAGGCCTCACTCTCAGTACAACAGAGACATAGGTTGAATAACCAACACAGACACCAAAGCGTTCTAAAGATCATTTATGGTCTAAAATAATAAATCTTGAATCCTTGAAACTTTAGAGTCACCCATCCCAAATGTGGGGCTAATTTGGTGTAAAAGGCTGTGGAAAATTAAAAGCCTTAGTCACAGCAAAAAAAGACTTCTAGGATTCTGATCTGACCTTCTACAACCTTCACTCTGACCACTAACTTTGTGATTAGATTATTTTGAATTTTTGTCCCTCTGGGCATTCTTTCTGATAACAATAATAACTAATTGTATTAGTCAAGGTTCTCCAGAGAAACAGAACCAACAGGATGCGTGTGTGTGTGTGTGAATACACACACACATTTTTATAAGGAATTGGCTCATGTGATTATGGAGGCTGAGAAGTCCCAACATCTGCAGCTGGCAAGCTGGAGACCCAGGAGAGCTGATGGTATATTTCCAATTGGAGTCCAAAGGCCTGTGAACCAGGTGAACCAAATAATGTAAATCCTAGTCCAAGTCTGAGTCTGAGGACCGAAGAAAACCAGTGTCCCAGCTTGAAGACAGTCAGGTGGAGAGCAAATTCTCCCTTACTCAATCTTTTGTTTCATTCAGACCTCCAAGGATTGAATGAGACCTATCCACACTGGGGAGAGCAAGCTGCTTTACTCAGTCTACTGACTCAAATGTTAATCTCATTCAGAAACATACTCTTAGACATACCTGCAATAGTGTTTAATCAAATATCTCTGAAGGCCCAGCCAAATTAATACATAAAATTAGCCATCTCACTAATATTTACCAAGAACCCAATATATTTCTGCCACTTAAACTGGACTTTTATCACATTCAACTTAATCTCAGAAACTCTGAGAGGTCAAGTCTAATTATTATCTCTACTTTTCCAAATGAGGAATCAGAGGTACAAAGCTGTTCAGTATCCTTTTTTTTTTTTTTAAAGTTTTATTTATTTATTCATGAGAGTCAGAGAGAGAGAGAGAGACGCAGAGGCAGAGGGAGAAGCAGGCTCCCCGCCTAGCAGGGAGCCCGATGCGGGACTCGATCCCAGGACCCCGGGATCATGACCTGAGCCGAAGGCAGACTTAACCATCTGAGCCACCCAGGCGCCCCCAGTATCCTTTTTTTTAAAGATTTTATTTATTTATATGAGAGAGAGAGAGCATAAGCAGGGAGGAGAGGGAGAAGCAGGTTCCCTGCTGAGCAGGCAGCCTGACGTGGGGCTCGATCCCAAGACTCCGCGACCATGACCTGAGCCGAAGGCAGATGCTTAACCAACTGAGCCACCCAGGTGCCCCAACTGTTTGTATCTTTTCCAGATATCCTACCTATAAGTGGTGGAACAATATCTATCTGGTCCCCAGAGCTGGTGAAACTACCATGTCATGCTAACTGACCCTACTGTCTCTGTATCTTGTGTCTAATGAACCAGCCAAAGGACTACAGTTCCAGCTTTGGTAGCAATGATTGCTTTAATGAAAATGGACTTAAATCACAATTTTGACTATATATTATACACGGTAAGCTTGGCTGAAGAGCTGTTATCCCTAATATTATAAGACGATTGTGGGAAAGGAAAATCACAAAGCTTTTTGGGGGGTGGTCTAGAAAATCTAACCACTAGAATATGGAGCATATGAGGGTGAATGATAGTAAATAATGACTAAAATCCAATGACACCTGTAAGAGTTGAGATGTAGTGCCCTTTAGAGTTGGCCTGATTCCACCCCTTGGTTTCTTTAAGAGTAAATTGAAATCTAAGAAAGTTGGTTTTGTGACTAACCCAAGGCTCCATAGATTTTTAGACCTAAAAGGTGAAATTATGGAAAATCTTGAATAATAGTGGCCAAATACATACTCTATGTTCTGGTAACACCAAACTACTTATAGTTCCCTGCTCACCTTTCCACACTGCTGCATACATTTATTAAATGATGTGCTGAAGTCTGCTCCTAGCTGCTGGAAAGAGCCAAGTATGCACATATTCTTCCCAGAGTCCACTGTGAAACATTTAGCAGCTGACCATTGCCTTTTTGCCCCTGGTCTGCTGATCACTTTTCTTCCATGAACTTCCCTATTTTCACCTGGCTTTATTTTCAAAGCTATTCATCCATCCATTACAACTCAGCTAATGTGTAACCTCTACAATTAATTCCTAAACCTTTTCTTGATGCTTTAATAATACTTCATGCATATATCTATATCATTGTCCTTTTTATTATTTTAAAATTGTTTTGTTGTGTCTGAGCTTCTCAGAGATAGAACCTGTGTTTTTTAATCTTTGTATTCTCAGAATAGAACAGAGATCCCATCATATTGTTGATGGCCAGTAAATGAATGTTTGGCAGGGGATCTACTGAAAGTTTTTGAGCCCAGGATTTGTTAGTGATCAGATGTGATAGAAGTCCTTGCTACATAAGGTGTGAAGGCTGGGCCAGCAATACTAGCCTCCCTTGGAAGCCAGCTAAGAAAAGTAGCATCTCAGGCCCCACTGGAGACCCAGGGAGTCAAAATCTGTGTATGATCAAGGTCCCCAGGTGATATGCATAGCCCAGTTTGAAGAGCACGAGCCAAAGAGCAGGAAAGAGTAAAAAGAACAGACTTCATTGTTTTGTCATCAAAGGATGTTTCAATATTTTCTTCTTTACAAATTCCTATGAAGAGATCAGAGGTCAGGCACAGGTAAAGCATATTAGTTTTCTCAAAGAACAGTGGAACAAATTGAGAATTGTTTATGGAAAATAAAGTCCTATTATTCAGAGAAGGTAGGCATTTCTTTAGAAAGCTCATGATGGAAAAAAAAAAAGGTCATGATGAGACATGAAGCAATGAACTTGTTTTCTATTGCATTTTTGGGACAAATACGTCTTAACTGTATGTAGACACACATAGGTCCATAAGCAGCCTTAATTCTCAAGTAGCCCAGTGAGGCCTTCAACTCAGGCTTGTCTTCCTCATAGAACCTTTTAAAATCTTCTTTTTGTTCATTATTTCTAATAATCTTGTTCTTCAGGGCTAATCTTGATGATAAATTCCAGTCAGTTAATCTAGTAGATGAGTTGTAGTGTGATGACATGTAGATAATAAGAGTATAAAATGTACATAATGATTATAATGTGCTAGGCACCACTTTACATATATCTTCATAACAACACTGTGGAATAAGTAGTATTCACGTAGGCTTCCTCAGTTTACAGAAGAAACTGATGCACAGAGATAAAGTCTTTATCTCTGTTCGCATACCTAAGTGGCAGGCTGGGATTCAAGATTCAAACCTAGTGACTGACTTCAGACACCGTGCTCTGAAGGACTCAGCCAAGGTTCTTCCAACTTCAATATATATCAAAATCATGTGGACTGCTTGTTAAAATGCCTTTCCAAGAATTTCTGATGCAGTAGGACTGCAGTGTGTCCTGGGAATTTGTGTTTTGTGAAAACTTGACATGACCGGAGCCATTTTTAAATAACGTCGGAGCCGCTACAGCAGAGAACCTGCCTTATTTGTCTCTATTTAAACTGGGACCAAACCTTTGGACTGGGCAAAATGGCAATTGTTTTAAGCAACTGTGTGAGAAGTCAGCAGAAGAAGAGACATCCTAAACGCAAGACTGATAGTTGTGGATTTTCTGAAGGTAAAATCAGTAGTCGGTCAATGTAGAACCTAGATTAGCTTAATTGGTGGACGTTCTTAGAAAGTTTTTTTCCTTTTCTTCAACTCATGTAATTGTCTCTTCCTTTTCCATATAAAACCTCTTTGCTTTCATATTACCAGTGGGAGACAGTTTGAGTTTCTACCTGAATCTTGGCTCCCCGAATTGCAATTCTTTAATCCCAAATAAACACTCCTTTGCCTCTCATTTTGGCTCTTTATTTTCAGGTTGACAATTTCTAACAAGTGCCCAGGTGACTGGGACAGGCATCACACTTGGAGAATCACTTCATTATGAGACATACTATGCCTCTGTGTTTGCTAATTTTTAACTTACATAATTATGTTTTAAATTGTCCTTTTGTAAGAAGAAAAAGCTAGACCCAAATGAATGATGTAAACTGAGAATCATCAGATGGTTTGAAAATAACATTTTGGAATTAAGTAAGACACCTTTTGGAATTCCTCATATCAGACTTTACAGCTAACTCTTTTGCAGTAATTCTGTTCAGGCAATTCTGTTCATAAATTTTTCTATTATCCCAGAAAGAATAATTTTCTAAATATTTGGTTTATGGAAAATGTTAAATCCTGGTGCTGAAATAATAAGCAATATAACAGGTTCAGTAGGATGGGTTAAAAGTAGCCAGTGACCTAGACACTGTATTTGTTTCCTCTTTGTCGCTGATTACCTGCCTGCCCTCTGACAGGTCACATGACCTCTACTACTTTTCTGTGAAATGAGAATCTTGGACTAAGTCTAATCGTTTCCTTTGTTTTAATCCTGTGGATGGACAATTCAAGGCGGAGCACCAGTAATCTCCCATCAGAGACCAGATTAGAGGGCCTACTGCAGAGCCACTGTATGATGTTGCAATGATGCTTATGGCCTCCTTGTTACTAAAAAGGAGGAAATAAAAGAGAACTCTGCCAGCAGTCTACTAATCATGAATCCATGCAACAGTGACAGTTAATCTTCTCTTCCTATTAATAGATGCAAATGCCTAGGGGCTTAACATTTTCCTACTAGCTTAATAAGGAGAAAAAGATTGAAGGGGAGGCAGACAGAGATGCCTAATTGCATAGCCAGCAGCTATTGCAGCATTGCTCAAAGGGACAAACTCAGAAAGAAGAGAAAGAGGCAAGATGGTAATTCAGCATTGCCCATGGCAGCAAGTTGCTCCCGAAGGAAATTAAAAGCAAGTCATTTTGATCTGTTTTGGTGCATTTCTAGGAGCACAGTCAACTAAAAACCCAGATGAACTTTCAGTCACCACTGTACCTGCCCGGCTCTATAAAACAAAGCTGAAACTATATTGATCTGTCAGAATACGCCATGGAATACTCAGTACAAGAACGCAAAAATTAAAAGAAAATAAAGTGATGTTTCCCTGCTCTATAAGATCCCTGTGATTTCCAATTCAGAAAGTTATCAGATGTTTCACAGACATTTGAACACAGGAAGCTTGTGACAGGGAAAGGCCATATGAGTCTGTAAAGTGGAAAACATTTCACATATATGTAAGTTGTGGCATTTTTTTTCTAGTTCTATTTCTAAATTAAATGAATTTTTGTCACATCTGAAGTACAACATCCTGACAGTTACTTCGGGTTCTTGGAGTTCAAAAATAATTTGTTCCCAGTAGAGAAAAATAGTACCTTGGAAATAACATATACATTAAGAAGAAATAGAAGGTTCTATAAAATAGACCAAATCTTGCACGTTGAATAAATTTATTTTTGAACAACTTCCTCACTAAGGAATAACCACCATACAGACTATTAGAATGACGACCATTAAGTTTCTATGCTGATATTACAGGTAATGTCTTAATGAACCACATTGAATAGAATCGAATTTGTGCCCAGGAACTACTCAACAATTTTAAATTAAATGGTCATGTTTGCATGCTTACTGTGAGCCAGGTCGTCTGCTAGATGTTGAGCACACAGCTGTGAAAAGTTAATTGCCTTAGCCTCAAGTAAGTTAGTGAGAAAGCAAGACTGTTGTTTACAAATAACAGAACCACCCCTGGTTAACTTCTTGTGTTTCCCCAAGAGGGAGAGTCTGGATTCTGGGAAGCCCGAGGTAACTCATGTCTGCTATAATTCTAATGAAAGTTTCTATAAGTTAGCACAAATATAAGAGATTTGCCTCAGACTATTCGGGAGGCAGGGAAGGGCTTATAGAGGGTCCTACCATTTGAGCATATGTTGAAATCATGAGCACTTTCAACATTACAAAATATTGCCAGATTGTTTGCTAATGTGGTTATCTTAACCCACCCCCACCAGCCGTATAGGAGTTCCTGGTCCTCCACTTTCTGGCCAACAGCTGACATTATCAGACATTTAAAGTTTTGCCAATATGTAGGTATGAGATTATAAACCATTATGGTTTTGTTTTGCATGCTTCCATTTCATAGTGAGGTTGAGGATTTTCTTTTGTGTTTATTTCATATTCAGTTTTTTCAATTTCACCTTCTGTGATGTCTGTTTATGTCTTTTGCCTATTTTTTCTATTAGGTAGTTTATAGTTTTTCTATTGAGTTGTAAAGCACTTCATTATAAATTCCGATTATAAGTCTTGTGTCTGTATTACTGATGATATAGAGTAGGCTATGTTGCACTAATAAATAACTCAAAATGTCAGTGAATTAACACATCAACATCTTGTTTCTGGCTTGACACAAATTCTACTTCAGGTCCAGACAGCTCTTTTGGGATTGAAGTTGAACTATGGCACATTTATGATCAAGTCAGGGAAAGAAAAATGGAAAATTGTTCATAGACCATTCAAAATTCATTGGGCATAAGTAGTCATATGGCTCTGCCTTGCAACAAAGGATGGGGAAATATAGGGGAAACTGAAACATTTGACGAGGATATTATCTCTGTCACCAACACCTTTTATCATATATGAAATAAGTTACTAATGTAATAATGATATTTATTATGAATAGGTGTGTCCCTTCATAAAATTACATCCCCATGGTTATTGAACTGGTCATGTTTTTGTCTTTTAAAATGTTGATGTGATAAATGATATTAATTTATGTTTAATTGTTAAGTCATCCTAGCAGTAGTGGTAAAAATCCAACTTACTCATGACCTGCTCTATTTTTATATGTTGAAGGACTCAGGTTGCTAGTATTTTAGTTAGGATTTTTGTACTGTATCCATAATACTGAACATCAATTTACCTTTCTTATAATTTTTTTTCCTGAATTTTTCA
>NC_138371.1:69442637-69455969 GCF_054177405.1 Leptonychotes weddellii | reverse complement strand
GTATATATATACCACATCTTCTTTATCCATTCATCTGCTGATGGACATCTTGGCTCTTTCCATAGTTTGGCTATTGTGGACATTGCTGCTATAAACATTGGGGTGCACATACCCCTTCAGATCACTACATTTGTATCTTTGTGGTAAATACCTAGTAAATCCCTTATATTCTTAAGTTTGTAGGGTTGTTTTTCAGGGGTGGGTGAGGGGGAATGTATAGATTACCATCTACTGATTTAATTTCTTAAATAGTTATAGATATATTCAGATTTTCTTTTTGTGTGTGTGTGTCAGTTTTACTAATTTTATTTTTCTTATAAACTTTCCATTTCATCTGTTTTGGCATAAAAGCAATTACAAAATTCTCTTTCACCTATGTTGTATCTATATTTGTCATCTTTTCGTATTCAGGTCAGAAGTTTGGTTCTATTTTATTTGACTAGTTGACTTAATGAAAACAACTTAATAGTTTTTGAATTGTTTTTTTGTTTTCCTTTTATTAATTTCTGCTCATATTTTAATTTTGTTGTATGTAATGTCTTCTATTAAAAGCTTAGCTTAGCTTATTATTTTTTTTTTGGTTCTCTTTTACCATAAAAACTTTAAGAAAACAAATTTTTCTTTAACTCCTGTGGCTGCATTCATTACATTTTGATTTGTAGTATTTTCTTTATCATTCAGTTCTTTGTATTTTTCAATTCACACTATAAATTTTTAAATTTTTAAGATTTTTATTCTTTTATTTTTGTCAGTGAGTTATTTTGAAGTGGTTTGTTAGTTTTACTTTTAGGTGTATTTTTTTTCTGATTACTCTAATTTTTTGAAATTACTTTCTAACTTACTGGATTGTAATTTATATGAAACCATTATTAAAATATTTTTAAGACTGTCTTTATGCCTTAAAATATAACATTTTATTTATTTTTTAATGAAAGCTTGGGAAGTATGCATTCTTTAACTTTGCAGATAGAGAAATCAAGTTGATAAATTGTATTGTTAAAAATAGTTTCCATGTTTGTGTTAGCTTCATCTATCAATTAGTGGGCAAGTTAAAATCTCTGTTTGCTAGAGAATATTTGCTTTACAAGGCCATGTTAATATGTACTTTTAAGTCAAGAAAGGTACAACACTTCTGATAAAATGAACCTTTGATCCTTAAGTAGTGAGCCTTTTGATTCCTGACAATGTTTTGTGTCTTAAAGACTCTTTCAGCCTCATATTAGTATATCAACAGCAGCATTTTTTGGGTATTATTTTATTAGGTATTCTTTTTTTTTTTATACTGTGTGTAAAAGGACTGTGCTTTTGTTTTTGTTTTTTTGAAGTAAAATTTATAAAACAAAATGAAAGTTGATTTTCTTTTGCATTCAATCTTTGGTCTCTAAACATGCTTTTTCTATTCACATTTATTGTGATTATTGATATTTGGATTTATTTCAAACACTTGTTATTGTGCCAAGACCTGTTTTTCTCCCCCTTCTTTTTTTTTTTCCTCTTTTATATTACTTAAATTTTCTATAATATACCTGTTTGGATGTTAAGCATTGTATATATATTCTCATGGTTACTTTAAAAATTTTCCATGTTCATGAAGTCTAAACTAAATCAATCTCTACCTTCTTTCTAAATAATATAAAATTTTTTAAATGTCTCATATCTTTCTCTTCATCCTGTCTTACTATTATTTTTGTGCAGGGTCACAGTTCTTTCTAGCTTTTATTACCCAAACAGATGCTGGTGTTACTGTTATTGTTGTTTTATTCAGTTAGTCTTTGATTACATTTATTACACAGTTTCCCATTTCTTTATATTACTGTGTTGTATGTTAGACATCCTGCGGGACCATTCTTCACATTTCCTTTATTCCTGAAGGGCATCCTTCCGAAAGTCCATTTGTGAGAGTCTGTCGGTGATAAAATCAGTTGTGTTTGTCTGAAAGTGTCTTTATTTTACCCTGGCATCTCAATGACTATATTTAAATCGTATTTCTCACTAATAGTTTGGGTTTAATTCTGACTTTTTCAAAGCATCTTAAAAATATTTTTTCCTAAAAAAAAAAAAGAAGAATTCTGCCTCCCTATGCACCCTGAGTCAGACTACTGGAGGTCACACAGACCTCTGCAAGACCGTCCGCTCTCTCACGTTGCATAAACTCTTTTTATTTTCCATCTCTTTCATTTGGGGTTATGCTTTCAGATCCATATTTCCATGTCATTAATTCCATCTTCAGTAGTGTCAAGTATGCTGCTTAACCTGTCCTTGGGGTTGTATTTTATTTTAATGATTGCATCCATTTCCTAAAGTACTATTTAATTTCCTTTCAAATCTGCCTAGACTTTTAAAATTGTATCATGTTCCTCAGCCATGTTCTTCTTTCTCTTTTTAATAGTTGAAGCATTTACTTCATCAGTTTAATTAATTAATTTGCATTTTAAAAATCCTGTCTTTCTCTTTGATATGCTATTTTCTATTCCACATTTTACAATTTAAATGTACAAAATCCTCGTGGGACTGATGTGTGTTGTTTTTACCAACTCTCATTGACAATGTTCACTGCACATTTATTTTATAAATGTGATTTGTGAGCTTATATTCAGCTGATTTTAATCCATGGAAATAATATGAGCCCTGTGTTGTGGGTGAATTCCTTAAGAAATGATTTGTGTTTACCTCAGCTAAGGGCCTTGCCATGCTAAAATCTGGACTGCTTGAACCATTCCTTTGTTTAGGATTTCCTGGACCACACAGGGTATAAATCTGCACAACAAACTAGGGATTATGAATTCTCAGAGACTTTTTTTCCTACTCAGAGCCCTGGACAGGAGAGATGTATTTCTAGCCCATTCCTTTTGCTGGCCAGTAAATAGATCCTTAGCCCATATTTTATAGATTCAGTTTTTTGTGGGGCATATCAACTCTCCACCTTGCTTGGGTCCAAAGCCCTGTCTCCTGTTTATAGCTTGCCTTTTAAGTCACGAGTCTCTCAGCCATGGAAACTGGCATACTCCTAATAACTGATTAAAACTGTTATTTTCGTGCCTTGTCATTTTTGGCCTCTGGGCATATCGCTTAATTTGGAAGAATGCTGTATTTATTCCAGTATTTCTAGATATTTGATAGAGGAAGCATTTTTAGGCTTCCTTGACTCCTAGGTTACCAGAATAGATAGCAGTTTTATGTGTTCCTTTAAAAAAAAGTCACCACATTAAGAACTGCTTCGTTATGTATCACGTCTAAATATGGAAATGCTCAGAGGCAGCAGAATGTACAGTGTCTGGTACCAAACTCTTCAGATTCTCACTCTCATCCCATCACTTAGTTTTATGATCTTGGATACATTGCCTAACCTTTCTCTGCCTTGGTTTCCTCTTCTGTAAAATGAAGATGATGCCTTATGGTCGACTTTAAGAAGTAAGGGAGTCCGTAAACATAGCACTGTGTGTGTACATTAAGCTTTCCATAGAAATTGTTGTTAATCAGCATTTCATATGTAAACAGAGACATAAAAGTACTTGCTCAGGACTTGAAAGTGGAATAATCTACTGTACTGCTGGTGTACATCAGGCTTCTGGGGTACATTGTGAGCTTTATTATTTTGACAAATTTAACCTCATAAGTAGTTTGTTATGTATGTGTGTATTTTTTATTCCCATCCAATTGATGAAGAAAAATGCTCACCCAAAAATTCACACAGCCTTTGCACAGTGCAATAAGAATCAGAATCCAGGTTTGTCTAGCTCCAAACTTGATATCAGAAGACTTCAGTTCAAGTCTAGACTCCATCAGTTATCAGTTTTATAGTAATTATATCGAATACTTATATTGCACTTTCTGTGTGCCAAGAACTGTTCCAGGAACATTTAAACTCACTTAGTTATCATAGTAAGTCTTTGAGAAAGGTACTATCATATCCATCACCCCATTTTATAGATGAGGAAACTGAGACACAGAGAGTTCAGTCACTTGAATGAAGTCACCCAATAAATAGAAAGTAGAGAAAAACTTGAATCAAGACAATCTAGTTCCCAAGTCCATACTTTACTAATCTGTGCTCTAGAACTTGTGTAAGATCCCTGTTCTATCTGAACATTAGGTTCCTCATCTCCGATATGAAAATTACATAATATATTGTAAGGGATTTTTATGAGGATTAAATAACAATACAGAGACCAACGATGGTTTTTTGTTTGTTTGTTTGTTTTTTAAACATGTAGCACCTTAAAATGAAGGTTTCTATATGGAAACATTTTTGTACTTTGGGCAACAATTTAAGCTCATAAGATGAATAAATTATAATTTTCATAGTTTAATATTTATTTTTAATTGTGTTATATCCAAAAGAAAAGGTTGTCAACATTGAGGTGATTATTTCATCACCTTTTGTGGAAAAATGAATTTCATCAGAGTGCTCACATCTTGACTATCATTTATAAATATTTACTTACATCTTCCCCTTTCATTATAACAATGACTAATCATGCATCTCATCTTGATTATAATGAGTGATTTAAGGAACATTGAATTATTTTACATGATTGAGGGTTTGGATATTCAAGAGAGTTGAAAATTGTCAAAAGAGGCACCTGCGAATAGGAGAAATTAGAAATTGTATTGTTCATGTTTGAAATTTGGGGACTTAAGATATGCGTATTATATAAAAATAAAATATATCAGCCTAAACTTCTCATTCCAGTCCTTTCAACTCTCCATTGTATGAAATATTTGTACAGATATTCTTGTGTGGTAAGAAAGAAACTTGGGGAGGTACACATTTTTAAGTATCACACCCAGCTAATGAGGAGAAATGACTGTGGACATTATTTGAATAAAACTGTCCTTAAGGCCATAAATGGTCATGACTGTCAAACTGAGATTAATATTAATCTTTTTATTCAGATGCTTTAGATGGAGCATGTGATCTCTGTGTGTCATATTTTTTCATTTTAAAATGGTGACAAATTTGTTAAGTTTACTTGTATAATGTAGATTTTTATCTCAATTCCTCAGTTTATACTAACAGGTCAAATTTTTTTTTTCAGATTTTATTTATTTATTTGACAGAGAGCACAAGCAGGGGGAGTGGCAGGCAGAGGGAGAGGGAGAAGCAGGCTCCTCGCTGAGCAGAGAGCCCGACCTAGGGCTCCATCCCAGGACCCTGCGATCATGACCTGAGCCGAAGACAGATGCTTAACTGACTGAGCACCCAGGTGCCCCCTAACAGGTCAATTAGAGTGGTGTTTAGCTGCAGGAAACCTGGCAGAAGATTGGTGAGACACCTTAACTCTGATGAGAACAATCGTGAATGCAAGTGGCAGCAGTGAGTTTGCAGAATGCCATGAAATTAATCTATAACACACTTTACAGATAATGGTAACTCAGGTACTTTACCAGGGCATACTACTATTCCTAAATGACTCATTAGAGAGAAAAGAGTTAAAAATAAGAGCTGTTTTATTAGAATCAATTTCTTCAAAGGTAGAGACAACATTTAAACTGAAAACTTGATACCCTTCTCTGCTCTTTTGTTTGTATTTTCTTCTTATAATTTTGTATTCTCTTTATCCTTCCAGTGTGCAAATACTTCTATTTCTCCAATATGTATGATTGTAAAATGTAAAGAGAGTTTTTAAGCCTAACAATGTAATTAAGCCATGTTTCCATTCCTGTACAAAGATATTTACTTTTTATACTGAATGGTCACCTAGAATTTCATGGTAATGTGATCGAATGCCATTTTCCTGTTAATAACCTTTTAAGTTATCTCTATAGTTTGGCTCCTACAAGCAATATGACAATGAACACTCTTGCATTATTGTATATGTGGGACTATTTGTATAGATTTCTAAATAATGAAGTTTTGGGGACAAAGACAATGCACATATTAAATTTCCAACATTTTGCTAATTTTTCCTCCAAAAGCTTAGGCCAATTTATGTAAACATAAGCAAGCGAATGAAGGGAGTTTTCCCTCCACATGGTACCAACATTTTCAATCACTCTTAAGACATGTTTTTTAAATGTGGTTGTATACTTTGTATACCTTTAGTTATGTTATATGATTGTTGTTGATGATGGAGTTTTGATGTGAACAATGTGCAGGATTGTATTTGAAGCATTATATACTATTGCAATTTAACTTGTCCCTCAAGAAACAGAGAGATAAAAAAATAAATTTATATTGAACAAACCATAGATAGTGGTCACATTTATTATTCAGATACAGAAAAGTGAAATTATTACTATTCATTAAAAGGGCAGTTTTAAGATTGACCTAATTTTTATACTTATATCTTTATATATACATATATTATTTCATAAAGAAAGACTTTCTTTCCAATTTCCTGAGTGTAGATGATGAAACGACATTTAAATAAAAAGAGGGAGGAAAAGCAGGTTTTTCAGAATACTAAAATTATTTTTAAAGCCCAGAATAGCTGCCAGCCTTAGAAAATTGAGTCATTTGTGTAAGAGATGATTCTTTGGCGATGGTACTTGACTAATATTATAACACTGAAGACCAGTTGATACAGCATAGTGAATACATGTGATAGTGGGTTTCTAAATATGTCCCTGATTTTCCTTGAAAATCACTTTACATTTTAGAAGTACCAGCTATGAATAAATGTTTCTATAATATACTCTTAATTTCAGGTTTTTTGGAATTATTCATAACAACTTGCTACATAGAAAGTTGTCACAATTGCAAGCTGCTAAACATTACATAAGTTGCTAAATAATTTTATGCAGTATTCTATTAAATAATGTTCAAGTAAAATATGTTGGAACTAAAAAATGGAGTGTATTCAGTATGTTACATTTCATAAAAATTATTTTAAAGTTTTATTTTACAAAATAAAACACTAAATAAAAGCCCCCCAAATATAGCAAATACAGCACTCCCCACAAAAACTATTATCAGTATTCAGTGAAATTTAAATCCAGTATTTTATTTGAGAAGACATAAAACTGTTTACATAAAGAATTGAGTTGCCAAAGCAGATTCATAAGAATTTCATTTAACCAAAGGAAACAAAACTTTCACTGGTACTGCATAGTCTACATGTGTTCAGTGACTAGAATAGTGACCCGCCAGGGTTTGGTAAATTCCGGATTCCATTCCAATGTTTTTATTTCTTCCTGAGTCACTTTTTATAAGTTGGATTTTTTTAGGAATTTATCTTTTTATTTATATACATTTTTAATTTCTTGGTATAATGTTCATAGTAATATTTTTATATATTTGTAATGTGAAGGATTTATAGTAATGTACCCTTTCCCATTCCTGAAATTGTTTTATGGTGTCTAATTTCCTTTCTTAATCAATTTGTGGATCCTTCGTTATATGTATGTCTCCCCTTACATTATTTTCTACTTTGATCTTTATTATTTCCTTCCCTCTATTTTCTTTGAGATTATTTGCTGATTCCCCACCCACCCCAACCAGTTCTTAGAATAAATGCTTTATTAATTTAAAAGTTTTAATTCTTTTAATACATATATTTAGCTTGATAAATTTCCTTTAAAGTAATCTTTTAGCTGAATCCCTTGCATTTTAAATGATTCAGTTAAAAATATTAAAAATCCTCAGTAAGATTTATTGATTCATTTATTTATACTTTGTTTATTTGTTTGTTTGTTTGTTTGTTTAGAGCAAGAGAGAGTATGTGACTGGGTTGGGGAGGAGGAGGAGAGAGAGAGAGAATCTTAAGCAGGCTCCACACTCAGCATGGAGCCTTACTTGGGGCTCTATCTCTCCACCCTGAGATCATGATCTAAGCCGAAATCAAGAGTCGGACACTTAACCCACTGAGCCACCCATGTTCCCCTGAGACTTTTCTTTTGATTGCAAAACATCTATCTATTAATTTGGCAAAATGTAACACTTTTATATTTTTGTTTTCCATACTTGCTAGGATTTAGAAGGTGTATTTAGATTTTCTAAATAATTGCGTCAAGTTACAAAAAATTCTATTAAAATAGGCTAGCTTTATATAGGTCAGAATCATTCATTGTATGCCCCATTTGTTTTAGAACATTAAATATACCTGGCTCCAGTTATAAATGCACTTACTGATTCAGGGTTAACTTGAAATAGTTCCTGCTGATAATCAGTTTCCTTGCCTTCCATCTTTTCTGTTCATCAGCTTGCTGAGGCCAACATTCTTCTTTGGATTTTGGTTCTCTATCTTTATTCTTTAAATTTATATTTATTCACAGCTTTTTCATGAGTGTTCCTGAGGAGTATAAAGGAAACCAAAGGTTCTCAGAATAGTTGCAAAACAAGAAAAACCTGATTTGTAAAGAGATGATGCAGACATATTTTCCAGAATGTCAGTGCAGTCTTTGCAGCTTTACTACCTGTGCTAAATATGTCTAGAGACGCCGGGGACTTAAAAACATAATTTTAATGACTTATCTTCCGTATTGAGTCAGTTTCCCTAAAAACAGAGATTGAAGTGAGGATTTGTGTGGACAAAAGAGATTTGCTAAGGGAGTGACATTAGACAAAACCTGTATGGCAGTGAGAAGAGCTAGACAGGATAAGGAAGCAGCAGTACAAGTCCCTGGTATCAGGTGATTCCAGCCTCCACGTATACCTCAAGGAACTAGAACTTACTCTGCAATGCAGATTCCTTTTTTAATTTAATATTATTATGTTATGTTAATCACCATACATTACATCATTGGTTTTTGATGTAGTGTTCCATGATTCATTGTTTGCGTATAATTCTGTCCCAGTTTTAGGTAAGGACGTTAGACTTTTTTAACCCCCACCGGTCTTTCATTGAATATACACCTGACTGTGTAACCCCAAGCAAACTCCCAGAGAAGTGGTTCCAATTACCAAAGGGCAAGGCTCTGGAGAAGTTGTAGATGTGAGCCTTAAGCAACACTTTTGTCTACTGAGGGATGGGCACACTGAACATACAAGTGATTCCAGTGCATGTGCTTAGGTGCCATCCTATGTTATATCTTCAGTCCCTCAAGAGCTCTCTTTTACATAAGCCAGTGCTTATAACAAATACGTATCTCATTGTTGACCATAACTGCTTATTGTATATAATATTCCTTTATTGTATTAGAATGATTTATAAGAAATTCACTAATCTGTAGTTACACATAAATTTAGAAGGATGTTCTTTTGCTTTTTACATGAGCTTAAAAATATATCTGGGGATCAAATATTTTTTAAAGGAAGACACATTGAAATTATAATGTAATTATAGGGATATTAATGGAATTAGGGAATTCAAAAGACACTGGCTAGCCATTTACCAAAACTGTTTCCCTGTTTTTTCTTGTCTTCTTAGACTATTTCCCAGCCTATTTCTATTGGGAGGGTTAGGTCACTGAATATGGCCAGTAGAATGTGCATGGAAGTGATGTGCATGACTACCAAGCCTGGTCTGTAAAAATCTCCCATTCTGTCCTTCAGATTCTATCTTTCTTTGCATGCTGATTGGATATCAATACACAAGACAATCTTGTGGGACATGTATTCAAGACTACAGAGCCTCCATAAATATGAGCTCCTGAATCACTAAATAAAACATACCTCTTCCTTTGCCTCTATTTGGACTTTAAGCAAGAAATAAACCTCGGGGCGCCTGGGTGGCTCAGTTGTTAAGTGTCTGCCTTTGGCTCAGGTCATGATCCCAGGGTCCTGGGATTGAGCCCTGCATCGGGCTCCTCGCTCTGCGGGAAGCCTGCTTCTCCCTCTCACGCTCCCCTTGCTTGTGTCCCCTCTCTCGCTGTCTCTCTCTCTGTCAAATAAATAAATAAAAATCTTTAAAAAAAAGAAAAAGAAATAAACCTCAATAATATTGAGCTATGGAGATGTGAGGGTTTAAATTCCTGATATTTCTGATATTCCTCCAAACCAAATAATTTTCAAAAAGGTAGAGTCTCCAGAAACATATAAAAATCAGTTAACCAGAAACTCTATAACATCCATTGTCACAGTATCTTGGTTTACCAGAAAGATTATCATCAGAGAACAGGAGATGAAATTCCAAGATGTTTTGAGAAAGAGAAGGTCTTCGATTTCTTTTTTTTGATATCCTAGAAATAAAAGTTTTGCTTGTAAATAAACATGCCACTTGTCTCCTAATGGTAGAAAGGAATGGGTTCACCGACTATGGACAGAACACCTAAACCTCCTATTATAGATTGTAGCGAGGGCCAATCTTTTCTCAAAAACTATACATATAACTTAGTTGGGATTATAGCTACATTATCTCTAAGGTATTTTCTTTCTTATAGCCATGCTTTTAAATCTGATATTTTTTGGGGAAAAATATACTTAACATGATAAAAAGTTTGGCACTACTAACTGAGTCATTGTGACTTCAAAATGAACATTATTTGACTTATCACTGTCTTTCCTTCCTTTCCTGACTACTGTCTCCTAGAATCATACTATATTCAAAATTATGTTTTGGCGTTATGTATGAAGCTTGGGAAATTAAATGTATGTTCTATTTTCAAAGGTCAAAGCATGCACATCTAACAATAAATAGTTATTAAGAATTTATTGAGTTTAAGACATGTTAGAACATTCTAGAATTTCCCATATTTAAATATGAGTGTGATGATTTGAACTATTTCTTCGAAGTCTGTTGTAATAATTCATTCTTCCTTCAATGGGAGATTTCTATAGATCTAAATTGTAGAGGTTTTTTGTTTTTATTTTTTGCTTCAGAAAGTAATAATTGGCTTTGTTGCTTTTTCCAATGAACTATGTGGGAGTAATCTATATGTGTTTTCTAGATACCTAGAGAAACAATCACATATCAGTTTTCATGTCCTTTTACCATCATTATTTGAGATTGTACACAATAAAACAAAAGTCTACCTATAATTATTTTTTATTTTGTTGGTGACGGGGGTCACAGATGTACTTTTGTTAATTTAGGTTTCTTAGGCTCCTCAAGGTCATCAAGTTTCCTTAGCAAATTGCTAAACTGAAAATGAAAAAGCCTAGGTTGTCATTCAGGTTTGCTAAAAGAAAAGACAACATACTTCAAATGGAGTCTCTTATGCTAAGCCCCATGTCACCAAACCAAAACTTAATACCTAACTTAATTTCCATTTTAGCCTCTCCCAAGAATAAAGTCTTAAAACTAGTCAATTTAAAAATGCCTGGTTAGGGCACCTGGGTGGCTCAGTTGGTTAAGTGACTGCCTTCGGCTCAGGTCATGATCCTGGAGTCCCGGGATCGAGTCCCGCATCGGGCTCCCTGCTCGGCAGGGAGTCTGCTTCTCCCTCTGACCCTACCCCCTCTCATGTGCTCTCTATCTCATTCTCTCTCAAATAAATAAATAAAATCTTTAAAAAAAAAAATAAAATAAAAATGCCTGGTCAGCACTAGTGAGGTAATTCGCCTGATAGACCCCTGCCTTCCCTTCAGGGAAGGTGACTTGCCACAACCAATCCTCTTCTTGCTGTTACAGCTTCCTTGTCCTCTCCTTTCTGCATATAGAAGTCCTTCATTTTGTATAGCCCCTCAGAGCTCCTTTCTTTCTGCTAAATGAAATGCTGCCCAATTCATGAATCAATGAATAAAGCCAATAAGGTCTTTACAATTTGCTCAGTCGAATTCTGTTTTTTTGTTTTTTTTTTTAAGATTTTATTTATTTATCAGAGAGAGAGAGACAGAGGCAGGCAGAGGGAGAAGCAGGCTCCTCGCACAGCAAGGAGCCTGATGTGGGACTCGATCCCAGGACCCCGGGATCATGATCTGAGCCGAAGGCAGACGCTTAACCAACTGAGCCACCCAGGCATCCCTCTGTTTTTTTTTAAACGGGTTCAAATTGCATCTGCTCTCTTAAGTAAAATAACTCCTTTTCCAATCATATACAGTGGTATTGCCCAAGTATCTATTGGATATTAAATCTAAGGCACTCTCTCAAAGGTGGCTATGAGATATGATGTGGTTTAAACACTAAGCTGAAGATGTGATCCTGACTAACTGGATAATTTCAGGGAGAGCCATGGAGATTAATTTGTTCTTCTGAATCCATAGATTTATTTAGGTAAAATTTGGATTTCAGGAAGTATGTCAAGATGTGAAGGTGTTACTGGGTGAACTGGGGAGACCCCCTCGACCCTGTGGCCACCTCCTAGCCTATCCTTGGGATGTTGCCAGAGGCTCTTAGTCTCCTTGCAAGAAAAAATTCAAGGACAGACTGATGCAGTGGTCGAATGGTACAAGTAAGTGGAGAGAGACAAAGAGTGTGCACACTCTGGGTGTTCGGTTTCTATCTTTAATTGCCAGTTGTTAACTAGGGGGTGGAATATTCATTACTTGGGGCAGGGATTTCTTGGAAGCAGGGTTTCTCACCTCTTCTTTCTTATTTGGTCTGAGGTTTCCTGTCATGGCACCCGCCATCTTGGGCCTGCCGGGTTTGATCCAGCTTCTTGTGGAGAGCTGCCAGGACAGGCCTCTGACTTGCCTAATAGCTGGCCATTCCTTCCTCAATGCTGTCCTCCAGGTATCCTGTTTGAGCCTAATTAACTGCCTACTCTAACAGAGGGAACTTTGGACATTTAGAGGTGAAGGAGAAACTTGCATGTGTTTAGCCCATAGTATTTGCTAAGGTTTGGACAAGTACTTCATGTATGATGTTTTGTTGAACCTTTATAACAGGCTTGTGAGTTAGATATTATTTCCTCTTATTATACAACAGATGGTCTTACAGGGTTACCAGTGAGAGAAATGCAGAAATAAGAATTTCAATGGGCTCTTTTACTTGAGATCATGCCTGCTTTCTTACTTAGTGCCTTTTAAGAACCTTACTCTGAGCCTTCACCCAGAGACAAAGCACATCTCTCATTGAGCACTCTTGGGCCCTTCGTTCTAGAATTTTCTTACCTTTTGTGAGGCAACAAAGTAGAGAGGGAGAAATCATTTGAAATAAACAGTTATGAGAACACTGGTATAGACAGGGGCCTCCTTGTTTCTTTGTGGAGCTATTAACCACCTGAGAAACTCACGGTCTTATAACCACAGAGAGACAAAACCTATTTTGGAGCTGAATGCTCCAGGCAGTTCCCCCTTAGGTGGCCAAGCCAGATGCAGAAACAGCAGTAAAACCTCTCCTATGTAGCTTCTCCAGACTTATGTCCCAAAATAGCTGGTTTCTCACAGTAACAAGTAGAAACCTTGATCACAAAGTTTTACCCCTTTTAACTTGGTTGGTTCTCTCCCTGCTCCACCCAAATCCTAACAAACATAAAACAGGAGGGTATGAGATAACCCATTGTAAATCCAGCCCTGCCTGGCCAGAATCTCTCTCCTTAGGTCATCCCACCAGCCCTGTGCCTGAGCAT
>NC_138371.1:69331805-69442537 GCF_054177405.1 Leptonychotes weddellii | reverse complement strand
GAACCATGAGAGACGATGGACTCTGAGAAACAAACTGAGGGTTCTAGAGGGGAGGGGGGTGGGAGGATGGGTTAGCCTGGTGATGGGTATTGAGGAGGGCATGTTCTGCATGGAGCCCTGGGTGTTATGCACAAACAATGAATCATGGAACACTACATCTAAAACTAATGATGTAATGTATGGGGATTAACATGACAATAAAAAAATTTAAAAAAAAATTTAAAAAAAGACTTTATTGTATGTTATTTGCACTGTTTAGTTTTATTTTTAATTCAAAAATAGCTTCATGGGACTCAGTGTGGTTCAGGACATGCTACTCCAAAATATGGTACCTTGGCTTATTGTATACTTCAAGCTGTAGGAATTTGAGAAATGGCGTGTGAAGGAAGGGCTTGCTGATCCTCCCCTGAAGCAAGTCAAAAAACCCTCTTGTGAGAGGTACCCTTCCTATACCCAGAGGAAAGGAGCAAGCATCCTTATCTCCAAGACAAAGACACAGAGAAGGCATCTAAATGAACAGACCTTGCTAATTCTCCCCCAGTTTGCTATACTTAGCTCACCTTTGTTCTTTCACCTCTTTCCACAATTTTCTACCCTTCATCAAACCTAGCATAAAAGCAACCATTTCTTTGAGTCTGCATTTCCTTATGAAGACTTCTGTGTCACGTAAGACTTATAGTCAATAAATTCATATGCTTTTCTCTTGTTAATCAGTCTTTTGTTACAAGGGTGCCAGTCAAGAATTTAGATAGGTAGAGGAAAAAGATATTATTTTGTCCCCTACAAACTTGTTCTTCCCATCCTGGTTGCTTGTAGAACCATAGGCATGGCTTGGGGCAGAAAGGTATTTTCAGATGCAAAGCTCAGTATTGATTACCATCTGTGTCTGAAAGAGTAAAAACTTTCTCTTATACTATTTGTTTTTACCATTTCCTAGTTTAGCACTTCACATTTTAAATGGAAAAATTCCAAAGCAAAGAAAATACCTAAAAAGTAATTACTACAACGTACATGACAAGAAGGAAACCTATCAGTAGAAAGGTAGATTTATATTTATATGTCTTCCTTCTGAGTGACATCTGCATTAAAAGAAGTGGGAGAAGAGAGACACTTTGATTATATAAGGAAAAGCTCACAGTGTTTTTAATTAAGAGAAAAGACTAACCAAAGAGCAGAAGTGTAACACTTTTTTTTGAAATATCGAAGTTATTGATGAGAATAGAAAATAGTCTGTGTATGCCCCTTTAAATCATTTTTTTTTTTTTTGCTCACCAACTTTATATTATAGCTGTCAGAGTAGGTGTGGGTTTTCAAGCAAATAAACCCATAGCAATGTATTCATTCATGCTCTATCTCGCCATTTATTTCTCTTTCAAGTGCAGAGGGTTATAACTTGTCCTCAACTTGCACCCTGCCTTTTCATAATTAAACATGGTCTTCCTTCCTTCCTTCCTCCCTCCCTCCCTCCCTTCCTTCCTTCCTTTTTTTAAAGATTTTATTTATTTATTCATGAGAGACAGAGAGGCAGAGGCAGAGAGAGAAGCAGGCTCCCTGCTCAGGAGGGAGCCGGATGCAAGGCGCAATCCCAGGACTCTGGGATCATGACCTGAGCAGAAGGCAGACGTTTAACTGACTGAGCCACCCCTGCCCCTCTTCCTTCCTTCCTTCCTTCATTCCTTCGTTCCTTCGTTCCTTCGTTTCTTCCTTCCTCCCTCCCTCCCTCTTTCCCTCCCTCTCCCTCTCTCTCTCCCTCTCTCTTTCTTTCTTTCTTGAGAGAGAGAAAGAGAGCACACATGCACAGGGGATGGGGATGGGAGTGGAAGAGGGAGAGGGAGATGAGAGAGAATCTTAAGCAGGCTCCATGTCCAGAGTGGAGTCCAGCATGGCGCTCAATCTCATGACCCTGAGATCATGACCTGAGTGGAAACCAAGAGTCAGATGCTTAACCAACTGAGCCAGGTGCCCTAAACATGGTATTTCTAGCAAACCTAGTGTCAGTCTCCTTTAAAGTCCATTTCCATTTCTTCAGTGACTGTTTGTCTCCTTCAGTCACCTATCCACTTGCAGAAATTATAAATTAAGACCCCAAAGATTAAACAAGTTATGTAGTTACTAGCTGAAAGACATGGTGCCAGAATATATCAAGAATTTAGTGAAGTACAAATGCTTTACCAGGATATAATATAATCAAGTAAATCTTGCAAATGGTAAAAGTCTAACAGAAATCTATATATTTATTTCATTGTGTAGATGTCAATATGATATTTGTAAGTATGTATGAAATGGTGGTTTGGGATCTTTTCTAAAGCAACAAATGATCACTATCCATAGATATCCCTGCCATTTTCTTATTGACTGGCAATCTGATATTTAACTAAACTAGCTTAAGCTGAAATGAATTTCAATTGTACAAGATCCTTTGTGAGCTTGAGCAGATTGCAGTTTTAAAATTCAGTAGGCTATGGTACATCAGATATTACCATACTAAGGAAGGAGACTGATTTCTTAATCATCACAAAAGAAAGGAAAAGAGTAAAGAAAAAACCTTGGGCTTGCTAACTGCAGACTTGGAATATTTGTTGCAACTATACAGTAGCAGCAATCGGAAGATTGACCTCTGACTTATAAAAATGTATTGGGAGCTAGCTAAACAAATTATTAGGCTTTGTTAGACAATTCTCAGAGAATACTTTAAGCTAAAATAGCATTATTTCTATGGCAAAAAGATGAGAGATTTGACATTTACTCAGTTACTTACTTACTCATGTATGTTTTCCTCTATCTATTCATTAATAGACACATATTAAGCACCAATCTCTGGAAGTAGAAACAAAAGGTAAAAGCAGATTTCAGGCAGTGATCAGGTTGCTAACACCTAGATTGGTGGGAATCATAATAATCACATGAGACAGGATAACTTTGTTTTAATTTACAAAACAGTAGCTATGAATTGCTTTTCAGTGAACATGTTTGTAGATACACTGATATCATTTTAAATAGAGATATGTCAGGACTTGATTAGTTTTGTCAAGTTTTAAAATTTTATATTTCATGTAGAAAGAGATTGTTTCTAATATCTGCGCAGAACACTCAAAACACCAAATGACCTCACCCTTATCCAGGCCCCCCAAAAGTACAGATTAAAACACTATGAGTAGTAAAATACTTGGGTTTTTCTTTTTCTTTCCCTGATGTTATGAGCATCCTAAGACTCTTGAATGGTGCTATTTTCAGAAGACTGCATATGTGTGCCTCTTCGAAATCTCATCATCTCTCATGTGATCTTTACCATAATAATATTTTTAGAGCATTTTGCTATTTTTCAAGTCAATGTGTTTCTTCTTTACAGTTTTCTTGAAGTCTTGTCAGATTTCCCCAGTATGATCAACTTGCTCAATATTCAGATGAGTAGGTGGAGATCCTTGCTGCCCAAATTCTCCTATGTGCGTAGCATACATAAACAGTAGCTCTCATTAACATCTTCACTGCTACCTCACGTGTTAATATGAACCATTAGGAAAGCGAGCAACTCTGTTCCCAAAAATGATTCCACTGACAGCTCTAGGGATATTAGAAAGCATTACCCAGTATGACTTCAGGAAGGGGAGAGACTTTATAACATATATATATGTATTTCCTTCTTTATTTCCCAAGCCATAAATCTATGACAAGTGTATACCTGATATTTGATTTTTACAGCATTGGAAAGCCTCAATAATTAAGTTTTTTATTCCTTCCAGCACATTCTGGTTGAAAATGAAATACACTTAAATTCTATCTTCATATTGTTTTTCACACTTAATGAAACAAAAGCTTGGTTACTCTGTATCTTTTTTTGTTCTTCTTCTTTATTCACCTCCAGAATATTAGAATCCTCTACAGTTTTTAATTTGCAAGTGTTAAAAGATAAACCAAGGCATATTAGAAATTTTAAGACCTTATTTATTTTTTAGAAGATTATTTATTTATTTATTCCAGAGAGAGAGAAAGAGAGAGACAGAGAGAGAGAGAGAGGACGAGCTAGGGGAGGAGCAGAGAGAGAGGGACAAACTGAGCGCAGAGCCTGATGCAAGGCTTGATCCCAGGACCCTGAGATCATGACCTGAGCCAAAATCAAGAGTCGGACACCTAACCAACACCTAATTGACTGAGCCACCTAAGCACCCCCCAAATTTTAAGAGTTTAATTGAATAAAAATCAGTTCTAATTGAACAGGTCAAAATGGGATTGGTTAGGAGTGCTCCACCTACGTACAGGAGCTGAGGAGAAACTTTTATAGGATATGGGAGGACAGCAAGGAAATTATTTGAATAGCTGTGGTTTATGTGTTTTCCTTATTTGGAAAAGTATAGTTGGCTATTTGTAATCGGCTGTTCTTCAGTTTTGATTTTTTTTAACTTGAGGCCTTTACAGCGTTAGGTTTTGGTTTGCTTACATAGGTCACCAAAGCACTGAAGTCACTTCTGTCTGATGGCCTCTTTGTTTAATTAATTTAACACAAGTAATTTATTTACCTAACTTTTCCAAGGCATTGTAGCTTATGCTACCTTATGAACTGTGATGGCCCAGTATCATTGTTGGGGCAGCTAATTCCTGATCTATCTGGCTGTTCTTTTTTTTTTTTTAAGATTTATTTATTCATTTGAGAGAGCGAGAATGAGAGAGAGTACATGAGAGGGGGGAGGGTCAGAGGGAGAAGCAGACTCCCCGATGAGCAGGGAGCCCGATGCGGGACTCGATCCCGGGACTCCAGGATCATGACCTGAGCCGAAGGCAGTCGCTTAACCAACTGAGCCACCCAGGCGCCCCCTATTTGGCTGTTCTAACACTTCCACTACTCATCCGGAAATGCTTATATGGCCATAGTAATGGAGTCACTTTTGTGTTCTTAAGCGATACGATGCCCAAACAAGCACGTCGTAGATCAGCATGATTCTTGAAAAATAAATCAACAAATTACTTGGTTTTAGTGGCCAGGCAATTAAATATTTAGTTGTTTAACGTCTAGCTTTTGTCCCCTGGAGCTTATATTTTTGCCCACGTCTTCACACCGTGACGTCAAGCAGTCTCTTGACTACTGCCACGAGGCATGGCTCTATACTCCATTGTCATTTGACTTTCTAAAATAATGGCTGTCCGCCTCTTACCAGGATTAAAAAATCAGCTTTTAAATATTGAGATATACCCGACTTTAAACAAGACATAGCAGTGATAGTTGTAACTATTCAAGTAATTCAGCTACCCAACTATATCCTTGTCACCTAAGTCAACATGTTTAAAGAGGGAAAGGATAGTAATTTTGAATCTATCTTTATGGTAACTATGTTCTTTTTTTTTTTTTTTTAAGCTTTTTGCTTTGATGTGAGCTTATTATGTTTTTCAGTAAAGTCCAGGATCTCTTTTACCTCTTACAACTCAGCATGTCTTAATGAGCCACACAAAGCTGTTGTAAGAATTGTAGGGCTAGAGAGCCAAACCTTTGACTCTATACTCGCGTAAATTTCTGCCAGAAATTCTGCCTTCTGGTAAAAACATAGTTTGAAAAGCCAGTTACTGCCCAAATCAGGTTTGTCTCAAAACTCATTAGATGAAGGAGATTTGTGAGATCAACTGAAAGAATAAATAACACGAAAAAAAAAACCACTCAGTAGCTTAGAAAATAAGGAAAATTAGTGATTATAAAATTGGAGGGGGAGACAAACCATGAGAGACTCCGGACTCTGAGAAACAAACTGAGGGTTCTAGAGGGGAGGGGGGAATGGATTGCCTGGTGATGGGTATTAAAGAGGGCACGTACTGCATGGAGCACTGGGTGTTATGCACAAACAATGAATCATGGAACACTACATCAAAAACTAATGATGTAATGTATGGTGATTAACATAACATAATAAAAAATAATAATAAAAAATACATATAACCTTTATTTTTAAGAATAAAGGACTAATTCAAGTTAAATGTGGTTTCCATTCTCTGTGAAAGCATTAAAAAGTTCAACATTTTTATTTAAGTTTTTATGTTCTACTTATATTATTTCCAAGTTAAAAGCCTAAAGAAAACCTTTTAAGACAAAGCATTGATACAATTTACCTTAAAGGTAATTATTGCAGCTAAGAAAAAAAACTGATATTTTTTGGAGAGTTTGAATGGTTTTCCCTCTGATAGCCTAAAATAAGATGTCAGAATTAAGACAATAATATTTTTTAAACATTAAAAAATATATATATATATTTATTTTATTTTAATTCCAGTAGAGTTAACATACAGGGTTATATTAGTTTAAGGTGTAAAATATAGTGATTCACCAATTCTATACATTACTCAATGCTTATCATGACAAGTGTACTCTTAATCCCCCTCACCTATTTCACCCATCCCCTCATCCACCTACCCTCTGGTAACCATGAGTGTGTTCTCTATAGTTAAGAGACTGTTTTTTGGTTTGTCTTTCTTTTCCTTTGTTCATTTGTTTTGTTTCTTAAATTCCACATATGGGTGAAATTATATGGCATTTGTCCTTCTTTGACTTATTTCCCTTAGCATTATACCCTCTAGTTCAATCCATGTTGTTGCAAATGTCAAGATTTCATTCCTTTTTACGGTTGAATAATATTCCACTGTATATATATACCACATATTCTTTATCCAGTCCTCTATCGATGGATGCTTGAGCTGCTTCCATGATTTGGCTATTGTAAATAATGCTTTAATAATCATAGGGGAGCATATATCCCTTCAAATAAGGATTTTCATATTCTTTGGGTAAATACTTAGTAGTGTGATTACTGGATTATATGGTTTTTAACTTTTTGAGGAACCTCCATACTGTTTCCCACAGCGGCTTCACCAGTTGTCATTCTCACCAACAGTGCACAAGGGTTTCTTTTTCTCCATATCCTGGCCAGCACTTGTTTCTTCTATTTTTGATTTTAGCCATTTGACAGGTATATGATGATATCTCATTATGGTTTTGATTTGCATTTCCCTGATGAGTGATGTTGAACATCTTTTCATGTGTCTGTTGGCCATCTGTATGCCTTCTTTGGAGAAATGTCTGTTCATGTCTTCTGCCCATTTTTAAATTGGATTATTCATTTTGGGGGGTTTTGAATTGTATAAGTTCTTTATATATTTTGGATACTAACCCTCTATCAGATATGTCATTTGGAAATGTCTTCGCCCATTCAATAAGTTGTCTTTTAGCTTTGTTGGGTGTTGCCTTTGCTGTGAAGAAGCTTTTATTTTGATGTAGTCACAATAGTTTATTTTTGCTTTTCTTCCCTTGCCTCAGGGACATATCTAGAAAGAGGTTTTTTGGACCAACATCAGAGAAATTACTTCCTGTGCTTTCTTCTGGGATTATTATGGTTTCAGGTCTCACATTTAGGTCCTTAATCCATTTTGAGTTTATTATTGTGTATGGTGTAAAAAAGTGGTCCAGTTTTATTCTCTTGCATGTAGCTGTCCACTTTTCCCAACACCATTTGTTGAAGAGACTTTTTCCATTGCATATTCTTGCTTCCTTTGTCAAAAACTCATTTTTTTCAAAAACACACTCATTGATGGACCATATAATTGTGGGTTTATTTCTGAGCTCTCCTCTATTCTGTTCTATTGAGCTATGTGTCTATTTTTGTGCCAGTACCATACTGTTTTGATTACTACAGCTTTGTAATATAACTTAAAGTCTGAAATTGTGATACCTCCAGTTTTATTTTTCTTTTTCCATGTTGCTTTGGCTATTTAGGGTCTTTTGTGGTTTCATACAAATTTTAGGATTGTCTATTCTATTTTGTGAAAAATGCTGTTGGTATTTTGATAGGGATTGCATTAAAAGTGTAGATTGCTTTGGGTAGTATACACATTTTAACAATATTTTTTTTTCCAATCCATGAGCATGGACTATCTTTCCATTTATTGTGTGGTCTTCAATTTCTTTCATGAGTATTTTATAGTTTTCAGAGTACAAGTCTTTCATCTCTTTGGTTAAATTTATTCCTAGGTATTTTATTCTTTGTAGTGCAATTGTAAATGGGATTATTTTCTTAATTCCTCTTTCTGCTGTTTCATTAAAGTATATAGAAATGCAACAGATTTCTGTATATCGATTTTATATCCTGGGACCTTACTGGATTCATTTATCAGTTCTAGTAGTTTTTTGTGGAGTCTTTAGGGTTTTCTCTATAGATTATCATGTCATCTGCAAGCAGTGGAAGTTTTACTTCTTCCTTACAGACTTGGATGCCTTTTATTTCTTTTTGTTGTCTGACTGTTGTGGCTAAGACTTCCAGTATTATGTTGAATAAAAGTGGTGAGAGTAGACATCCTTATCTTGTTCCTGACCTTAGGGGAAAAGCTCTCAGTTTTTCACCATTGAGTATGATGTTAGCTGTGTAAATAAATGATATTTTTAAAGAATCTAAAGGAGTACACTCAATTCTATTGGAAACTGTAAAGAAAAATCTATTCAACATATTTAATCTTCATATTTTAGCTTCCCTCACTCAGTATGTTCCTAAATCAGGAAGTAGATTGGAAAGGCCAGTGCATCACAATTTCAGTTTACATAATACTCTTGCACTTCCAGTAGAATGCTGAGGTCCAGTCCTCCTAAGCATGCTCCAAAAATCTTTTTAAGAAAACTGAACATAAGGGCGCCTGGGTGGCTCAGTCGTTAAGCGTCTGCCTTCGGCTCAGGTCATGATCCCAGGGTCCTGGGATCGAGTCCCACATCGGTCTCCCTGCTCAGCGGGAAGCCTGCTTCTCCCTCTCTCACTCCCCCTGCTTGTGTTCCTGTTCTCGCTGTCTCTCTCTGTCATATAAATAAATAAATAAATCTAAAAAAAAAAAAAAGAAAATTGAACATAAAAAAAAGATTTAGGTATTGTGAAATTAAAAAAGAAAATAATATTATTCATTCATTCATCCTTTTATTCATTCCACAAATATCTATTGATCTCCAACTGTGTTCTATGTTTATGTTCTTCAAGTTCAGTGTTGGGGATACAGCAGTAAACAAGAAAGGCAAAATCTGTCTTACCTTCATTGAGTTTATATTCTAATCAGGGAAACCCACATAAAGCATAAAAACAAATTAGTAATTAAATATTTTTAGGCAGTAAAAAATCCAAACACTCTGTGTGGCAAAACCATGTCAGGAAGAACACATTTGAGTTGAGACATGAGTGAACCAACTGTGCAAATGTCTGGTTTAAGAAGACTTCAGGCAGAGGAAATTACAAGACCTAAACCTCTGGGCATGGAATGCACTTGATGAGGGGCTGTAAAAAGGCTGGATTTTTGAAGCCTAATGAATGAAGTAAGTGGTAAAAGTCAGAGGTAAGCACCAGTGGTCAGATTGAAAGGGATGTTATAGACCTTGTAAGGAAGGAGGTTTTGTTTTTATTTTTGGTTTTTGTTTTCTAACAATATGACAGTAGGATTTTTATTATGGGCAAGATAGGATCTAATTTATGCTTTTAAAAGATATGAAGAATGGGCTCTAATTAAACCATATGAAGAGTGACTGGCTCAAACACAGGTAAACCTGCCCTAACATTGCTTCTATTTAAAAGGCAATATGCTGCAGTTGCATGATTCTTTGTAGAATCGTTCATATTAGAAGTAAAATAATGTTTCAGTCAGAAGCCTTTAAGTTTGTATCTTATACCTACATTTTAGTGATATTTTTTCATTTCTCTCTGGCCTTTGAGGCCTGAACATCAGGGAACTTCCACTCAATGACACAGAGACCAGTTTGTCCATGTTTCTAGTAAATGGACCTCTTCCTCACCACCAACCCCATCCAACAAGGTAGGAATCTAAAGGCAGCTGGTTCCTGACCTCAAAGAGCTCTCAGTCACATTCATAATAAAAAATGTTGCAGGGAGACTTTGAAAAGAGCTGTATCATTGTGCAAGCACAGCATAACAAGGACAGAAACAGGAGAGAACATTTCTGACTTGGGGAAGTTAGGGACGATATCACAGAGAATGTGGTATTTGAGCAAGGCCTGAAGATGACTTAAAGAGGTTCTAGGCAAAGCAAATTGGAATATGAAATTATCTCTAAAATACAAGAAGCAGAATGAAGTAAAGCATGTAAGTATAAGCGTGTCTGATTTTAAAAATAGAACAAAAAGCACATGACTTTACAAGAAAAAAGGGAATATTTTTAATGTCACTGGCAACAGTAAGAAATGAAATTGAAAGCTTTATATTTGAAACTGTGATAAGGAGCTTGAGCATTAATTTTTAGGCCCTCAGTGAAGAGTCAGTGAATGATTTTTGAGCAGGAGGTTGACTTACCAAATTTGTGTTTTAGAAAGATAATGGTAAGAAAGGATGTGAAGATTAGTGGTGGGAAGATCCATTAGACATCTTTAAAATGATCTACGTCAGGTGTGTTAAAGGTCTGGATTATAGGAGTGGGAATACACACAGGAAATAGGGATGAATTCAAGAATCATGTTGGTGTAGAAGTGGCGGGGTTAATGATAGACTCAGATTTATCTGCCAGGAGAAGGGAGGCTAAAGAAGTTTATAAAGCTTCAGGCTTAGACTGCTTGCCGGATTGGGATTCCAGTAATCAAGTAACTTACTACCTGACCCACCCAGGAGAGGTCTTCTAAGGATTATATAGTCACTTAGTAGACTAGAACTTCCTCCAAATCTCCTTATAATCACTTCGACTTTGTCTTTTTTTTTTCTCCCACAGTGTTTTCTTCCATTTGCATAATGAATGTGGACTTCCTTCAAGCTGGGTGTAATATGCTCTGTGGCTTGAGTTGGAAATGTCTGCTTCCTATTAGTTTTGTCAGCATATTTAATATTTGTTGTCTCCTTCACAGATGAATTAATTTTGATTGAGTCATTTGCTTTTAATAGGCAATGGATTTACATATTGTTTTGGAGTCCTGCTTCATAAAGCAGCCGTATTTTTCACCTGCTGCTGATTCATATCTTCTCTTCATGAATTTATATTCCAACTATCTCAATCACTCCAATCTAAGGAAGAAATGGAGTTGCAAATCCATATTGGTGATATAAACTGGCTACTATAGAAAGTTAAGATTTACTCAACTATGAATAATAAAAACCAACACAACTATTTTTTTAAATAAGATATTTTTATCTAGTAAATCAAAAAAACTAGGGCAACTACAAGATTGATTAATTGAGAAGCTAAATATCAAGGATATGGTTTCTTTCAATCTTTCTTTATTACCATTCTCATTATACTGAGTTGCCTTTTTATACTGGCTATAATCATGGCTCTGAGATGATTTGTAGTTCCAGATATCACAGAAGAACTGATGGGTTCTTATATTGTGTCCCTTTATAAGAATTGGGTGGTGTCAACTAGACTCGCCCTTATGTTTCATTGGCCAGAATTTAAACACTTGCTTAGTCTAAGCCAATCAAGTATAATGGCAAGAGTAATGAGACTATTAGGATTGGTTTAGGCTCATCTTCCCCCAAAACACGTGGCCATCTAATACCTGAACAAAATCAGGGTCACATCTGCAAGGATGGAAGAGCATAAAGAATGCTCTTATAGGTAGGCAACCACCTATATTCACCACTGTAGTATACCTGAAGAATGTTTCTTCTGGAAAGTTTTACATTTGTTAATTCTATAGCATGATATCTGGGTGATAATCCTCCCTTAATATCTGCCCAAACCTCAGAGCTTCCAGTATTTATTGGTCACTCAATGGAGAATGTAGAGAAGATAGGATATTAAAGGTGCTCCCTATTGGGACATCGTCTCATGAATTTGAACAAGACATTAGCAAATTTCAATATTGGTCCTTGTTCAACCATTTGCTGTTAGAATCTAGTGCATTCATGCTGTTTTGTGACTGTCAGAGAGTCTCATCTACATATTTTCTCTAGTTAATAGCTTTATTTTTTAAGCTTCTCTCTTTCGTCTTATTTTCTTTTTTGAAATTTTTAATTTAAATTCAATTTAGTTAACATATAGTGTATCATTAGTTTTAGGGGTAGAATTTAGTGATTCACCAGTTGCATATAACACCCAGTACTCATTACATTAAGTGCCCTCCTTAATGCCTATCACCTAATTACCCCACCCTCCCCTACCTCCCCTCCAGGAACCTTCAGTTTGTTTCCTATAGTTAAGAGTCTCTTATGGTTTGCCTCCCTCTCTGTTTTAACCTTATTTTATTTTTCATTCCCTTCCCCTATGTTCATCTGTTTTGTTTCTTAAATTCCACATATGAGTGAAATCATATGGTATTTGTCTTTCTCTGACTGACTTCTTTCTCTTAGCATAATACCCTCTAGTTCCATCCATGTCATTGCAAATGGCAAGATGTCATTCTTTTTGATGGCTGAGGAATATTCCAATGTATATACATAACCACATCTTCTTTATCCATTCATCTCTTAATGGACATCTGGGCTCTTTTCATATCTTTGTTATTGTGGACATTGCTGCTATTAACATTGGAGTGTATGTGCCCCTTTGAATCACTATTTTTGTGTCCTTTGGATAAATACCTAGTAGTGCAATTGCTGGATTGTAAGGTAGTTCTATTTTTAACTTTCTGAGGAAACTCCATACTGTTTTCCAGAGTGGCTGCACCAGCTTGCATTCACACCAACAATGTAAGAGAGTTCTCCTTTCTTTGCATCTTCACCAACATCTGTTGTTTTCTGAGTTGTTAATTTTAGCCATTCTGACTGGTGTGAGGTAGTATCTCATTGTGGTTTTGATTTGTATTTCCTTGATAACAAATGATGTTGAGAATTTTTCCATGTGTCTGTTAGTAATTTGTATGTCTTTTTGAAGAAATGTCTGTTCATGTTTTCTGCCCATTTCTTGACTGGATTTCTTGGTTTTGGGTGTTGATTTTGATAAGTTCTTTACACATTTGGAGACTAGCCCTTTATCTGATATGTCATTTGTGAATATCTTCTCCCATTTCATAGGTTGCCTTTTAGATTTGTTGATTAAAGTGTACTTATTTTCTATCTTCTGAACCATTTCTGATTAATGTAAGAAACTAAATTCTATATTTTTAATTCATTGGGATTAATGGATTTTTTTAAATAGCATCTCTCAAGCAGTAAAGGTGTATTTTGACAAAGGTGTAAAAGTGTGGAGGACCCAAAGAGGGCACTCACTGTAGTAAAATTTTCTAGTCTGCTGTCTACTTGACATTTGACCATGCGCTCACATCTCAAAATGACATCCCATCCACCTCCTTCTGTGTAAGGAGTAGGTGAAATAATATGCTTGATAAGGCACTGTCATTGTGGGGTCCTCCCTAATCTGCCACTAAGAAATTCTTCTTGGAACTTGAGGCGGAAGATGCTGTTTAGGAGCTTATGACTACAGTGATTGGTGATTTGGGCACCGGCTAACTTCAGTTTTCAATAGAACCAAAGTATGGAAACTGGTAACTCAGGGTGTCAAACATCTCTGAATTATGGAGTGATCACCCTCCTCATATGTCTGGAAAGCTACAGAGTAACTATTTTATGAACTGTTAATGTTTGATGCTCAGTTACCCAAGGATGATCTAATTAATTTCTACAATTGATGAACAGCTATGGTATAGAGACACTAGTCAGAAAATGAATATTATAATGATTATGTTAAATGTCATTGCTTTGTAAAGAGACGTAGCATTAAATCAACTAGAGATCAGCAGCTCTGTATATATAGAGAGAGATAGAAGGAAATTATGATGAGACTCCACACTGCTTAATAAATGCATGGTTTCGCAACCTATATAAGTTCTGAAATTTAACAGAAAGTGGATCTTCAATGTCTTGAGTAATTATAACAACAAGAACACTATTTGAAAGATTTGACGGTAGATTAAAAGAGTTTCTATTTCTTTAATCATTTTTTCTTCTTTAGTTTTTCCATATTTTACATCTGACTATCTTTCTTCTCTGAATGTCAAAGTAATTTATGTTAACTTGATAGGGCATTGAAAAATTATTTAAATTATTAAAATGTAGCTCCTACAGATATAAAGAGTCCATCCATGTCATCTTATTCTTCTCTATTTCAGGATTACTTCCTGCCCTCCTCCCTACCGTGTGGCCGTCTCCACTTGTCTGAACACAAGTGACATCTTTTATGTATAAAGACTAAAGTGAAGTGCCATGAATCATTTCCTTTTTAATGTTTCCCATCGAGCATATCCTCTCCCTGTCAAATAGAAACCCACATTATTCTCTTTTAGACTTAAGCCTGATGTATTTTCTCTTTGCTTGGAGTATTTTTCTATTTTACTTTTCTTCTGCATTGCTTCTCATATTGGGCTTCTTTGCTCCATAGTTCCATATACCCACACTATTTCTTTGTAACCTGGTGAGCCTAATAAAACATGATTGTAAATTATAAAGTTTTATGAAATTTAGTGAATATAATTTGAGAAATAAACATTATAATAACCAAAAACAAAATAGAAGTTGTCAACCATAAGTCTAGTATAATAGGGCAAACACTAGCCCTAGAATCAGAAAAGGACACTAACAAGCCTATGATCTTATACAAGTCAGTTTATCAGCCTGACCCTCTGTTTCCACATTTATGAGTATGTAAATTTTGAGCTAGATGATCACTATGATTCCTTGCAAGTCAAACAATCTCCGATTGTTAACATAATAGATTTCTCTATTTTAGGTTATTTTATCATAATCTGGAGGAATTGAAACTTCTAGTGTTCTTCTTACATGAAAACAACTTCTAAAGCACCGATTTGTAATTATGGTTCAGGAGAGTCTTATTGCCGGGTATAGATTTTTAGGCAGTTTCCTATAATGAGTCATAAATTTACCAGGAGAACTTTGAATGGGGGTGGGTACATATAATGCTTATTACAGAGTACTGTATACATTTTAAAGGAATGAAAGCTATTTGAAAGGATATTGTACTGCCCTCTCACTCCATTTTTCAGAAATCTTTAATTCTACAATTGCTGTCCGAGTCTCAATAAGAAATTTTGCTCCTGGGTGGCTCAGATGGTTAAGCATCTGCTTTCGGCTCAGGTCTTGATCTCAGGGGCCTGGGATCAAGCCCCACATCAGGCTCCCTGCTCAATGCAGAGCCTGCTTCTCCCTCTCCCTCTGCCATTCCCCCTGCTTGTGCTCTCTGGCTCTATCTCTCTGTCAAATAAATAAATAAAATCTTAAAAAAAAAAAGAAATTTTGCTCCTCATTCAGAAAATTTATTTGCTAATGTACATTTGCTATGCAATATGGGTAATATTATAGAATGAGTTTATTCACCATAATGTATCCCTTTCTCTATTCGTTTGTTTCTTTATTTTGAATAATGATCATTTGGATAAATAATTTGGAGAGAAAGGATTCTGGGACTTCTGATACCAAGAGTTTACCCAGCAATAGTTTGGGTGTAAAGGACAGTGAGGATACTGTGTACACGGGCAAAGTAGAATTCCTTTGTGAAAAGGTACGAAAATTCAAGTAAGGAGAGCAGGGCTCATTAAAGTCCTTTTTCTCTGCTTTCTGTTTGTATGACCAAAGCAAAGAAATTGGAAAGATATTTATGTTAGGATTCACAGTTTTAAGTAACAGAAACCAATTCTAGCTTTTTAAATGAACCCTAATTTATTGTAGGGATTTATGTAAGGCTGGGAGACTGAGGAGAATAAACTAAAACCAGTGATTCTTCTGAAGGGCTAGAAATAAGAACAGCAAACTCTTTCAAATCTAAGACAGCTGCAGGTATGAGACACCACATGTAATCAGCTACTGTCACCACGTCCCACTGGGATAACTCATCTATAAATATTCTCTCATACTTACCTCAGATGCTCAAGATTAAATGCCCTTGATGGGTGAAGATCTGACATATGTGGGCCACAAGTGTAGTAGTCCAAGAAGAGGGAAGATATGGCCCCATCAACATTCACAATGTCAGTTGTTCACTCCCTTCAAGATGACCAAAATGGGTGACAAGTCATTCCTCAATAGAAAATTGAGGTCCTAAGAGGGAGAAGGCAAGAATCCTTGGTGGACAGAAGTTGACTAATGTCCATTGCATAGCAAACAAACACAAAATCTTTAATTTCTCTGAGCTTCATCTTCAAAATTAGTTATTCAGAATAATCATCACAGTATCTATTTTTAGCTCTAGAGTTCTATAAATTCTACTGTGATTTCTATAAATTATAAGTAGTTATTACTATCTATAGCCACTAATGAAGATATCTTATAGAGAAGAGATAGAATATAAATTATTGAATAAAAAAAATTTGAATTGGGCACCTGGGTAGCTCAGTCGGTTAAGCGTCTGCCTTCGGCTCGGGTCATGATCCCAGACTTCCAGGATCAAGCCCCACATCAGGCTCCCTGCTCAGCGGGGAGTCTGCTTCTCCCTCTGCCCCTCCCCCTGCTTGTTCTCTCTCTTTCTCTCTCTCTCAAATAAATAAATAAAATCTTCTAAAATTTTTTGAATTTACTTTCTGGAAATCTAATAGAGTGGAGAGCTTTTAATGATTAATGCCAGTGTCATAATGTCATTGTAGTAGGTAGGAAGGTTTCCCAAAGGGCCTGTAATTTTTCCAGATTAAAATACAGATACAGGCCAAAAAGCGTAACAAGAAATTGATTTATATGAATGACTGTAGTTTTACCTCCTAACAGCAGTCCCATTTCAGAGTCAATAGCACATAACCATTAAGTACATGAACTTCAGGTTTGAATCATTCTTCATCATGGCTTACTAACTGTGTGACCCTGGGCAACTTCTTGTCCGGGCTGTGATTTTGCTTATACGAAAAGTGGAGAAGACATGGGTCATGCATACCTCATAGGTGGTAAGATAATGCGTACCTCATAGGGCTGTTGTGAGGATTACATGAATTAGCATTTGTAAGCACTGTGTAAATGTAAAATTAAATAGACTTACAGATTATTCTTCCAAATGCTCAGGAATTCACATAAATGATATAGATCAAATAATTGTTTCTTCAATTTACTGAGTGTCTATATAAAACTTCACATTTATTAGATGCTTAATTAATATAGATGAAAAATCAGTGCTTAGGTAAATAAGTAAACAATGGATTTTAAAATTTGATTTATTATGTTATATGTCCATTGTAACTGCTTGGGCTAGAAGTAACACATTGTAAATATCATACAATTTCTGAAGCTGATGTTATACTAATGCCATTCGCATTCTCGTACTAATATTCTGTTAAATGGCTGTTTGATAAGAACATGTAGAACTTAAATTGGTCATTAGTTCTGAAAGACTAGAAATCCTACCAGGATCTGTTAATTCAATTTTGCCTTGTTCTTTCAAAAAAATGAATTCCTAATTTATACCTCTCAGGTGAGAGAACGATATTGAAATCTTCACGTAGCACTATTCATTTTTCACCAGTCTCTATCCCTTATTCTACCTATAGCTATCTTAATCAGTTTGGGCCTCACATAATTGCTCAGAATCTCAGAAGAGAATGAGGTGCTTTCCTTTTATGTGAACTTTACAAATAGCAAGTGACAGGATTAGCCATCTAGGAACCACAATTAAAAGATATGGTTTATTCATAACCATATTAATCAGACTGGCAGAATTTTCTGGCTAGTCCCATGATAAACCAATCACAAAAATTACTAAAATCCTTTTTGGTATAAAGGGAGACAAGGATAATTTGTTAAAACGATAGCTCCAGCTTGAAGGATATAGAAGTTTAGTCATATTTTCTAAAGTATTTGTAATAATTTAAAACATTATTACACAATTATCATTTGATGTGAACTATTTGAATTATTTAAATATGGTAACAGAAAAGAATTCACTTAATAGCCTGAGATCTAGGCTTCAGAATTTTTTAAATTTTGATCACTTATCTGAAAAAGAGGCATTCATTCATTATAAACAATCCTCATTAGTGCGACAATTTTACTTGATGGTAGAGAGTAAGGAAAAGTACTTCTTTCCCATTGAGCTGCAGTAGATAGATGGCATAACTAGGGTGAGTGGTGGCCAGCGTCAATATTAATATGATTGATCTGTTTGCTCAAAATGATGTTTGCTCAAAATCTGGTTGCTGCTTTCAGAGATTTCTGATCTGACAGATTTCAAAAACCACCCTTACGGGATCCTGGTGCAGAAGCTCAAGGACCACATCGGAGAAGAGTGCTGTGGTGTAAACGGCGACCATATCACACATTTTCTTGACATTTTCCGACCCCATTGGTAATTGTAACTGGGTGGGTGACCCATCACTTGAGATGTAGCTCTCACTTCAGCCTCCCTCTCGGCAAAAATCGATCTTGTTAACAGGGTTTTCACTGTAATAACAGGTAGCATTCTCCCCAGGCATCTTTGCCGAAACAATCACAAGCAAGTACTGTAAATGATGTTTTTTGTACTACCATGGCCCGTGAAATCGCTATTACTGTCCCCGAAAGGATGGAGGAAATCAGGTGAACCTGGAAAGGAGAAACCCCTTACTGTTAGCCACCAGTCCTTCCTTATGCTAAGATCATCTATTAGTGGCTGTCTTTGTTATTCAGCATAAATGACAATGTGCTGATTATCTCACACCGATGTGCAAATTAGAGAAGACTGATAGCATCCTTTACACCCAAGCTGCAGGAGAGAGATGCGTTGACTCCATTTCTTAGGTGGCTCCTTTGCTCGACACACATGTGTGCTTCTCACCGTAATCCATCTTTCTGCTTTCAGTCCTGCCAGGTGCCTCAGTGTGGCCATCGGAATCATCCACTGAGCTGACGTCATCTCTATTTCCATAGAAAATACATATGTACAAATTTAATGATTTCCTATGACACAGCTTGAAAGAAAAGCCTTGTAGAGACTTACAAACTATTCTTTAAAATCACATAAGAATGAATTGGCACATTATGTGACAAAAATAGTTAATGATGTGATACAATTGTATGTGCTAGGACTGCCGTTGCGAAGCTTTTCATACTTTTATAATCATCAGGCATTGAATGTGTATTAAAACACCACATTTCTTTTCTTCTTTATGTACTATTATCTGTATAGTTGGAAGGGAAAGGTCATAATACAGTGTCTTGGCAGAGAGAACATTCTAAATTCAGACAGACTTGTTTGAATCCTGACCTCTTCTGTTACTAGCAAGTTTACTTAGCTTGTATGAAATGCGGTTCACCTCATGGGATTGTTCTGAGGCTGTGATACATTGATAAATTTAAAGTGACAAATTAAGTCTCACGGAATCTGGGTCTTCTTCCTAGGTGTGTAGAGGTAGAAAATGAGCTGCTTCATTATGTTCAAATGCAGATATATTTATATCATAGACGCCCTGTAGACTGTAAATCACATCAGCATGAAAAGACATGTGGTGGCAGACAGAGCAGGGATTTTGATGCCCTGGGGTTAGCATAAATAAGTGGCTTCATTCTATACATACATTCTATGTATAGCCATATGCCCTTTGGATATTCATATTTTATAATTGTTTAAAAGATTACATTGCTCCAAAAATTATTTTCACATTAGAATTTATTTTTCTAAAATGACACTTTCAGCCATATACAAATTCACAGTGATAATAACAATAAAAATAGAGTTAGAAAATCATAACTGAATAAAACAGTGAATGACTCATATGGTAAATTTAAAAAACAATCAAAAAACAAACCTTCGTGTTTGTTTTCAAGCTCCTTTTTGCGAGGGTAATATTGGCAAAAGAAGTTATAGCATTTTGTTATCAGAGGGGAGAATGCATATCATTATCTCAGTTGATGTAAGAAAATTTTTCATATGTGTCTTCAAAACAGGCATTGGATGATATAATGAGCAATATCATCAATGAAAAATTCATAACAAAATAGAAGCACATTTAATATGACTATTTCAGATCTTTAGTAGTATGTGGAGATACAATAAATATTCATAATTCAGTGAAAATTGTCATAAGAGGCACTAAAAAAATGTGATTTGGGCATGCATCTTTCTGGTGATGCAAATAAGAATTGTATCCAAGTAAGAAAACATTCATAGAAGTGGATGAAGGATGGAAGGCATTTTGCTTAAACAAGGTTCCATGAATATTAGTTCCATGACCTAAGATTTTAAGTAGTCAGTGACTTAAATGTAGATTAGTAATGTTGGTATTCTCAGTGCCCACCCACAGAAAAATCAGCTTCTTTAGGGATCAGCTGAGCATGTAACAAGACAGATATGATATTCTGTAGAGAAGTATATACACTATTTACTTTTCATTAAATATCTCTCTACACATGTGGTCTGAGAGACTCCCAGAATTTATGTTTTGCAACTAAAATTGTTACAAATTGCTTTCCTATACTCTTCTATCTTAAACATTATGTGTGAAAAAAAAAGTACTTAATTGTCTCCCCTTCCAATTCCCTGAACATCTCTCACTGGATCTCTCTCTCTTTTGACTCTCATGGGTTATCAAGGTCCTATTTCCTCAGAAGAAGAGGCCTGTATTCTTTAACTTATTAATCGCTTATACTTCTAATGACAGACTTATTTCTCAACTATCTTTATCATCTGGCCTCTAATTGCAAATAATTCAGGTTATTTCTCTTTTTTTCAGGACAACCCCATTTGTTCCTGACCTCTATCTCTCACTAAACTGTGAGTTCTTTCTAGGCCAGTTAATGTGTCCCAACCACTCTGGTGTCCTCTAGCAGATGTGTGAGTGGTCTGCCTGTATCCCCTGAGGCTCACCACTTACTGTGCTAACTCTTACGTCTCTTTGCCTGTGCTTTCTCTGGGGGCAGTGCCTTATGTGAAGGTCCTGGAGATTAATCACCTCTTTCCTCTGGCCAGGCTTCTGCCCTCAACTGATGACTTTAAAGAGCTGATATATAAATAGTACAGCACTCTTGTCCCTCAGGTGGGAAAACCATGAGGCACATGCTGTACACTTCCTTCCAGAATTCACCAGCATGATTAAATGTTAATGACCCACAGTAGTAACTAGCTTAATACTACACCCTTTATTGGCTGCCATCCCTTACCTATTTCACTTGGCACTTCCCCTACCCAGGTACTTCCCGAGATCACTTCCCAGAGAAACACAAGTTACGACCAAACCCTGTCTCAGGATTTGCTTTGGGGGGAACATTAAAAAAAAGTTCCTTGTGGCCAACTCTGAGTCTATCACATAGTCAGAACTGTATTAGTGTCTGTTGAATGAATAGATGAATAAATCAGTAAGATTAACAAACCCCGAATCTTGCCACGTTACTTGAATTTATATAAAGTCTTTTAAGCTTTGAAATGACTCAACCACTACTTTTGCCGTATTTTCACACTACATGTAATTCAGAATCATGTCTACATTATAGTAAGCTTAGATTATCTTTGCTATGAATTACTTTACCTTGTTAGCGCATATTCTTTAACATTGGTATTTTTCCAGATTATAGAAGATTCCCAGAATAATAAAGCATGTGCAGTCTACACACCAGAAATGGCTCACAATGATGCCAGCTCTATCTTCAAAAGAGATCACGATGACAACAGTCAGCTTCTCCTATTGGTGTGAATAATGTACCTTTGCTATTCCTCCTAAATAAAAAAATAAAATCTAGTCACAGAAGGCACATCTGTGCTAGGGACAGGTCTCTTTGGAATCCCTTATTTTTCAGCTATGTTAAACCATCATATGCTTGACTTCTTTGTGATCTTTGTTTGTCTCTCCTAATTTCTCAATAATTGTAAAGAAAGATGCCTTGTCAAACTAGGATTTGAAGATGCTTTTCTCTGTGTCCTCCATAGTCCAGCAGAGGGAGTAGTGTGTCACCCAGAAAAGTCTCAACGGCCTACACCCTTGACTTCGGACTCTGAAGTAGACAGATGCACAAATATCAATGTGAGGTTTGCCCTGACAGCAGAGACTCAAACAAAAATGCTAGTGAAAATGGAAAAAACAGTTACTATGTGGAAGAATTGGAGAGACTGGGCCAAACATATTCCAATCTGAAACCTCTTTCATAACCAACTTCTTCCTACTGATACATACATTAAAGATTTCTCCGAAATAGTTTTCAGAAGAAAAAAAAAAAGACATTCTAGAGCATCATAGATCATAGATGTCTCACATGGGTTAGTCTGTAGGAAGTAATGAATGTGATGGCTAAGAGCGTGAACCTTGAGATCATATTTTAATTGAGCTAGGCTTGATTCCTGACTCATTCACATATTAGTTGTGTGACATTATTCAAGGGATGTAACACCTTTAACACTCATGTTTCTGACCTTAAAAATGAGAATTACATGTGTTTCATAGTATTGTTATAAGTATTAAATGAGATAATGCCTATAAAGGGCTTAGCATTAATAGGCCAATAGCATCTCAATAAAATTTAGCCTTTCTTATTAGATTGATTGAAATTATTTACCATTGTCCTGAGGAAAAGGGGGCAAATTCATGTGAATTTCCATGTAAATAGAGAAAAAGGGGAAATTGTACAAGAAGGAAATCCTAGGGAGGAGATGAAATGATGGGTATTGAAATTTGGATGCTGCTCAGCACGTCCGCTGGTATTAGACATCTGAGTACTGAGGGTTTTTTGATGCTCAAAAGAAGCAGGGACGTGATATTTAAGTCAAACACTGCCTTCTTTATAAATTTAACTGGCTTTGTTCGGCCAGGAACAACTTCTTTCGCCGGGACCAAAGTGTTCAAGAGGAGGGTGAAATAGCTAAGTTCAAGTCAATTTCTCTTTGGAGCGTAAAAAGCATAAAAATATTGGCAAAGACATCTGAACACTTGGCATTCAAGGCAGCTGGGAGTAAAGTAGGCTGAGCTTCCCTCTTGGGTAGCTACTTCACATGAGCTCTGTTTGGCTGTGGGCCAGCCTGGAGACCTAATGTGTTCCCTGCTCCTACTTTAAGAATCATCCTGTCTGTCTTTCAGAAGCAACATCTCTCTGTTTTAGGTTATCTAGAGGTATGTTCAGAGTTATATGAGAATAGAGGTGACCGATACTAAAAGAGTCTGCATGTTCTGCAGTCTACTCTTTTCCCCTTTCCCCATGTACCTTGGATTTTTTTATTCCTCTCTTGAAAATCGACTAAATTACATTCCACAGTCCACTGCATTTCACCTGTATTTCTACCCCCCTTCCCCAATTCCATGCATACATATCGAAGGGATGTTGCTGTGGCAACCTTCTGTGAGGAAGCTTTCAAGCTGTTCTATTACTATATATTAAAAAAGATTATAGCAGAGGGAATCATTTTTAAAATAGAAGAAATTTAACCAAATTTATATCTAAAAATTAAAAAGCACAAGGGTTCAGGGTATAAAAATATTCTGTAATTGAGTGCCTCATTTACAAATATTATTAGTGTTATTACACTTTGTATTCATTTTTACCTTGGGTTTGGAAAATCATTTCCATTTCTTCACATTTTTACCCTAGAGTACACTGCAAATTGGCATCTAGTACAATTGTTCTCGAGTGTATTTCTCAATATGTGCTGTAATATGTGTCTCTCTCTTCATTCTCTTTGGTTTTCAATAAATATTCACTCATAATTTTCCTTTTCCTTCTCTGAATGACTCTTTGTGAAACAAACCTCCCATCTTTAGAAGATGAATTGGCTCCTTTGTAAGATCAATCTGTCATGTGCCAGAGTGTAATGAACTCAGTGCATTAAGGAAAAGCTATGATTTCTAAATGTGACTCTCAGGTGGGTATCAAGAAATAAGAAATATTGACATAAAAGGCTAGCCTTTTGTTGTGTCCTCCTTTCCTTTGCTTCTATAGCTTCTACTCATAGGCAGGTTTTTCCTCGTTCCACCAGCTGTGCCCATGGGCATGAGTGCCCATGCATGCACACACACACACACACACACACACACATACACACAATCCTCATCCAGGGACTAGCATACCACACTAAGGCATTTACATATTTCATTCAAACAGAAAGATTCAGAGAACCTCTTCCTCAGTTTCTTTTCCACAATTCTCTTTCACTCTTTATAGTCCACATTTTTTCAACCTGTGTCTTTTGATTCTCATTATTTTGGGGCTCACTAGACTCAGAATTTTTGAGAGGAGGAGTTATAGCTTGCTCATGTTTCTATTCTCTACCACAGATTCTGGTACATTAAGGACACATGACAAATGGTTTTTAAGTACTATAATGAATGATATAGACATTACATATGTCCCACAATATATAAATATATCCTTCTTAACATACTTGCAAACGATATATGGGATAAGGGGTTGATATGCAAAATATATAAAGGACTCATACAACTTAATAACAAAGAACCAAATAATCAGATTAAAAAATGGGCAGAGGACCTGCATAGACATTTTTCTAAAGAAGACATACAAATGGCCGGCAGACACATGAAAAGATGTTCAACATCACTCATCATCAGGAAAGTGCAAATCAAAACTCCAATGACATACCACTTCACATCTGTCAGAATGGCTAGTATCAAAAAAATAAGAAATAGCAAGTGGTTGGCGAGGATGTGGAGAAAAGGGAATCCTCATACACTGTTGGTGGGAATGAAAATTGGTGCATCCACTGTGGAAAACAGTATGGAGGTTCCTCAAAAAACTAAAAATAGAACTACCATATGATCCTGTAATTCCACTTCTGGGTATTTGTCCAAAGAAAACAAAAACACAAATTTGAAAAGATATATGCTCCTAAGTTTGTTACAGCATTATTTACAATAGCCAAGATATGGAAGTAACCTAAGTGTCCATCAGATGGATAAGAAGATGTGACACACACACACACACACACACACACACACACACACACACAGAGTGGAATATTACTCAGCCATAAAAAAGAATGATATCTTGCCATTTGGGGCAACATGGATGGAACTAGATGTTATTATGTTAAATGAAATAAGTCAGACAGAAAAAGATAAATGCTGTATAATTTCACTTATATGTGGAATATAAGAAACAAGAACAAACAAAACAGAAACAGACTCATAGAGACTCATAGAGAACAAACTGGTAGTTGCCAGAGAGGAGAGACATAGGGATATGGGCATCATAGGTGAAGGGAATTAAAAGGCACCAAATTTCCAGTTAGAAAATAAGTCACAGGGATATAATATACAGCATAGAGAATATAGTCAATTACATTATAATAACATTGTATGGTGACCAATGATAGCTAGACCTATCATGGTGATCATTTCATAATGTATAAAAGTATCAAATTACTATCTTGTATATCTGAAACTAGGATAATATTATATGGTCAATTATAATTCAATTTAAAAACTCATAATCATTATATTATATCACTGGAACTAACACTACACAATATAGTGTGTGCCCTACATCAGATACATGGAAATTAATTCAATTCATTTTAATACTTGTTCCACATTTTTGGGCTGATTAATTGAACATTTTAAATCACTTGTTTTTATAGCAATTTGTCATTCATTAGCATTTGTATATAGATGCCTGCCACTACTCAAATGTGGTAAAGCAGTCTGGATCTTCAGGAAATATTTCACACATTCTAAAGAGTAAGGCTATTATACTGTCTGATATATTTGGTATAAAAGAATTTATAATCTTCAAAAAATTAAGCTTGTTAAAGTTTTTACTTTAGTATATGGTTACCTTAGAAAATTCATATTCTCAATTCTTTGAGTTTAATATAAAATATGGCTACAAAATATCCCAAATATAAAAAAGCAAAATATCCCAAATATAGACAAAAATAAAATTTTTATCTTGATGTTTTAATTTTAATTAACTATTTTAAATTTTAGATTTAACCATTTCCTTATAAAATTGATCAATATCAGAATCATACAATTGCTATTTTTGAAGATATGGTATATTAGGGTTATTCAGACAAATAGAAAAAGAGATCTATTACGAATTACTGCCTCACATGATTATGGAGGCTGAGAAATCCCATGATCTGCCTTCTGAAAGTTGGAGACTTAGGAGAGCCAGGGGTTTAAAAAGCTTGAAAGGTAAAGAGCTGATGGTACAGATTCCAGCCCAGGGCTGAAGGCCTGAGAGCCAGAAGTGCTGAGGGCAGGGGAAGTCATGGCCCAGCAGATAATCAGGCTGAGAGAATTCAAACTGTCTTTTCGTTCTATTCAAGCCCTCAAAGGACAGGATGACTGTATGATGCCCACCCACACGGGGGAGGGCCATCTGCTCTACTCACAAACACACCCAGAAATAATATTTAACCAGCTATCTGGGCATCTTGTGGCCCAGGCAATTTGGCCGTCACCCCTTGTTGACTTGGCACAGATACACACCTCCTTAAACCATTCTTAATCTTCATATGAATAGATTAGCAAGATAATAACTCTGCCTTACATGATGCAAATATCCTGCTTACAACCGAAAATACACTTCCTCAGAAGCAGTTGAGTGATACTTACCCTTCTTCTTGATATCTTATAACCTAAATACTATGATGTAAAATTAACAAACTTAAATTCTATGATATAGTTCCTGCATCTTATGTTACATGATAAGGAAGTAAGAGAGGGAAGAAAGCAAAAATGCATGCACACATATACACAAACATATTCATAACAAAATAAGGAGGGAATACTCAAGACAATTATAGTCCTCAGTTCTATAACTGGTCATAGGATTGTAGCTGATATTTGTATCTACCTTCCAATCTGTATCCCCTTTGCCTTTAGCAATCACCTCAGCTGGTAATTGTTCTTTATGGGGGGCAGTGACGCAAACCTTCATTCTGAAGGGTCTGGGCCTTGAGTAGTCTTGCCTGTATTGGGTTATGGTAGTTTTCCACTGGCCTTAGTCACAGGGTATGGAAATGCTAAGAGATGCTCTAGGGGGGGCCGCCTGTGTTCTAGACATCCTCTTCCCTACATCCACTGTGGAGAAGTAGTCCAAGTTCCCCTTTGTAGTCACGACCAATTATCCCAGTCAGCACCATAACTCCTTACTTTGCCTATTAATTCAGAGACATGAGGAGCCCAAAGTGGTTGGGTGGCAGTCTTAACTTCTAGTTCAGGAGAATCATTGTGCCTCTTGATGGAAACATTTTTCCCTCTGGAACTAAGACCTCTGGGCTAGCAGAGCATGAAGTCTTGGCAACAATAAGCAAAAACTGTGCTCGTGGGTCATTAGGGGTAATAGTGATTGGTGCCACTTCCATTTCTGCCTCTTGATTTCTGAACCTATGAATCTTAGCAATGGGAGAAATAACACCATATTTTGGATGTTAATTCAGAGCATATACGACCTTCTAGTGAACCTTGCCCCGACCCTGCAAAGTATTACCACCTAGCTTCTGCTGGCCTTCAAAAGGTCATTCCACTGTTCTGTCAAAAGACCAGTGAATTCCATGAGCATGGGTCCATTGACACATATTTTTTTTTAATGAAAAATAAGTTCTTTGATCAGAGGTAATGCTGTGTGGAACACCATGATGGTGAAGAAGGCATTCTGTAAGTCCAGGGTAATAGTTTGGCAGCAGCATTGTGTGCAGGGAAGGCAAATCTGTATCTAGGATATTTATTCTAGTAAAGACAAAACGCTGCCCCTTCTGTGACAGGTCATCCTATCCACCTGAGTATCCTCCTCTGCAGAGGGTGGGGGTGGGGGGATGGTGGGGTGGATTTTTATGTAAAAAACAATTCCTTTGTTGCAGGAGGTAATAGATAATTGAGAGGAAATGACCACCTGTTGACCCAGGAGCTGAACGAGGCAATCAGAGGCCTCTTACTCTCTCCGCTGTCCTTGGAATATAAGTTCTGCCCACTGTTCCCACAGTGAGAACTGTTTTCAAGGATTCAGCCTTGAGAGAGCAATGTGTTGTTGAGAGACTATCTGGAGGATATATATGACTGAACCCAGTTAAAGCCTCTGTATAAACTTTTAAGATTCTGGGGAACGAGGGCCTAGATTTATTTGTCTTGTGGTTGCCCAAGACCAGCCTCGTGAGTTCCTTCACTTACTAAACCTGCCATCTACCAATCTTGTCTGTCCCTTTCTTCAGTCTCTCACTGCCCTCCAGGTGTGGGGTCAGTTTGCGGATCAACAATACTACTTCAGAAATTCGTTGTTAGAGTGCAAAGTAAGAAAAAATAAGGTGACAAACTAAAAAGATGTTCAAAATAATGCTAAGTAAACAAGTCAGTCAAAGAAAGACAAATACTATATGATTTTACACATATGTGGAATTTAAGAAAGAAAACAAATAAGCAAAGGAAAAAAAAAGTGAGAGACAAACCAAGAGACTCTTAACTATGGAGAACAAACTGAGAGTTGGGGGGGTGGGGGAAATAGGTGATGAGGAGTAAGGAGGGCAATTGTGATGAGCACTGGGTGATGTATGGAAGTGTCGAATCACTATATTGTACGCCTGAAACTAATATAATACTGTATGTTAACAATACTGGAATTAAAATAATAAAAAACCCTTTATTTTCATATTGTACATTCTAATATTACATTTTCATTTCAATTTACATAAATGTTTATGCAGTAAAATCTACTCATCTTTTCCTTGGAGATATTGGTGATATCCTCTATTGCCATTAAGCTTAGAAAGTCGTTCTTTATCTAAATGTCAGTTAAATATCCGCATATATTTTTCTGCATTTTATTGGTTTAAATTTTTTAAACTATCAAAAAAGTTTTTTTAATGTTTGAAATACTATAAATATCTTTTAATGCATTTAATCTATACAAGTCTAATAAATACAGAAGTGGTTATGACCAAATGGAATTTTTATTGCCTGCAAGCTTATACTTAGAAACAGGAGAATTTAACCATTTCATTCATTTGGTATGAATAATAAGACTGTACATGACAAGAGAGCCCTGACCTACAACCCCTGTGGCAAGAGACCTAGGGGAGCCAAACACTACCTCTGGAGACCTCAGCTTAGCATGGTCAGGAGTTGGTCAATGACTTCCAGCTTCTCCAATATTTGCAGCTCCTTCTAACTCAGGACCAACCAGACCAACCAGAGGAAGCCATACATGGTCCCCTAATCAAGCACATTAGAAGCCCTACTTCTAATTAGCCTACCTCCTCCTGCCATCAACTTCCAATCAGAACATGCCTGGAGCCTTCTTTTTTTTTTTCTTTTCACTAAGAGCTTTCCCACTTCCTTGCCTACCTTTAGGGCTCTGGCAAATCCAAGTGATGGTAGCTGAGTCCTTTGCTATAGCAAACTGAATAAATAGCCTCTGTCTGTTCTCATTTTGGTGGTCTTCATTTATTTCCAGTGTGACATGTATTTTGAGCCTGGATGCTTTGTGAATTTTCTTTTTCTACCTTTGCAATTAGAATAATATATAAAATAAGCATGGTCTGTCGTGCTGTGCATTGGTCTTTTATCATTAGTTTTTTGTTTTTTTGTTTTCTTAAGTAAGCTCCACACCCAGTGTGGGGCTTGAACTCACGACCCTGAGATCAAGAGTTGCGTTCTCTACCAACTGAGCCAGTCAGGAGCCCCTATCGTCAGTTTTATGTGGAATTCTGTGATTACTACCCTTTTGTATACTCAGTCCTTTTTCATTGCCAGACTGTTTCCATGTTGTATCATGTATTTCTCTTCTCTTCCTGTTTTTATTTTATTTTATTTATTTTTTTTTAAAGATTTATTTATTTGAGAGAGAGAGCCTGAGCACGAGAGAGCCTGGGGTGGGGAGGGGCAGAGGAGAATCTCAAGCAGACTCCCTGCTGAGCACGGAGCCCCACACAGGGCTTGATCTCCGGATCCCATGGGATCATGACCTGAGCTGAAACTGAGTCTGTCCCTTAACCAGCTGAGCCACCCAGGTGTCCCTCTTCTTGTTTTTATATTTTATTTGAAAGTCAATGTCATTGTTTAGGTCTCAGTTGTCAGAATTCTGTATCTTTTATCCTCTCTGTCATGGTTTCAACAATACATCTATTACTTTCATATTCTGTTCTGTATTTCTCCTCTGTTTGTCTTTATTCTACTCTTATTAATGTAAATTCGATCCTGCCACTGTCTTTTGGGATTTCTCACAGTCTTATTTCCTCACCCATCTTTTTTGTCTCTCTCTTCCCATTTAATTTTGTTTACATCTTACAAATATCTGGACCGTGTCCTTTACAATGCTTTCGAAGACAACAAGCAAGAAGCTTCCAATTTTTTTTTTTTTTTTTCTGTTTACTTAAAGGTGTAGCTTTCAAACTGTTGGTCTTAAAGCTAGGGAGATGGTATATATAAATGGTTAAGAAAGAGATAATCTTCAAGGTCAAATAATTAGCACATTAACCTTGATTCTTCCTGATGTGCTGGGTTGGTCAAATCTCTTAATTCCTGTTTCTTAGTTTTTCACCTGAAAGTAGGAATAATAATACTCATCTGTTTTGGGCCACTGCAAATTCTTCTTTCGGAGTTAAATCATAGGATGGGCATGAATCAAAATATTTTTCTCTATGTTTTTTGTGTTTGTGCCAGTGGTTCCCAAACTTCAGTGGGTATGGAAATCAGCTGGAGAGGTTGGTATGGGCCTTGAGTTTGGAGCCTGTAATTTGCTGTAATTGCACTTCTAACAAATTCCCAATTGAGGCTAATTCTGCCAGTGTCATGGTCCCAGGACCATACTCTGAGAATTTCAGAAGTATGTTTTTATGTTGTTTGGGTTTTTCGTTTGTTTGTTTGTTTTGTTTACCAAAGATAAAGCACATCATGCCTAACTCAAGCCTCTGCCTCTCATTAAATTATCACCAATAGCAAAGTTCATGAACTTTGTTTTGCCTGTTGATATATATGATTTTAATTTTATCCTTAGTTCCAGTGCTACTATTTCTTTTGGCTTTTTTCGATATATTCATAGACATTTTATCAGGAAGTGTAGAGAACAAGCATTAAAGCTGGAAAATCTTGTTTCCATATTGACTAAGGAATCCTATATTTCTGTACAAAATTTCACCATATGTAGAAAGTTAATTCATCTCTTCTGGTTGTAAATTCAACGTTACAAAATCCATGCCTTAGAGCCAGGTAATAATGTGCTATTATAACTTAATACTAACAAATGGTAACCAAAAGTAATTTTTACTATTATTATCATTCCTGATATTACTAATATTATTATTATTAGTCTAACATTTTATAGTTTATAGTATAGTAACAAGTGTGGTTATAAGTTGGCTTCACACCTCAGTTAGTCTTCATCACAAATATGTCATTTTGGTTTTATTTTCCCTATTTTAATAGTGAAGTTACCTTTGCTAAATGATGGCACATGACAAGGCCCAGCTGAAACCCATGTTTTCTGATTCTAATTTCAGTGCACAGAACAGGTAGTATGCTAGAAAGACTGGGTGAACAATACCATTGAAAAATTAATTAACAAAATATGGCGACCTGTAAAATACTGGGGCACAGAACTTCTATTTACCACATCCCCCTTGACTCCTGTCCCCTGTAAGCTCTCATAGCAGAGAGCCTTCTACTATGTTCCCTTATTGTATAAACCAATTTAACCTTGAATTTTGCATTTATGGTGGTGGGCTCTATAATATTTGAAAACTATTGCTGAACAATTTGGCATTCTTTCTATGACATTCAAAATGTCAGTTAAGAGTCCGTGTGTGTATTTTTTATATATTATCTCTATATGTATATATACTATGTATGTGTATATATATATATTCATTTTCCTTTCCCTTTCACTTCCTTCTTAAAAAGACCAGATTGCCTGCTTTGGTGGTTCAGTCAAAGCATAGGGGAATGACTGCAATTCATTAAACAGGTCTGAAATGTGTCTCTATTTCCCTTAATCTTCCTTGGAATTAGTTCAGCTTGTGTGGCTGAGTGCCTTCTCCCCTTCCTTGCGGTGTTGATGTGGAAATGCTAGTGCTAGTATCTCCTCCTTTTTCTGAATCGAACTTTCTACTCTACAAACCTTTCATTCTCTTCCTCAGCATCACTCAGATAAAGATGTTTTTTCTACCCAAAACACATTAGCTGAAGGTGGAAGCTGGACTAGGTAAGTTAGAAAAGGATAGCATTAAAGGTTGGATTTCTGTACTTGTTTTTACTCATAAATGGGATAGTCGAGCTTTAGCGGTATGTTTTCTGTCTTAAGCTCCTAGGATTTTTACTATTTAGCTTTTGAGATTGGATGAGGATATGTGGTTTTTATTTGCTAATGAACGATTAATTTGGTTGCTACGAGATCGATTTCATTCTGCTTTCTGAACATATTTTACTTCTCAGCTCCTGTAGGAAGTGGAAAACGGGATAGCATCCCTTCTCGTAGTGAGTTGGCAAGGGTCTCTTTACTTGATACGGAGATATGCTAGCAGTTTTTGATTCACGTCTCCTAAGCTGAAACTTCCTACTTTTCAGAGTTTCCTTTTCATTGCTCATAATAATAGAGCAAGCTGGTCATTGGGATCCATTAATTATAATTTGAATTAAATGATTTAATTCACTTAAGTGGATTGCAGACTCCCTTTTGGGGTGACTGTGTAGCCCACACCTCTCTTCTTTGGGAATTGCTCCTTGCAGTCTCATTTGTACCCTGCAGTATAGTCTACCTGACCATGACTTACTAAGTTGGGTTTCTGTTGGACTTCAAAATAACCTTGAAGAACTTACTTACTGTTTTGGGAGTGTTCCAATTAGCTGTTTGAAACATCGAGGCCTTTGTTTGCTGTCGTATATTTTCTAGATTACTTTCAAATATACAATTCAATGATTAAATCATGTTAAATTAACATAAGTTAGGTAAAGATAATTTACACGTAAATGACTCCTGAATATTCAAGACCTGGTTATGCACAAGTACAAATGGCATGATTAAAGGCCAAAATAAAGTAAATTTTATAATTGGTATTATATCTTGACCTCAACTTCTGGGAATGGCTAGCAATCCCTGTACCGATGGATGAAAGATGATTCCAAACTTTGCTGCGAAAGAGAGGAGAAGGCAAGGGGGTCAGCGCTCAGAGGCGAAGATCCTTTGCTCCCGCTTTTATTGGTCCTTCGGGATATCACAAATCCTTATCACTGTTTCTCAAGCACGTGATGTGTGACAAGTGGTCTTACTGAAACTGAGAGGATTTATTTACAGGAAAGATACGATATGCTAATCTGCATGTTCTACGAGTTCTGCTAAACATAGCCTGAGGGACAATGCCTACATCTCTTAGATCACAGTGTGGCTGTTTGGGCTAAGAAAGCTTCAGGAAGGCAACTCCCTGCCGCCTTCCAACAGCAGAGTGGTGAGGCGGGCCTCAGCATTCCAAAGGCCCATGCCCTTCTCTGAAACCTTCCCTCACCCCCAGTGGCCTCTGTGTGACATTTTAGCAAGCCAGGTATTATGGCTGATTTCATGCTCTACATTAACCTCAACACTCAGCAATGTGCAATAAACTTTTCCACCTTTTTCAGAAAGCCAATTATTCTCCTTGGACCTTACTAAATAGAGAGGCAATTTGCATGGTAATAAAATATGGAGTCTGTGAAGCCAGACTGGATTTTATTACTAGTTCTGTCACTTCCTAGCTTTGTGCCCTTGGACAAGTTACTTTAAGACCCTATAATTCAATTTCTCTAAAATGGGTATAATAGCAGTGTCTTACTTCACAAGATTCTTGTGACATTTAAATGCATTAATGAACTACTTATTCTAGATTTTCTCAATTGTCTTCTTACTAAAAAAAGCTTAGAGAGGTGCCTGGGTGGCTCAGTAGGTTAAGCATCTGCCTTTGGCTCAGGTCATGATAGGCTCTCTGCTCAGCAGGGATCTGCTTCTCCCCCCCCTCTGTGTGCACTCTCTCTGTCTTTCACTCAAGTAAATAAATAAAATCTTAAAAAATAAAAAAGCTTAGAATGTGGTTACAATATATAAATATGCCACACATAAACTACAGTTTTACAGCTTTATTTCAGCATGGATTCATCTGGGAACATGCCTGTTATTCAGAATTGTCTCATGTTAAAAATTTGCGTTTTCATATCAGTCTAGGTAACTTTGTCATTTTCATGAATGTGTCAGGCTTACATGAAACTCAATAATTATATTGTCATAAACCATATAGTGTCTCCTGATCCATGTGCCAAGACCTTCATGCATGAAAGGGCAAAGCAACGCTTTAGAAGAATTTAGCACCATAGCAAAACTACTTAGGAATATAGCACATAGTATTTGGCAGCAGACCGTTATCTCTGTTAGGAAGCTTGAAAACAATATCACTGTGTCCCACAAGGTGTTATAGCACATATGGTGAGCTGTTCTTATGAAGGCTACTAAGAGGTGATCTGTGTTTGGGTCGAGACAAGTTTGCCTCTGCATTCCCTGCCCTGCTCTGGTAAAACATCCACCTTTACCCTGAAAGGATTGTACTCTGGGGGGGAAAAAAAAGGCAAGCCTAATAGAGGGGGGAAAAGTCCATTATATCAATTTGTAGTTCTCCAGTGATTTTATTCAAACCTCATTACATTTTGTAGATGGGCGTATTATGAATTTTTCACCTCTAACAGCCTTAGGATGTGATGGGTTGTTTATTAGAAATGAATTCATGATTATCTTTATTCTTCCATTTAGATCTAGGACATAGCTATTGTATGCTTTCAGCTTGTAGCTGGGAGAGGAGTTTCCAAGTTATTTGTCCTTGAGGATAACCTGGAAGGTGAAGTGGCACGGCAGGTGACAGAGTGATGATAGAGTATGAGGATAGTTAGCCCAAACTATAATTGATACAAATCTGAACCTTTCCTGAGAAAGTTGTGCTTTCCATTGTGTGGAGCCCTAAGAGCTCCTACAGCTGTTTTCCTCCAGATTTTTATGTAAATATCATTATGTGCCAGACACTGCATTAATTGGTCTGAGAGGTTCCCAGGTGAATTGTGCATTCTGTCTTTTTTAAAAGTGCTAATGGTTTAAGAGTAGACTTAGCCTCACCAACTATGAATGATAGAATGATGTGGGGAATGCTACGTGAGAAGTTATGTAGAACATGTGATTTGAATGCAGAGCAAGGGGGGGATTAATTCTGCCCTGAGAGCTGAGGTTGCTCCTAGGGATAGGTTTTCAGAGAAGTTACTGAACTGGATGTTGCAGAATAATTAATAGTTTTCCAGGCAGAGTTTTGGGGTCAGGACATTTGAAGCAGCAGAAGAAACATGTAGAACTGCATGGATCAAGAGGAAAGATAGCATGCTTGGAGAAAAGTAAGACATACACACCAAACATTTCTAGATTGGAGGCTAGAAATGTGTGAAAGAATGATAGTAGAAGAAAATAAGCTCAGGAAGGTGGATTGGCGTCTAGTCATGAAGAGCTGGGGATGAAAACATGCTGAGCAGTTTGATTTTCCCACAGGGAAAAAGGGTGAATTACTATTATTTTTTATTTGGAAGGATAACTCTGGTGTGTCTCAAGGATTATTAGAAAGAAGGAGAAATTCCTGGCTGGGAGTTCAAACAAGAGGAGATTAGAACACTTCTTGTGAGAGATGATGAAGAACTTGGCCCCCAGAGTTACATACTACAGAACAAAGAAGAAATCAATTCGGGGATACTTTAGGAAATAGAAAAGGCAAATATGTAGTGCTGATTGGATAAGAGCTGGAAAGAGGCTGAGAATGGAATCTTGAAGTTTCAAGTGAGATGGATAACAACACAACAAATAATGAGAATGTAGGTAGAGGAAGAGGTAGTACTAACACAGACGAAAATTCCAGTATTAAAATGCAAATTTTGAGAAGCTTGTTGGTGACTCAGGAAGGGGTAACTAATGTCGTTTGGAAATATGAGTTTGGTGCTCAGTAGTGAGTTCTGACCTATGTCAATGCACAGAAAGTCATTAAAGCCATGGGAATAGATGAATTAAAGCAAGGAGGCATATAGATCAAGAAAAAAGACTGTGATCAGAATTATCTGATCTGGTCAGATGATGAGGAAAAAAAGAAAAAGAAAAAGAAAACCATTCTCAGTTGAGATGCTTTTGAATGCAGTGAACAAAAAACCCGATTCAGACTGGTTTCATAAGGAGAGTATTTATCTCAAATGTTGCAGTGAGTTTTCAACTTCAAACTCTTTCTCAGGCTTGCTTTCCTCATCAACACTAAATGGTTGCTTAGAAGCAATTGAGATTATATGCTTGGGGGGAGGGAGAGAGAGAGAGAGGAAGAGAGAGAGAGAATAAGAGACAGAGAGGGAGAGAGAAAGAAAAAAAGAGAGGGAGAGAGTTCTTTCATTTAACAGTGAGAATAGAAGCTGTTCCCTTCAGACTGATAGGACCAAGTAAAACATGTGCTCATCTCTGGTCAAACAATAATCACTAGGGAAAGGCCATTGTGGTACAGACTTGCCTTCATTGGCAAGCGATTTAAAATCCCCATAACTGACTGAGAGAGGCTATTGCTGGGTACACACAGAGGTTCCCACTGCTTAGCCCAGTATTTGTGTCCAATGGTTGCTGAGACTAATGGCAATTCATCTTGTAGAGAGTAGAATGTTCATATTTGAGCTCTGATTGGCTCAAAGACATAAAGGATTCTTTGTGTAAGAACATAAACGCCTATGTTTGAAAAGGTATAAAGAAGGTGGGTTTTGATAATATCACTCCCTTGCTGGTTGCTAAGCATCTCCAACTCTGGCTAATTGCCAAGTCTCTAGCATTCATCCTCTCTTTATAGAGTGAGTTAAGACCAACAGTCTTAAACCCATGCTAGTTCCCAAATCAAACTTTTCATGCACTATTTATGGTTTGTTAACCTCCTTTGCTTTTGTTAAGATTTTCGTATTTCATCCATCAGCATTATCTAGATCCCCAAGTGTAAGGCAGATTTCATTTTGGTATAGTTAGTTCTCATTTGAAACTTCATATCCTAATGCTGCCTGCTAAGTTCCACACCATTTCTTGAGTTGCAACTCCATTGCCTTCAGAGAGAGCCTCTTCTGGTATCTCATGCACCTAAGCCTGAATTTTCTTATGTTCATTAGTTCACGGTTCAGCTCCTATTTTTGATCCTATTCTTTCCAAAAACTTGAGTGTTCCTCCATCTGCCTTTCGGAACTGGATTCCTGCCGAACTAGGAACCTGAACCCTAACTCTACTATTTCAACTTGCCCTGGGTCTGAATAGTGAATAGAATGACCAAACAGGTCACTTGCTGTGTTGAATACTCTAGATACCCATTTCACCCCAGTGGGCCAGTTGAGGCTAAGCCTGGGCTCTCTCCAATACCTGAGATATCTAACAATAAAAACAATGCCCCGCCTCACGGATGAACACGGAGAGAGATGCTTGTCACTGTCAGCTTCACTTCCTCCATAGCTTTAAACAGATTTTCACATGTTTCTGTAGTCCAAAAAGTTTATATATCATGGATTTTAAAGAAAACATTTGATATGTATTAATGATTTAACGTTCTTATTTATACACTTATTTATTTCTAAGAATTAAACCAACTTCTAAACCAAAGCCAGAAAATACACTATGATAACTTTGGGAAGGAATTCAGACCTTACTTGCACTCAGCCTATAATTTATGTGGTTGAAAATAGATTACTTATGCAATTTGCAGAACCAACACAAATTCAGCTTAGCTTGTACTGTTGACGAATCATGACTATTGATATCTATCAGCTAAGTAGTCTTAAAACCAAGGCAAGTTACAAACTCTAGACCCCATCTATAGGACATAAAGAAAAAGATACCTTTCCCCAAACCATTTTGATATTTCTAATCTGTCAGTCTGAATTTATGTCACTAATTTGGTTACAGATTTATTTGTATTATTTCTTTTTTTTTTTTTAAAGATTTTATTTATTTATTTGAGACAGAGAGAATGAGAGACAGAGAGCATGAGAGGGGGGAGGGTCAGAGGGAGAAGCAGACTCCCTGCCGAGCAGGGAGCCCGATGCGGGACTCGATCCCGGGACTCCAGGATCATGACCTGAGCCGAAGGCAGTCGCCCAACCAACTGAGCCACCCAGGCGCCCTTATTTGTATTATTTCTTACTTGAGGTTGCTATAACCAGCTCTTTTGGGATTCTGATGCTATCAGGAGGCCACTTTTTGGTAAAACTTTTTAGAGGAATAATATTTACACAAAATAGGGACATTGTTCATGCAATTGATTGTACTCGATATGTTCCTGTCTTTTAAGTCAGGTGAATGTCTGAAACTGAATCCTTTTAATGATTTTCCTCTCCTAGCTCCTTATCACCTACAGGGTAGTTAAAAAGAATCAAACACTTTAAAAATATACTACTCAGTAAGTTGGATATATATGAATATGTAGCCAAAACCAATTTGAAAAGAACAAACAAGAATATCACTACACATGTTCAATATGTATCCTTTATTTCACAGGGCACACATCAATTTTGTGGTTGAATTCTTTCCAGATCTTTTTTTTTTTTTTTTTGCACATCACCTTCCTTGATTAAAATGGGTTGCACCATATCCTTCCTTTCCTTAAAGTTATGAGAAAGAAGTGTTAAAACATCAAGCTTATTAATCTATCCCTCAGAGTCTCGTGGTTTGCTCTCTGGGCATCCACTCTGCAAGTATTTATTACATTTATGGAGTGTATAAGTATGTGTATATATTTTTACCTTTCAGATACATTGTTTGTCATAATTAGAGGTGATTATATCATATTAAAATAAATAAAAGTGAAAATTGTTACATTCCTTGACCACTGTTAGAAGACATTGAATCAATGTTTATATTTCTGATTTAGTACACAAGGTATTTCCAGTATTATTTTATTCTCATTTTAAATACATTGCAAATGGCAAGAATAAAGAAAATAGGGAAGCTATAAAAAGTAATAAATACTTTTTGAGATGCTCTGAGAAATTAGCACTTTTTCATCCACTGTTGATAGACCCGGAAGGTCTGGAATGTGACCGTTCTCAATAAAACTCCTGACCCAAAAATGCATTTTAAAAATGGATTTAAATAATAGAAGATGGGAAATTATATCATTTTATATCACATAGATCATTAGTTTGTTACTCACAGACATAATGTAACAGCAGAATAAAATTAAAAGTTATCAATGCAAACATAAATGGGAAGAAAATCATATTTGTTATTAAAATGCAGAAGAGAAGTGTATACAATGTACCATGATTTTAAAAGAAGGCCTGATTAATGGAGATGTCTCAAAATTACAAATTTCATATAACCAGGTAAAGCACTGTGTTTCAGAAATCAGTGTTTCGGTGTAGTAGATAAAATACATAGATTATTGTGTCAGAGCCAAGACAAAAGAGGTCTTGGAATCAACTTCAACTTCACAATATAACTCTTTAGTTCCCTAACAATATTTTTTTGTTGTTGCTGGACAATCTTCTGTAGTATTTCATTAGTGATTGTATGTAATTTATTTAAACACTTTAAATTGTATCTAATATTTTACTATTACAAACAATGCATCAATGTCATTGCACTGATGTCATTTCACATATGTGAGAATATATATATTTCTATGACTTTTCAGATATGGAATTGTTGCTGGATCAAAGTGTAAATGCATTCATTGTGTTTCTGAACTCTCAGAGTTTGTTTTGGAACAAGTAAAGATATACAATTAATAATATCAGGGATAATCTATGTGAAGAATCATGTCACATACCTATCTATTTCTGAAATTTCCCTCTTACAATGAGTATTGAATTACATGGAGAGAATTTCTCTATGGCATTAATATTTCATTGCTAAATGATGATGTCTCATTACCTTTTTTCCCCTGAATTTGTCTCCTCTTAAACTTTTACTTTATGCTTTTATTTTATAGGAGTATCTGATAGAATTTGTGTTTGGAGTGGGCAACAAGGGATAGAAAAGAATGATAAAAGAACATGACAAATTGGTTATTGTACAGCAATGATTTGATGATAACATTAACTGCCTTTTTAATTCCATTGGGACAGAGAAACAATTCATTTTCCTCATGCTTGGCAGAATCACTCACCTATATTAAGTGATTCCTTGAGCCTTGCTCTTATCACTCCTAAAATGACACTCTCATCCCAATGGTATGCTCTTCAAAGTAAGTACCAATTTTCAGCAGATCACAGTAATTAATGCTAGTTAATTATTTTAAAGATTTCATTTCTTTATTTGAGAGAGAGAGTGAGAGAGAGAAAGCATGAAGAAGGGGAAGTGTCAGAGGGAAAAGCAGACTCCCCGCTGAGCCAGGAGCCTGATGCAGGACTTGATTCCAGGGTTCCGGGATCACGATATGAGCCAAAGGCAGACCCTCAACTGACTGAGCCAGCCAGATGCCCTAGTTAATTATTTTAAATGAAGGAAACATGTAGAGAGAAAAATCAATATATCATTATTATTATCCAAGTAAACTTTAAAATGTTGGGGCTATTCGAGAACCTGGAAGGACCTGAGTCCAGTCACGTCTATGGCTTTTCTGATTTGATTGCTCGTTCTGCTTTCAAGGCTTCTTTTTAAGCTTTTAAAATGGGGTCTGGAGTAGCCCTGACTGTAAGGTTGGTTTTCAGCATACCACTATCAAGGTATGACCACAGTTGGATCTCTACTAAATGTCCCATGCGTTCAACAAGGTCTCTCCATTCCCACTCTCATGGTTGTAACTCACCTAGATCTTGTCATTATTAATAATTGTGTTACAACCTCAGACCAATATCTCCTCTTTCTGCTTTATTGCCTCTAAACCCTTTCCTGACCTTTAACAGTCCGTTTTGCTGGTTCTTCCTCATCTCCCAGACCTCCGAATACTTTACTGTCTCAGCTCAATGCCCTCTTTTCTATCTGCACTCACTTCTTTCATGACCTCCTCCATTCTCACTGTTTTCCCTCAAGGACAGGCAGGAAACCACAGGACAGTATGTCAGAGCAAGTCAGGGAATTGTTCACAACCCAGAAGCTGGGAGTTAATTTTGGAGCTGTGAGTTTAATTCCAGGCCTGATGTGAGGCCAAAAAATGCTCAGAAAGGAGATAGCAAAAGAAAAGGGAAACATTGATACTGGAGGAATTCCTGACTCAGACACAAAGCTTCTAGACTCAAAGGAAGCAAATTATTGAAATCTTAGGGCATTATTCCAGGATATGAATAGTTTAAATGCATTAGGAAGTTAATGAATAGACTTAAGTAGAATGAAAGAAGTTCTAATTGTTTGCAAACAAATGTTCTTTTTCTTTTCTACTCTTTCAACAAACCAAATAATTAGGAAGAATCTTCCTCTACAGTTTTAGTCCTTGGAATTTCCAGTGTATTCTGTTGAAGACAAAGGAAAATATTGCAGCTATTATGTCCAGGAAGCTGCTTCCTACACTGGAGCAGGTTCTGAGTTTTCTGTAAGTTCTAAAATAATTCTTTCACTGTAACACTGTAAACTTTTGTCAGTTTCTTTTCTTTCCACTACCACCATAATAAAACAAAACCAACCCATAAAATTGTTACCATCTAGACGCAAATAAGAACTAAGCTCTCCCGTTACACCTCACTCTGCCCCTTCAGGGGTATTTACTTGTGTCCTTTCTAGAGAAGAATCTTGCCTTAGTCTTACGAAACTGTGAGATTTTATGATACATTGTACCATTTCTTCCACCCTGGAAGAAGTTCTAGGTTCATCTAGGCATGCTAATACCTATGCTCCTGAGGAATTCCTAGAATCCTAGAATTTTTCCTAGGAATATCAAAGTAGTGCTAATTCCTACATGTCAAGTTGAAGGGTCTCCAAAAGGAATGCAGATTATCATCTTTTAATTCCTTTTAATAGACTGAAGGGTTATACAGAAATGCATACACCCTTATTTTTAAGAAGATAGAGAAAAATGCAAATTAAATCAGATTTGGCATCAGAAATTCTCCTCCCCTCAGATTTTGATGGGTAATTGCCTCTATTAGGTTTTTACAGTAAGTTTTCATTATTTAGAAAATTAGGATATAACAGCCTGGAGAACCTACCTGCTGTAAGGACTGGTTATACCACATAATATTTCCATGCTTGAGCAAATATTTAAACTCTGTGACTAAATAACCCATCTGTAAATGGGTTGTGAGGATTAAGTACGATAATCATCCCCAGATACTTTCAATAGTGCCTACCATGTAAAAAGTATTCAACTGAGATAATCATCATCCCTGTTTTCATGATCATAATTTTTTTTATTATCATTGCATTTTCATCAACTTTTGTAAAGAATAGAGAAAATCTTACAAAAATGTTCATAATATATTAACTGGGAAAAACAAAAATATAATACACTTAATGCTACTCTATAATATGTGTTAGCAGGTAAGCAAGGATTACATGGCTATTTGCAATAGTGGAGATAGATATGTTACTATGAGTTTTTTCCTAATAATAATAATAATAGGGGCGCCTGGGTGGCTCAGTCGTTAAGCGTCTGCCTTCGGCTCAGGTCATGATCCCAGGGTCCTGGGATCGAACCCCGCATCGGGCTCCCTGCTCCGCGGGGGGCCTGCTTCTCCCTCTCCCACCCCCCCGCTTGTGTTCCCTCTCTGGCTGTCTTTCTCTCTGTCAAATAAATAAAACCTTTAAAAAAATAAATAATAATAATAATAATATTTTTGAGACATTATGGCTTTAATTAAAAAAAAATAAGGTCTCTCCTTGCTTTAAAACCAATCTTCCTCTCCTGACAATTAGTCTAGCCCCACTTCATTTTCAATTTGGTCCGTGAAAACATGCAATGAAATTCCTCTAAGGGGACTTCCGGATCACTGTTACTGCACTGATCCTCTAGAGATCATCCTTGGAAGATCAGTCTTCTGGTGGATGCTTCCAAATCACCGCATCCCAGGGCAGAGAGCTCCAATTGTTAGAAACTGCCCCTTGCACTGAGCTTACATCTGTCTCCCAGGACCGGTACTGACAGATTGCAGTTCTGCCTTCGGAAGCTGTATCAGTAATTCCAGCATGTTTTCAGGAAAACATGCCTTTACTCTTATAATAGAAGGATTTAAAGTAAGCCTAATCAAACAACAGGTCTATGGATGTACATGTTTGTTTTACTCTGAATTTCAATCTTGAGAAATAATAGATCAATTACATAAAATGTTATGGCTACTTTTAGTTCATTTTAGGATTCTAATTTTAATGTGATTTATAATATTAATTATATAAATGAATTATTTAAGTGAATACTGTTGGTAAAATACATTGCTCAGTTTTTAAATTGAATTTAAGTTCAAAACTAAACTTAGATATTCAGTTGAAATATTTTTAAAAGCATTTCCTACTATTATGTATGGTGTTCATGTTAGAATATGTAATATAAGCTTCGAATTTATAGAAAATGAAGTTTTTGATTATTTTCATTTTTGGATCTGTAAAAATATATTTAAATTCTTTTTTTGAAAGGAGAACTGCTTTTTGATATAGTAACCTTGCAAATGTCATCCCAGGAGGAGAATTTTTGGAGAGCTCTGGGTAATAGAAAACACAGCTTACTAATCATAGTTATCTTGCTGGCAGGGTTTTCTTTTGCAAAAATTGTAATATACAGTTCCAAAGATTACTAAATTGCCAAAAGTGGTCATAAACGTGGATCTGAAGTATTCTCCTTGATTTTTCGCATACTTTAACCTGATTTTTACTTTGGAATATCCTAAAACTCTAACACTATTTGAAACTAAAATCTTATTCTGTAAATACAGTGTTTACTGGCAGTTTAGTGTATTTATCATTTTAAAATAAAGTATTTTATTTAGTACCTATTTTTTAATAGTTTTTTAATTTTAAAGTTAATGAATAGGAACACTTGAAAATTGGTACTCCTGCATGGTGATTTTACTTCTTGCTAAGATTCTGTGATCCTTAAGTCATATTTAGAGATTTAGGGTTATTTTTTCCTTCCTTATACATATAAAGATGAAACTGAGTAGAGAAAAGATAGAGTTCTAAAACTATATTCTCTAACAGTATTTTAAGGTAAAGGGCTTTATTTCACAATTGAGGTGACAGAATGAAAGGCCATTATTGTTAGCATTCTGCTAGAATTATCAGGTGTAAAGTGTTTGTTTTCTCCAAGCTTTATCTTTCTTTTTTTTTTCTCCTAATTTGATCCTCTGTTTAGATGTTGGAAGAGTGACCAAATTAACCAAGGAGATTTTTATGTGTTTTTGCAAAGCAACTAATGTTTTATTCAATAGACCATTGGATACAACCAGTATTTATTAAGTAGCTGCTTTGTGGTAAACCAGGCATTTCCATAATCCTATGGATGAATGTTATTATATCTATTATTCAGAAGAAACAAAGGTTAAAGAACAAGGCATATAATGTATTGGGGCTGCAATTTTAACATAAGTAGGTCTTAACTCTATAGTTGTGACATTTCCCAGTTTCCCATGCTGCTGCTACAGTAACAAGATACCAGATAGTAAAATTAGTTATATGCAAAACCAGAGTTCACATGAAACCTTCCTGGGATAAAATCTTTGGAAATTGTATATATCGAAACATATTGAACCTGTCTGCCACTCTTCGAAACGATTATGGTATGATGTAACATTTAATGTGACACTGGCACAAAATATGTTTGCGCAGAGAATTAAAATTATCACAATAATTCTGTGAATTAGATGGAGTGATTGTATACTGACCCCATAATTGATAAATAGGGAAATGGATACAAAGAAGGCTTAGGGATATGAGTATAGAAAGAAAAGTGTAAGTTTTAAGAAACGTTCAGATCTTCTCCCTGTCCATCTTCCCTGTTCAAAGACTAAAACATTCTATAACCACCATTTATCGTCACAAATACATACTGTAACTTTCTCCTCACTCTCCTTTCTCTCTCTGTCTCTCCATATCCCTCTCTCTCTCTCTCTCTCACACACACACACATACACACACACACACACAACACAGAGTGTTTTGACTTCGTAACTTGAATTCAGACGTGGTACCAGCCTCTCTAAGTTTTGTGGTAAGCTCTATAGAGGCTCTTTAGACTTTTTTCCTTAGGAGTTATTTAAATTATGAAGGATTATAAACAAATTTTATGTCCTTTTTGGTTGATATTTCCAGCATTGATTTGTGTGACCACACATGAAAAATTCATTATGCTTTTCCTAAAGCAATATAAACTTGAAGCGGAAGTAGTTCACCATTGGCTAAATTTTATTGAAAAATAAACAAAAAAATACGTGCTGAGAGATACTGTGGCTTGGGTGGTTACAATATTTTTTGATTGTTCTCTTTTTCAGTATAATTCTAGATTTGGCCACCCTCTGCCACAATGTGATGCTGAAACAATGTTTGACAGTCAAGGGCATTTAGGCCAACAGATCCAAGAGCACTGAAACAAAACTGGATAACACTTTAAAAGGTTTCATTCTTCCACCTTCACAAGAAAACTGTGGAATGAAAAAGGACAACTGTGCCTTAGGCATAACTTTTGAAATTTATCTTTTTTCCTCTAAGAACTGTTTTGTTGTTGTTGTTTGGATTATGCATTCTCAGCAAAGTCTTGTCCTTGTAGACACGTCTGAGCAACCCAGCATTTTACTTCGTTCATTTCTCTACAGTGGCTCTGTCTTCTAAATCTAAGTTTCAGTGTAGCTTATCTCTGGGCTGGGGAACTCAGTTTCTCATTCAGAGATATGTGGAACTTCATATATTCTGATATACTGGGCTCAGAGTGTAATTATAACAGAGTGTAATTTATAACATAAAATGATTCAGATTGCTTTGTTGACTTTTAAAATTACATTCAAGCAGACACTTGTAGCTCATCATTGTTCCCTCATTCTTAATATTCTAGGATCAGACCATTCTTTTGAGTTTGAAAGGTGAGGCAAGAGCTAGTTTTTGGAGTGTCAAGAAATGTAGGTAAAAAGACTGGCAAAAGAAAATGTTCAAACCACAACAGTGAACATACATTTTTCTTGGTACTTTTTTGTCCATTGGAGAAAAATAAAAGAATAACGTTATACATGTGGATTTTAAATATGGATTTTTCAATAGAGAAATTCTATCCATCTAATCTATCATCTCTATCTCCCTATCTGTCATCTATCTATCTTGACAAATGAACAGGCATAGGTACAAAGAGACATTTTCCTATTTTACAGGTAAGTGAAATAAAACCAGTTATTACAGTTGAAGGTAATATTAAAAGGATACTAGCCAAACAGTTGTCCCACAGAAGAAAAGACAATCTAGTAAATAATTAACAAATAACAATTCTAATAGTTAATATATAGATTATGCCAAAATATATGGAGATGATACATGTTTTACCTGTGTTATCTTATTTAATATAAAAACTTTATCATGGGTACTACAATTGTTCTGATTTTCAGATAGAACAACTGAAACTTAGATTAATTACATTGCTTCTTTTTTTATGAACTGAATGTGTGTGTCCCTCCAAAATTCATATGTCAAAGCCCTCATTCCCAGTGTGATAGTATTTGGAACTAGTGCCTTTGGGAAATAATTAGGCTTAGATGAGGTCATGAGGGTGAAGTGCTTTTGATGAGATTAGTACCCTTATAAGAAGAGGAAGAGACAGGAGAGCTCTCTATCCAGGAGCACACCCTGAGGAAAGGTAATGTGAGGACACAGAAAGAAGGCCGCCATCTGCAATCCAGGTAAAGAACCCTCACCTGACACCAAATCTGCTGGCACCTTGATCTTGGACTTTAAGTCTCCAGACCTGTGAGAAATAATGTCTCCGTTGGTTAAGCCACTTAGTCTATGGTATTTTGTTACAGCAGTCTGAGCTAAGACAAGTTTATATGCTAGTAGGTAGCAGATCTCCAGATTTCATTGGACTCCAGATTTCACTCTGCCATATTCTAGAGTCTATGCACTTAACCATTAAAATATAAACTTGGATAAATATTGTTTTATCTTCCCAGCACTGTGGCTAACATGGTTTTGTTCCAGTTCCCAAGATAAATAAAAGAGTAAAAAGAATGAATGAGAGAATCTGTTCAATAGCCTTTCTTACTTCTGGGTCATTCCTAGGAGACCCCTCGGTGTATGGTACTTTTGTATTTAATTCAGAGATTTTAAGGGTCTTATGGCATTTCTTCATGGTTGCTACAGAATTAAGGTTTTATCGCACCACTAGTTTTCCAGACACAAACTCTTTATTTCTAGGAATGTGTAGTATTCCCCATTATAAATGCTACATATTAAATTGAAAATGAGCATAGCAAGGTGGTTGCTTTAGATTGAATGTTTGTGTCCCCCTCAAACATGTTGAAATCCTAACCCCCAATGTGAGGGTATTAGGAGGTGGAGTCTTTGGGAGCTGATTAGGTCATGAGGGTGGAGTCCCCATGATTGGTGTTAGTGCTTTCATTAGGGGCCCAAGAGAGCTTCTTCACCCCTTCTACCATGTGGAGACATAATGAGAAGACTTCCAGGAAGTAGGCTGTCACAAGACACGGAATCAGCATGTGCTTGATACTGGACTTTACAACCTCCAGAATTGTAAGAAATAAATTTCTTTTATAAGCTACCCAGGTTATGGTACTCTGTTATAGCAGCCCAAATGGATTAAGACTGTGGCCTTGGATAAAAAAATAATTTAAAAAAAGTAGCTATAATGTTTGTCAGAGAGGATGAAACACAGATATTAAATCAGATGAGATTATTTTCATTGTAGTCAGAGTCATCTTAAGTAAATTAACCAATTAATATTATAGAATGTTGGTAGATTTATATTCTTGTTTGGGGCAGATTCAGTTTGAATATGCATTCATTTGTCATTCATTAGATTAACAAATATTTAATGAGCTCCTATACATTGCATTCATCAAATAAGAAAGCAAATGTGAACACTGAATTTAAGAGAAAAACTTAGCAAATATTAATGTCATGAGTTTTGCAAATAAGTAATCTTTTGAATATCTTGGCAAAATGAGACAAGGATTATAATTAATGATAAATTCTGGAAAATTCAATGTCTTTATTTTGGTCATGTAGAAATATGTCCTTTTCCCATAAACTTTTATTAGCTCTGCTATAGTGCAAAATGTGTATTTGATCTGAATTTCAAGTTTAATCCACCTTCTCGTGAATATTAATGTGAATATTGCTGAAAAATTGCCAAGACTGGAGACAGTGGGAAAAAAAGAAGTAACTAGCTTGAATAAATCTTACATTTACTAACAGAATGAATCAAATCAAGGAGAAGTTGGACTCTTTGATTTGCAGTATAAGATTTCAAGGTTTCAAGCTCACCAACTAATGGAAGAAGAGATGAAGGAGATGGTCAAAAAAATTTTTACAATGCAATGAAAAACCAGAGTTTCATTGGAGCCTTTAGTCTCAAAGGTCTAGCAGATTAATCAGGAGTCAATAATGGCAAATGCCTTTTAAGCAGGCAAGAGAGATATGAATTGTGAGGATGGGGTAGGAATTTGGGGCTTGTTAATCAGATAACCCTCTGTATTTGGCCCCATATTCTCTAAATATTTCTTTAATGAGAAAGAACTAGTGGAGGGCAAATCTAAGATCAAGGTACTAGCAATCCACTCTAATCCTGTAAAAATCACACAGCATGGAACTAAAAACAAGCTCTGGGGATCACAGAACTGTTTTTGGCTATAGTCCCTTTGCTTTACTTCTGCTTCTGATCATCCTTTGCTTTATTCAATATATGACTGAATGCTGAACTACCTCTAATAAGGATGTCTTCTTTCCCTTTCCCTGGTTAAGCTACTTTAGCAGAACAATTGCTTTGCAGTTATATACATATGTATGTAACCCTCAAGAGATATATATTATTTCTAAGTGTGGATTTCTTTATTTTGTAAAACAAACGTCATTTTGATATCATAGAAATCTATTTTAATATCTAGAGATCTATTTCATTCTTGGATAATTTAGCTATTCACATCCTGATGGAGATTTAGTGAGGAAATTTGATTCTAATGTTTACTCTTTCAAAAAGGCTGCTCTGAACACCTTATACATTCTTCTTTGTGGTTATATATGTCTGTTTTTCTAAGATGAATATACAGAAGCTAAATTTGCTATATAAGGTTATAAGATAATTTTTAATTATGGTAAACATTGCAAAATTGAGTACCCTTTATTTACACTCACATCAGCAGTGTTTGGGAATACCAGTTTCTCCATACTTTCACCAAAATTTATCAACTTTTTTCTTTTTTATTTTCTTGGTGGGGGCGGTGGGGATAATATTATTTTTGCTTTAATTTGCATTTCCATGGGCATGCTAAGTAGCTTGTTACTTGTTGACTTTCTGATTTCAAGACTGAGTTTAAAAGAGAGTCTTGACTCTTTACACCTAATTTATAAAAATGAAATAAAAAGAAAATAAATACTTAAAGAACTGAGCTAGAAAACAAGAAGGGAAATTGTTTGGCAGACAAGAGTCTGAGAAATCCCAACCAGAATTAATCCTTTCTATTCAGTTTCCTTTCCCTGGGATATTGCTTGAGTCTATATTCTGGCATCAGCTTAATTCTTCTTACTATGGTTGAACAGTTTTATGTCCATCTGCCCCTGCTAGTGCATAAGCAGAACATCAAAAACCATGTTGGTTTTTCTTGATCTGCCAAATATTCAATAGATCTCTGCCCATTTTAGACATGCATTAGATGTGTGTTGAATACTGTAACATCAAGATTAGGATGAAATCTTTCAAACTGGATATACTAGCTTTATAGTTCTCTGAATTATCTTCCCAAAGCCTATTAATTTGTTGTAATTCAAAAACAAAGCTGGTGTTCTCCAAGAGACCATACAAAATCATAGGGGCATACCTCAGAGATTTTGTGGGTTTGGTTCCAGACCACCACAATAAAGTTAATATTTCAATAAAGCAAGTCAAATGAATTTTTTGGTTTCCCAATGCATATAAAAGTTAAAATTTACACTACACTATAGTTTATTTGGTGTGCAATAGTATTATGTCTAAAAAACAATGTGGATGCCTTAATTTTTAAGGCTAAAAATTTATTGCTAAAAAAAATGCTAACCATCAACTGCACTTTCAGTAAGTTGTAATCACTGATCGCAGATCACCATAATAAATATAATAACGAAAAAGGTTGAAATATTGTGAGTTTTATCAAATGTGACACAGACATAAAGTGAGCAAATGAGGCTGGAAAAATCATGCTGATAAACTTGCTGGCTGCAAGGTTGCCGGAAACCTCCGATTTGTAAAAAATGCAATAAAATGCAGTAAAGAGATGCTTTATAAAATGAGGTATGCTTATCTTATTTTGCTCCATAATATTGCAATGATATATTTCTGAGCTTGTAATCCTCCAGAGGAAAAAAAAATAAAAAATTTTTCTGTTTCAAATAATCCCTGTAAATTCATATTTTCATGAGCAAAAATTGCTGATAGAATCAGACTGTTCCATGTAATGTTAAGTTATGGCAGGAATTCCTGGAGAACTTCCAGAGGACCTTTCTACATTTCCAATGAATATTTCTCAAAATACCATAAAACAGACACACACCACAACTGAGATAGGATGAGTCTTTTTATTAAAAAGAAAGATGTGTTGAGGTGACTAGCTGTACGAAGATATGTCTTTAAGAATTATTATCAAATATTTTCATTGCTGTTTATGGTCCTTAAATTGTGACCTAAAAATAAATTGCTCATTTATCAATAACGGTCCATTTAAAACATAACTAATAATGTTGACCTAAAGGGCTTATTAACCTATCACACAAGACATTGTTTATTTTCAAAGTTATTTTAAAAGCATGAAAGGACAGAAAAGGAAGTTTCCAGTCCAAAGAAACATATTTTGAGCATCATAATTATTGTCATTTACAGTGCTCTAAAGCTTTAATCCAGGGGAAACTCATCAGTGGAATATGACTCAGTTTGATCTGAAAGTCCTTGAGAGGAAGAGAATATCTGCAGATGGTTGCTCATCTGCATCTCGTAATTACAGTATATGTTCACACTCTAATAAACCTAAAAATATAGGAAGACCAATATAGCCAATCCTCTGAATAAGCAATAACTAATGAACATCTGGATATGGCTACATGCCTTATAATTGAGTAGATAATTTTCAAATCAGTCAATGAAGTGGCGGCTGTTAATTTCTTAGTTTGAGTACTCCAGTCCCACCTAGGCATTGGAAAATCAGTAGCCCTATTTGAAGCGTTTATTTGGACAAGTTATAATATTATATAGTTCTAAAGAAGCCTCTGAATGAAAAGGTACTTCTTGGAGATAGACAACCACATTGGTTTGGTTAGCGACTGGGAACATTGATATAATAATTCTAGGAAAAGCAGCCTTGTTAGAAAATAAGTAAGTTCTGTCCATATACATTTTGTAAGCATAGCTGAGCCATAGGAAAAAAGCATTTCAGAAAAAAGATTCAGAAAGGGCCAACTAGTATTAGCCTCAATTTCAAAGACACCTTATTTTCTGTTGTCTTTGTGTTTCAGTTACACCTGTCATTTTTGTGGCCTTTGCTGAAAATGAATTGCTAAACTCACTCACAGGGAAACATGACATTCTATAAGATAATGATATTCCAAATTTGCTATTTTAGCTCGGTGTTTCTGGACTCCTGGCTTCCTGAATCTCCTTCTATCAGAGCAGTTCTGTTTTTACTTGTTTTGTTTTTCCAAATGCCACTAGTGCTTGTTTTAATAAGGCATTCTGCTACCAAAGAGAAAGGCTTGAAACCTACTCTTGTAAAGATATTTCTGTTGTAAAGAAGACAGATCAATGCTTGACTTCAGCAGATAAATTATTCAATGTGAAGTCCTAGAAAATAACACAACAGACCTGAAGAGTAGGTATTTTTTGAAAGAAACCGTTCCTGGTACTTACCTACAAATGTTGCATTGGAGACAACTTTTTAACCTACAGGAAATATTAGGGCTGGTCTTACATAAAGAAAAGACACATAAACTAAAATAATAATAATAATTTTGGATTTTGCTATGACTTCCACATTCCTGGTTTCCAAAAATTGAGAACACTACCCTTCCACCTGGCCTTTGGATTAAAAAAAAGAGAAGGTGAAGAATAGGAGACAAAGCCCTCCTTTTATGCAGCTATAAGTACTGAGTTAAGCATTTAATAGGCATTATCTTATTTAATCCTTACAACAATTTATTTAGTAGTTAAAAATAGTAGGTACTGATGTGGGAAACAAAGACAAAAGAAAAAATTAAATGTCCTTACTGCCTACAACACACTGACAAGTCTTTGAAACAGAGTGACCTTCCTCTAAGATCTCAGCTGCCTCGATGTTGACACTTGGCTAAGGGCAAAAGCAATCTTATCCTGACCCCCAGGATCCTGTGAGTCTGCTTAAATGTATAGAAATTCATTTGGAAACTTCCTTTATCTCTACCCCCCAAGATACATGTTAGCAACCATCCTCCAAGCTTATGACCCACTGATATACATCTAAAGGATCTCATGACTGAGTTTTTGTTATGCAATAATAAATGGCCTTTTCCTAACAATGGCTAGTCTCCTCAAAGTCTTAGAAACCTGGCTTCCAAAATACATTGGAGGTTTGTGCTGTCCCTAACCCCCTCCCAACTTGAAAGTATAATATGATCCACTTCTCACCACCCAGGTGCAGCCCTTTCTGCCCATGGGTCCTATCTTGTGTTTTAATAAAACCACATTTTTGCACTGAAGACTTCTCAAGAATTCCTTCTTGGATGTTGTCTCCGAACCCCAACCATTTCCTACATCAGGTACTATTTTTATTCTTTAATAAGAGAAATTTGGTCTGGACAACTAGATCCTTCAAAACCTATGACCAATACCATTCTTGATCCCAAAGTCATTTCTTTTTTTCTCATTATCTCTATAAGAAAATGCTATTTTAAGAGAACTAAGGGTGTGGTGTTGTATTAGTAAACTAGCCCTGATCTCTTTTCTTTTCATATATTTTGGGGGGGACTGTGAATAGCAGCAAAAATCAATGCTGTATATTTCAGTAAACTCAAAACTGAAGTAACTGTTCCTTTAGAGATGCAAATGTGATCAAGAAAAAAATTTTGAGCTAACTAGGTGGTCAATGCTTATGCTTTTTCCCAAGTAGACAATGCTCACTGATCATTTATTTTAGTGTAATAGATGATGCCAAAGGCCTTTTCCTTCAAAAATTATAAAAGCTCCTCTATATTGTACTTTAGAATTTGGGTTATTATCAATTTGAATTTATACATTACCATTAACATATTTTTTACTATTCCAACTAGTTGCTAACAAATAAAAATATTTGGCTCTATTTCTTTAGAAATAAGTATGTTGTTTGTTTGTTTGTTTTTGCCTTCATGAGATGTTGTCATCATTTGGTTCTTTAGAACAGATTTTTTTCCTTATTCCCAAATCTGATAAATTTATTTTGGATGTTATTTTATTTTATTTTTTATTTTTTAGAGAGAGAGAGCAAGTATGTACAGGGGGTAGGGGCAAAGGTAGAGAGAGAATGTTAAGCAAGCCCTAAGCCCTGGCTCCATCCCAGGACTCTGAGATCATGATCTGAGCAGAAATCAAGAGTTGGACAATTAACCAACTGAACCCACCCAGGCGCCCCTGGATGTTAGTTTAAAATAACTTTTCTACCTAACAAAAAGTAAAACAAAAAACATTTTAACAGCCTTCATCTGATATTTTGTACTTAGTTTTCCAAATATCACATGAGTTGCTAATACAGTAGATCTTACATGTTCTCACTATAGACAAAGACGTGGTAATTACATGAGGTGGTAGATGTGTTAACTTATCTTATTGTAGTAATTAGTTCGCAATATATATGTGTAATAAATAATCATGTTGAAGACCATAAACTTACACAAAGTTATTTGTCAATTATATCTCAGTATAGCTGGGAAAAATTAAAAAAAATTAAAATATCATGTTTAGTTTCTGTAATTATATATATTCTCCTGGCCAAGTGGTATTGCTTTGTAAGTTATTTGCCTTGATTTTAAGAAATTAAAATAAATAACTTTTCTTATAATTTGTAATTTCATACAGTGTATTAGAACAGCTATTGTTATAGGCTTAATTCTATTAAACATTGGAAGACCAATGTTTGATTCAAATGAAAATGTTTAAAAGAAATACTTGAGGGCACCTGGGTGGCTCAGTCAGTTAAGCGTCTGCCTTTGGCTTAGGTCAAAATCTTAGGGTCCCTGGATCGAGCCCTGCATTGGGCTCCCTGCTCAGCGGGAAGCCTGCTTCTCCCTCTCCCTCTGCTGCTCCCCCTGCTTGTGCTCTCTCTCTTTGTCAAGTAAATAAATAAAAAATCTTAAAAATTTTTTTTGAAAATATATAAAAGCAAAACATGGTAAAAAAAACCCCACAATCATTTCACCTAAAGATAAATATTATTAATATTTTAATATAATTATTTTTTCTTAAATATGAATTTATATGATATAGATCACTTAAATTGCACCTATAAATTTTTGTCCTTTTACTTATTTAAAAAAACTAATGTAGCAGATGACATCATACTATGTATAGAAAATCTTAAAGACTCCACCAAAAAACTACTAGAACAGATAAATGAATTCAGTAAGGTTGCCGGGTACAAAATCAATATAGAAATCCATTGCATTTCCACACTAATGAAGCAGCAGAAAGAGAAATTAAGAAAATAATCCCATTTACAATTGCACCAAAAATAATAAAATACCTAGGAATAAAGTTAACCAAAGAAGTGAAAGACCTGTACTCTGAAAACTATAAAACACTCATGATAGAAACTGAAGACTACATAAAAAAAATGGATTGGAAGAATAAATATTGTTAAAATGTCTCTACTACCCAAAGCAATTGACACATTTAATGCTATACCTATCAAAATACCACTGACATTTTTCACATAACTAGAAGAAACAATCCTAAAATTTGTATGAAACCACAAAAGACTCCAAGTCACTAAAGCAATCTGGAAAAAGAAAAACAAAACTGGAGGTATCACAATTTCAGACTTTAACTTATATTACAAAGCTGCAGTAATCAAAACAGTATGGTACTGACACAAAAATAGACACAGATCGATAGAACAGAGCTCAGAAATAAACTCACAAATATATGGTCAATTAATTTTTGACAAAGGAGGCAAGAATATGGAATGGAAAAAGTCTCTTCAACAAATGGTGTTGGGAAAAGTGGGCAGCTACATGCAAGAGAATGAAACTGGACCACTTTTTTACACCATACACAAAAACTCAAAATGGATTAAGGACTTAATGTGAGACCTGAAACCATAACAATCCTAGAAGACAGCACAAGAAGTAGTTTCTCTGACATTGGTCCCAAAAACATCTTTTTAGATATGTCTCCTGAGGCAAGGGAAAGAAAAACAAAAACTATTGGGACTACATCAAAATAAAAGCTTCTGCACAGCAAAGGACACAACCAACAAAACTAAAAGACAACCTACTGAATGGGAGAAGACATTTCCAAATGACATATCTGATAGAGGGTTAGTATCCAAAGTATATAAAGAACTTATACAACTTAAAACCCCAAAAATGAACAGATATTTCTCCAAAGAAGACATCCAAATGGCCAACAGACACATGAAAAGATGCTCAACATCACTCATCATCAAGGAAATGCAAATCAAAACCACAGTGAGATATCATCACATACCTGTCAAATGGCTAAAATCAAAAATAGAAGAAACAAGTGTTGGCCAGGATATGGAGAAAAAGAAATGCTGTGGGAAACAGCATGGAGGTTCCTCAAAAAATTAAAAATCATATAATCCAGTAATCACACTACTGAGTATTTACCCAAAGAATAGGAAAACACTAATTTGAAGGGATATATGCACCTCTACGCTTATTGCAGCATTATATCCAATCCCAAACTAGGGAGGCAGCTCAAGTGTTAATTGATTGATGAATGGATAGAGAAGATGTAGTATATATATGTACACACACACACACACACACACACACACACAGGAATATTATTCAGCCATAAAAAATAATGAAATCTTGATATTTACAACAACATGGATGCATCTAGAGAGTGTAATTCTAAGTGAAACAAGTCAGAGAAAAACAAATAACATATGATTTCACTCATACATGGAATTTAAGAAATGAAACAAATGAACAAAGAAAAAAAAGGAGACAAACCAAAAAAACAGACTCTTAATTATAGAGAACAAACAGATTGTTATCAGAGGGGAAGTGGGTGGGGAATGGGTGAAATAAGTGAAGGGGATCAAGTACACTTATCTTGATGAACACTGAATAATGCATGGAACTTTTGAATCCTTGTATTGTATACCTGAAACTAATATAGCACTGTATGTTAATATACAGTGCTATATAAGTTAACAGCTTAGTTTTTTTTTTTTCTGGAATTAAAATAAAAAAAAAACTAAGGTAAATATTTTATTTTATTCCAATATCTTTATATTATTTTTATAGTTGAGCCAATAGATGTATCATTGTTTACTTAAATATTTTTTTATTTTAAGTCATGGAGTTTGATCAATTTTGTTAGGTTTAAGAAATTTCTCAATGAATATCTTTGTGGATGAACCTTGATTCTGTATACGGAATTATTCTTTAGAATGCTATCTGAGTAACTGAATATCTAGTTCAAAGTCTGTGGACATTTTTAAGATACTTGAAATCTACTCACAAGATTGATACTAACGTATACCCCATTAAAAATGTATGTTCAGGGGAGCCTGAGTGGCTCAGTTGGTTAAGCGTCTGCCTTTGGCTCAGGTCATGATCCTAGGGTCCTGGGATCAAGCCCCATGTTGGGTTCTCTGCTCAGCCAGGAGCCTGTTTCTCCCTTTCCCATTCCCCCTGCTTGTGTTCCCTCTTTCGCTCTGTCTCTCTCTGTCAAATAAATAAATAAAATCTTTAAAAAAAAAGTATGTTCATTTCCCTTTAGAACTGATATAATTTTTAAATCTATAACCTTGACAAAAGTGAGATCCCATTTTTTTCATATTTTAGCCCCTCCTATCATAGTTTTGTGAATTTTTCTAGTATTTCAGTTTACTATTATGACTAAGGAAATTTTTACTTATCAAATATATACTTTCCTTTGAATGAGTATATGCATATTCCTTTCCTAGTCTCCTTTGCAACCATTTTCTCATATACCAATATTTTTAGGATAATTATTGTGAATTAACAAAAATGACAATTAGAACCATTATTAATAAGAATTGTTCCTTTGGTAAATGGGAGGGAAGGGTAATGAACATCGGAAAACCAAAGGCACAGAGAAAAGGAATGGGATGCTACCTGGACAAGATGTCTTGCTGCATAGATTGGTGTCCTTATTTCAGTCTGTTCCTCCTTTACTCAGGACTAGAAATTAAATTAAATTTAGAGATCCATACAATCGTGGGGGACAGTCTCCTATTAAATATACTAACAAGGAGCTGATGAAGAAAAATAAATGTCAAATGACTAATAAGCAGTGAGAGGAATAATTATATTCACTGCTATAGGGAATATCATGTGAGAAGCCAAATTATTGTAAAAATATGCTGAGTGACCATGAAGTTAGAAAGTGGAGAGTTAGTTGCAATATTTCTACGGCCAAGGTTATTGAGCCATAAACAGCATGCAACCTTCCCTATACTTGGACATATCTGTTATATAGAACCTGTGATCCTGTTTATGGAGCTCTGTTGGCACTTCAGTAATTGCTTATTGGGCTTATTTTTCCTCTTTGTTCACAGTAGAGAAATTCACTTCTTGATAATACAGTGTCACAATATGTATGTTAATTCTTACAAGTTAAGAGTATAGTTATAGAACATAGCTGTCTGACAGTCATTTTGTCTTACGAAGATGATGGTGATCATAATGATGATGATGTTGTGGCTAAAATGATAATGGGGCTTTGTGTTTTTCTGCTTTAATTCTCTACAATTTGTATTTATAGTTTAACTCAATCACAGTCTTGTTTTGTTTTTCTTTTTATTTACAAGTTCACGGCTAGGACTAAGAGACAAACACCTTACATTGGTCCCATGTACTAAAAAAAGAAAAAAAATGTTCCTAAATATTATACAACTTATTTGATTGTCAATATACAACATGACATAACATGATAAAATGTTATATTTATATATTCATGTTAAATTATATATTATAAATAAATTTTTTAATTATAGGAAGTCAGGACTCTACAGGTAGGACCATTTATTCTTTTGCCTAGTTATAGAGTAAGGATAGCTGTTTCTTTAGAACACTTTCACACCAAAACCAACTGTTGACTTGCAATGACTTTTTTGAAATCTCTCAGATTCTGCTGAATTTCAGAATTTAGTTACTAACTCAATCTTATAGTCTGCAACTGAAGCCACCCAAACCGCCTCCTCTATCATTGAACTTTTCTTTCTGCCTTTCTGTCTGGCTGCTGTGGCTGGAACGGATTTTTCTTTCCACTGTGTCCTTAGTCCTATTTCCCAGTTGTTGCTGATGATGAACCTAGTCCCAGGTTGGTTGGGTCCCACACATTGGTCCCACACATCTCTGTAGCCGAAAGCAGAGTGCCTATGAAAGCCATTATCCTGGAAGTATGTGTCAGTGAGCACTTTTAGGAGAAGCCTCATTATGGTTGTTCTTACTACAGCGCCAGGCTAATGAAGAATCTCCAAGGATTTTCCTGGAGAGTGCAATTTCCTAGTTATGGGGCTTGAACAAGAGCAATACAACCTTTGATCATGACACTCTTCTTATTAATGTTTTAATTACTTCTGAGCAGATACCCAGTCATAGTGGCAACATTTTATCTGGTGAATTGGTTTTTGTGCAACCCCTGGATCATACATCAAAGAAATAGTTGTAGCAAAATTTGGAAGGAAAATCTTATTATATATTTATACTTACCATCATATTTCAAAAAATGACAAAGCATTATTTTCACGTCATTAACTTTGTCGACTATTGATTTATTATTTTTTTTTATTTAAAATTTTTTTTTAATTTATTTATTCATGAAAGTCAGAGAGAGAGAGAGAGGCAGAGGCAGAGGGAGAGAAGCAGGCTCCCCGCCTAGCAGGGAGCCCGATGTGGGACTCGATCCCAGGACCCTGGGATCATGACCTGAGCCGAAGGCAGACGCTTAACCGTCTGAGCCACCCAGGCGCCCCTCGACTATTGATTTATTTTTGCCTTTGGTTCTAACATACGTAAGAAAATCACTACTTATGTAATATAACAAAAGAAATACCTATAAATGACATAAGACTCTTACTTTTGAATATTTCAAGATATTGACAATGATGGCATGTGAGTATAATTACGACTGCATCAAGGCAAGTCTAATTCACAGCATTTGATTTGTTATTTTCATTCATTGCTAATGCCATTTCTGGTTATCCTTCTACTAATCAAAATTTGTATACATCTTTGTACAAAAAGATTCAATTTACTTCTGATTTTAGTGCAGAAGCTTAATGTACTGGAACTTCAGAGGGTGAACATACCAATATTTGGAATACTTCGGCTTTCTCATAGGCTGCTCTCCCAGGAACAAGTGAACCTTAACTCATAACATAGAAATTACTTTTATATATTCTTGTCATGTATTCTTTGAAAATATACAGCTCAGGGCACCTGGGTGACTCACTGGTTAAGCAACTGCCTTTGGCTCAGGTCATGATCCTGGAGTCCTGGGATCGAGTTCCACATCGGCCTTCTTGCTCGGCGGGGAGTCTGCTTCTCCCTCTGACCCTCTCCCCTCTCATGCTCTCTCTCACTCTCTCTCTCAAATAAATAAATAAAATCTTTAAAAAAAAAAGAAAATACACAGCTCAAATGAATGAAAATATAGCAGGCAATGTAGATTGGCGGTGTTTGTGTGTGCATGTGAATACATGTGCTTGTGTGAAGAAGGAAGTAAATGGATGTACGTGTGTGTCAACTTGTGATAATCTGTGGTGAAGCTTTGTTTTATATTAATTGGCAGCATTTATGTTTTAACATAATTGACAGTTCCTAATCAGCTTAATTATCTATTTGTTGACTTACTGTATTAATTAGGAGGTCTTACATTGCAAATAACAGAAAGCCCACTGTAATTGGCTGGAAAAATCCTGGAAATTTTTGGTTGAGTACATGTATCGGTGGAAGAGGAGGGACAGGGCTCAGGCATGGCTTCATCCATCATGAGGGATCCAGCTCTATGTCTCTCAGCTTTGTTCATCTTCAAATATTGGTTTTTCCTGTATGACCTTATTCAAATAACTGCAGTAGATGTAGGACTCACATCTATCTAAGGGAAGGGAACCCAGTTGTAACACTGCAAAATTGTGAGGTTTACTGTTATTGGGCCAGCTTAGAATGAATGTTTAGCTCTGAACCCCATGACTGGTGAAGGGCTTGGGATGTACTGAGTCATGGTCACGTTCCCACATCTGAAGCTGGGACGGGAGCCAATTTTCCTGGAAGCACTGGGATCTCTAAGATGAAAACCAGGAACAGTTGAAAAACAATAGGATGAAAGCAAAATGCATACTTAAATAATGCTATAATCAACAAATATAGTTATTTTATTTTAAATCTGCATGGTCTGCTGCAAAAAAGGTAGTCTGGTACTCAAACTCTCATCTCTCTTTCTATAAGGACTGACATTATGCTAAAAGACATTTTAGCTCTTCATTGTGGTGTCAGAGAGTGGGTGTCAAAGAGGAGTTCATCAGGGAAGCAGAATGAAGAGAAAGCTGGCAATTACCCAGCTCTCCTGAGTCAGGTCTTCACAGTATGGCTTCATTAATTTCTTTGAAGTAATTTCTCAGAACATCAAACACACATTCAAATGTTAGCACAAAAATACATTTCAAAGCTAAATATGAATACTCTTTGTGCTATGTATCATTTTGGATTAACCAAATCTCTTGAATAAGGTGTGACTATTCCTTCAGGTTTTAACCAATAATAGCTTTAGGTAGGCCCAGGAGAGATACAATATTTAACAATTGCTCTGACAGGGCTTCTGCCAATCACAGTGCCCACAGCCAAGGAGATGGGTTGGCAGTTAACGTCCCTAAACTATGATTCCTATTAAGTGACAGTCTGGTTAGGTCCTTCCACAGGGAACTCTTGAGTAGTTATAGTGAACTCTTAAGATCTAAAAAGGATTTATTATTTTAAAAATGCAACTCCAGTGGTAAAAATGAATGTCAAATGGCTTGATATTTGTGAGTATGAGGTCACTTGGGTTTCTTTCACTGTTGGTTTTTCATTATTGGTTTGAACTTTTCTATTATGACGAATAAGTCTAGGTTGCTTTTTTTAAAAAAAATAGATGGCTATCAAATAGACTTAAGTTTTTGACCTAGAAGAACAGAAAATAAACCTCCAAATTATAAATTACTTCTCCTATGTTCATAACCAATTTTTTGTTTCATCTTGTTTTTCATCAGTTGCTTCTATGTTAATAATCTGTCAATGTCTTTTATTTTATCTTTTGGAAGAATATATTCGCTGAGAGAAAGCCACCATGTCTTTGACTGCCATCCACCATTGTTTGCATTCCAAGTTCTGTCAGCTTTAGGGATGAGTGATTACAGGGTTTACACCTGAAATCGTCCAAGCCACAAGAGAATGATCATTTTGTTGGGAAACTCAGTTTTCCCCAAAAAAGCACTTCTGATAGCTTCTGAATGACTTTTGGTGACTACTGTTCTCTAGTCACCCATAACTTTCTGATGTTATGGTCACCGTTTTCAGATTTACCACGAAAATAAAGCCTATAGTCAGGAAAACCAGTTCCCTTGACAGGTCAGGCAACATTTATTTGTTTTTTTTTAATTTTTATTTTATTATTATTATTTTTCTAAAGTAGGCTCCACACCCAGCGTGAACATGGGGCTTGAACTCATGATCCTGAGATCAAGACCTGAGCTGAGATCAAGAGTCGGATGCTTAACCCACTGAGCCACACAGGCGCCCCAGTTGGGCAACATTTAGATATTTTTCTAACATTAAGAACAAATCATATTGGCATATATAGATCTTTTAATATCTTTTTTTTAAAGTAGGTTCCATGCCAAGCATGGAGCCTAATGCGGGGCTTGAACTCATGACCCTGAGATCAAGATCAAGAGCTGAGATCAAGAGCTGGACACTTAACCAACTGAGCCACGCAGGTGCCCCTAGATCTTTTAATATCTTAAATAAAAACCAGAGAAACATTTATTGAAATGATAGAGTTAGATTATTATTGACTTTAACTGCCACTGGGCACTGCTTATTCATTCTGACCTCCCTTCTGTTCTGAAAAAATAAAGGAAGAAATGCTTTGAAGGATTATTTAGAAACTATATTGATCTCTCACCCTTTTTTTTTTTTTCCTGTTTCTCAGATCAGGCAATGCAGTATCTTAAGCACAGTTAAAAGAAGCACATCTTAACCATACTTTAAATAAGTTAAAAAACAAAACAAAACAAAACCTGTCCCTACTGCAACATTTCATACTTTCTTTCTAATTCGGCCCCTTTCTCATCTCTATAATAATTCATACTCCCTGGAACCAGTGTGTTACTAGAGAAGAGAGAGTACCGAGTTTGTCAGTGTGATGATCACTCCCAAATTTATATCTGTATTCTACACATACATAGTCAACTTATTGCATTTCAGACTCAAATACCCAAGATAGAATACAAAACCTGATCCTCTTGCATCATTTCCTATTTAGTAAATGTCAGAATGTTGTTGTCATCATCTATTGCTTGTAGAAATCTAGAAGTCAGCTCTGAAGCCCTCACTCTTTCTAAAGGCCACACCCAGACAATCAGTTGATACTTTCCTGTCAGTTTCATCTCTTAATAAACCTTGAATCCATCAACTTTTCATTCTTCACTGCTACTTCCCTCACTCAAGTCACTTAATCTTCTGTATCTGCACATATCCCTCCTCACCCAATTCACACTCTCTCAGCTGCCAAAATGAGCATATAAAAAACCCTCAACCTTGATAAGGACACTCTTTTATCTAAGAGCTGTTAGTGGCTTCCCATGGCTCCTAGAATTAAAATCAAAACAAAGAAACAAACAAACCATTGGTCTTGATATGACACATAAGGTCCTGGATCAATGGTTCTCAACCTTGGCTTCAAATTATAAACACCTGGGACCCTTTCCTTCAGAACCTCAAGGGAAGTTGATTTCCCTTTCTCAGTTTTATTTTTGATGCTCCAGGGATATAGTCTGGTTGATTTAACCAGACATACATGGTGGAGAGGACAGGTAGAAGAATAAATAGAATGGGAATTCCCAGAAGATTATAGAGTGCAAGCAAACCAATTGGTAGGAATTCCACATTCTAGCTTGACAAGGTTGGGACTAGAGTCATTGTATGATTACTGTCATGTGTTCCCCTATATATCATTCAGAGTTCTCCTGAGAAATAGAGCTAAGAGGGATCATTCATTCATTCATTCATTCACTCATTTTAAAAAATTGGCTCCTGTGATTGAGGAGTCTTGGCAAATCAAAATTCTGATGAAGGAAACTGGCCTGTTAGAAACTCAGGAGAGTTGTAGTTCCAGTCCAAAGGTAGTCTCTGGCAAACCAGGGAAAACTGATGTTGCAGATGATGTCTGAAGGCAGTCTGCTGGAGAATTTCCTCTTACTCGAGTGGAACAGGGGGTAGAGGGATGTTCAGCCTTTTGCTGTAACTCAAGCCTTCAACTGATTAGATAAGGTCTACCCACAGTGTAGTGGGCAATCTACTTTACTCAAAGTTTGCTGATTAAATGCAAATCTCATCTCAAACACCCTCATAGAAACGTCCAGAATAATGTTGGACCAAATATCTGGGCACCATGGTCCAGCCAAATTGTCACATAAAATTATCCACCACACTTTTATTTATTTTCCTTCATGTAGACTTTTAATAGACTGTTATAATTGAAGTCAGAGTATGTAAGGTGTTATCTGTTAACTTCTGAAACATTTGAATGAGAATTTCAAGGAAAACTTCTTAAAGGATAGATTCCTAGGCCCTATACAGATTGATGGAATCAGAATTTGTCTTTTAATAAACACAACATATCATTTTTCTACCTCGTGAAATTAGAGAATAATTTAATTGTTTTTCTTCTGAAATCATCGAATCATATGGTAGTTAATATTTTCTTGAATTGTTTGCTTTACTATAGACACAATAATGATCAGTGTGTGTACTTTGCATTATCAGCATTGCCCTCAAGGAGTTCTCAAGGGCTTGAACTACCAGTTTCATGAAGGATATGAATACAACCCAGGAAAAAAAATTACATGATCCTTTATATTATTGTTGTGATTGCATGGAATAGGACATCATCTGTGATATTTGCTTGGGATGGCATTGGAAAATTAACCTTGCCCTTGCTTTCACCTGCCTTGCAGAATTTCTAAATTTAAAAAAATTGTACCTTGAGTCATGTTATATATTCTCCTGAAGGATAAAGACATATATGAAAAGAAGCTATCTTTATTATCTTCTTATAGTGAATTAGTAAATTTGTATATAAAAGCATTTCCAAAATCATTTCCTTGGGACAGTACTCATCTCAAAAATTGGTTCACAAGTCAAAAAGTTCAGTGAATATTTTATATTGCATTGATTTTTTAAAAGTCATGATATACATTAAGGGCTATTAATGCTTTCAAGAAGTTCTCCAGTTTAAAAAAATAAAATAGTTCCATTTGTTTTCCTAAAATTGGTTTATCTACCAAACCATATTTTTAAATGACATTATTTAGTATATTTCTGGAGCATATTTTGAAAGATGCTAATTTAGCAATTTCTGTCTTTAATTATTCATTTAATAATAACCATTTTTGAGATCCCTCTCTGTTCTAGGCAGTATATTATGCTCTGGGACATACAAATATGAATAGTATAGAGCTCCTGCTATAAGGGAAGGCATGGTTTGGAATTTTCAGACACATAAATGGATAAATTGCAAAACTATGACCTAGATGTTTAATAGAGGCCAATCAGAATGTTGCAAGGGGTCGAGAGTTATATTTTGTCTTCCAGGTAAACTTGAGGTTAAAAAAATTGTGGTTTTGAATAATCCTGCTGTGAGAAGTGGGAACAAAAAGAGGTTGTAAAGCAGGATAGAGACATGATCAATTAAAAATGCTTTCAGGGAGATCACTTCGCAGAACTATGGTGGAGGGGCTTTAGTGTAGAGAGCCTGGTGAGGGAAAGAACAGATGGGAAGCTATGACAATATTTCAGATGAGTGATCCTGAGTTTCTGAACTAAGGCAGTTGCAATAGAATTGAAGAATACAGGGCAGATATAAGAGACATTCTGAGAAGAACTATAGGAGAAGCTAACATATTGAATATGGGGAAGGAAGGGAGATATAAGGGGTGTCGAAGATCACCCTATGATTTATACCTTAGGACATGGTATGGATGGTAATTCTAATAACATTTCAGGACAGAGAGGAAGGAAAGAAGGTATTGATTCCAAACTTGAACCCACAAAGTTGCCTGAAGGCAACAACATGGACATATCCAACTGGAGGCAGAAATACTGATCTCAAAAGAGATCAGGGTTGACAAATTTGTTTGCAAGTCATCAACCAATAGATAGCTGAAGTTGGGACTACGGATGGGAACATTCAGAGGCACAGAGAATAAGGGGGAAACAGAAACAAGACAGGAATCTGGCTAAGAGTAACGTGTATAGGCGTGCCTTAGGTGTCCAACTCTTGGTTTTGGCTCAAGTCATGATCTCAGGGTCGTGAGCTCGAGCCCCATGTCGGGCTTCGTGCGGGGTAGGAGCCTACTTAAGATTCTCTCCCCCTCTACCCCGCCCCACCCCCCGGCTCTGTCTCTCTCTCTCAAATAAATAAATAAATCTTAAAAAAAAAAAGTAATGTGTGTAATATGAACTAAGCAGGGAGAGCCCTTGAAGAAGACCAAGAGAATGTAATTAGAAAACATTCAATAGAACAAGGAGAGGGGGAAGGAAGGAGTTTTAGGAAATGCTGTACAGAGTTTTGACTTTCCTTATCATTTCTTCTCCTTTGCAGTCTCCTCCATCGCTGGTGTGCTTAGAAGCTGTTCTCTAGATGTGTTAAATATGCACCAACATTGTCTTCTATTTGATAGTTTCATTTTCTATATTTAGTTCTTCAATATAACGGCATTCATTTTAGGGTCAATGTGGCATATAGGTTTAAGTTGATGCCCCTCTTCCACCCAGAAGTTAATTTTTCCATCTCAGATATGCACCACGTCAAAATGGGCCCATCTCAAATCTTCAGTGTCATCTGAATCACTTGCTCCAGCCTGTGACGATTGTCAGGACTAACTGGGGAACCCACTTCACCAGAGGCCTCCTGCCTCCCACCCTAGGTCTTCTTTACTGATGCAGAGGAGTGAAAGGTGATAGTTCCTGTTCAATGAGGAAATAGGTGTAAACAGTGTGTGTGTGTTCCTGTGTGTGTTGAAACTGGAATAAATCTCCTTGGGTCACTTCCTTGACTGACCAATGACAGATGGTAGAGGGGAAAGCTAAAGATTAATTTTCTGCCTTTGGCCTCAGATGATATGTCATGAGAAGCAATAGTCTACACTGTCTCTTAGAAAACGATCTCTGGGAGCACCTGGGTGGTTCAGTCGTTAAGCGTCTGTCTTTGGCTCAGGTCATGATCCGGGGCTCCTGGGATCAAGCCCCGCATCGGGCTCCTGGCTGTTAGCGGGGAGCCTGCTTCTCCCTCTCCCACTCCCCCTGCTTGTGTTCCCTCTCTCTCTGTATCTCTCTCTGTCAAATAAATAAATAAAAGTCTTTAAAAAAAATAAAAGAAAAGAAAACGACCTCTGAGTTGGAGCAGTCAGCCAGTCCATACAATTCTTGCACCTTCCACTGGCTTTCTCCCTTTCTTACCTCATTCCCCTTTCCTTTCCTTTTGCTGTCTGGGATTAGGCTCCCTAATAAAGGGGTTCCTATTAGTCTTTGCCTCAGGATCTACTTTCCATGGATCTGAAGCTAAGACATTACTCAACAATAATAACATTTACTAAGAAGCAATTCTTGCCTCTCTGGTTTGGAATTCTTTCATAATATAATAGGATATTAAGTGGGACACTGGCTATATAATCTGTCCAGTTGAGGTCTCTTTAGCTTACTTATTATAGTCACATATCACATTTTAATATGGGATTTATCAATTCTCCCCACATTATTCTTTATTTTCAAAATGCTCTTCCTTCTTTCTGTTAATGCATAATGTTATCCATATACAATATGGTCACTGTGTAATGTGATCCATGTGTAATATGATCAATGTTGTCGTTGTGGTTCACCTATCACAGGACTCAGAAGTAAACAATACAATAGTAACCAAGTCATTCCATTTCTAAAATGAAGTGCCAGGGGGCGCTTGGGTAGCTCTGTTGGTTAAATGTCTGCCTTCGGCTCAGGTCAGGATCCCAGGATTCTGGGATTGAGCCCGCATTGAGTAGGGGTTGGGGGGGTTGGGCGGGGTGGTCTCTGCTCAGCAGGGAGTCTGCTTCTTCCTCTCCCTCTGTGCTCATGCTCTCTCTCACTTGCTCACTCTCGCTTAAATAAACAAAATCTTAAAAAAAATAAATAAAATGAAGTGCCAGACCTCTTTGAGACATGCTCAAGTATTATGAAAGTGGTTCAACCAATACTATTCCACTAGCCATTTCCAGTTGGTTTTGAGAAAAAGAAGAATTATTTGAGGTTTAAAAGGCTGTAGTGAGACCTGCTTTGAAAAGAGTTGACAGAGTACTATGTGTCTTCTTCACAATTGCCCAGGAGGGAAAGAGTAAGATAAAGCCAGATGGAAGGAATTTCAAGAGACTATTTTGGAAATCTTGCCATGGATTCCCTGGGGCTTGAGGAACACTGGAACAAGAACCTGGATCACACCTAGAAAGTATAATGATGAGCTATGCCAGGATGGACAGCCAGGGCAGCCAGATAAGAGGCTTTCACTGTGAGCAAGCTGTGTTTGGTGGGACAAAGTGTCTTTGGAGAGGGGTCTGACTATGAGCCATTTTGGAAAGGCTCCAAGGGTGTTCCTGCTAAGAAAGCAAAGAAGGTAGGAGATGTACTCCCAAAGGTGGGAAGGAGTTATGGGCAGCCAGCACAGTTGGTCCATCTGCAATTGGAGGATACCAGCAGGGAAATTCTGAGGGCTCTCCAAAAGAACACTCAAAACCTCTTTAAAAGAGAGTATCTTCAATCAAAGAGGCTAATGCCCTTGAGTTTCAAGTCCTTTTAATTCTCTGTCACATCATGAATTTGAGACAGTGAGGTTTGGCTATGGTGGATGGCTGCAGTAGGGCACACTGGAGCTGCTGAGGGGAACGATGGGGCTCAAGGAGAGGCACTGCCTTATCCAGCACCTGATAGCTATATCTGGAGTACACCTAAGAGACTGTTTCTCTATCCTGAGTCCAGATCTGATAACTAGGGTTTTCTTATCATATATATGGCTATCTCTCCAGGAAGACAAATCTAGTCTCATGAGCACTGGGTTATGGCTTCTACTGCCTTAGCTGTCACCTGCATGGGGCTGCAACCTTCACCAAATTAAGGCTATGGCCTCCTACTGTGCTTAAGGAGAGTAACTCCCAGTGATTCCAAGATGGATTACTCTCTTAAACAATGTTATCCTCAGTGATTCCATAGTAACTTCCTATCTTAATTTGTCTTGTAATGTAGCATCAGCTTCTCACTTAGGAAGAGAGGTGGAGGGGACCCACACACCCAATTTTTTGTAAGGCAACTAGGCTGGAAAGGTACCAACTACACGTGCACCCCAGAGGGCCATAGAGCTCTACTTAACACAATGTGAAATGATTAGACTATTCTAAGTGGGGCAATGAATTTGATTTTCTTAAAACTTGATTTTCTTAAAATCTGATTTTCTTAAAACTTGAAAGTGATTTTCTTAAAACTTGAAAGAATAAAGTGTATACAATCCCATTCTTGTGGTTAACCTCTTTTTCATTGCTATTTGATCCTACCATTTTCTTTTGCAATTAATGCACCTTCTACCGTCCATCACATTTTTAGAGGAATCTTCTGGTCGTCACTTACTACTTTTGATGTGCAAGTCTAGGTCTGGTCAAATAACATGGTTTTCCCTTTTTCCTGTTCTGCCTCCTCTTAGGAAGTGGAAGGTGTCCCAACAGAGAAAACAAAATAGAACAAAAGAACCTCAAACCTCTTTATGCTGCCAACTCTGCCACTTTTCTTGGGTGCCCCTTGAGGAATTGCATATGGCACCGTCTCTCCTGGGCATTTCACTCTCCAGTAGTGACATCCCCTACCCATATTCTGAAACTGGGGTCAAATCCACTCGGCGCACAGCAGTTAGGGTAGGCATTCATTGGATATCCCGATGCTCAGAAACCAAGTTTTTCAAAACAACTCTCTCCTGCAGTGTTAATATTTTTTCACGAGGGTACCAAAACATGTTGCTTATACTCAACATTTTTCCCCACACAATTCTTAATGAAAAAGATTACTCTTTCTTTATTAAGGATGCCATCAACTCTTTTTCACACCTGCACATCTGTAATATTCATGCATTATATCAGACCATTAGTGCCTGGATGAGAGACATTCTGTGTAACAGGTAACTTATGGCAGAATTGCTCATCCCTCTGTGACTAAGACTTTGTTACTGGCTTCCTGACCTTGTTCCTTCTTCTCTTCTAAGGAACAAGCATCTTTCATGAGGCTTTCAAGTCCCTCAAGGAATTCATTTTCATCAGTTTGGCCTCATCATTCTTCCAAATGTCAGAGAATCTCAGAAGAGGACATGGTTTGGGATGAAGTTGGCATTTCTCTCTTACTCCACCTCCCTTCTATCTATTGAATTCCAGAGAATCATAGAGGATAGACTATGCCCCTCAGAGCCCTGCAGTTTCTGAGCCTTCCTGGGACCACCATAAGAAAAGAGGGAGGATCTAAGCTGGTGGGGTTCTGTGCCCTAACCCAGCTCCAATGGGGGTAGCTCTGCTTTTATCTGTTTTGTTTTTCCTCCTTCAAATTTTCCTTCAGAAGGTGTTCTAAGAATTTTACTTGCCCTTACCTTCAATCACAGTTCTAGAAGGTGCTTAGGGTCATGAGTTACTTAGCCCTGGTAACTATTAACAGCAACCCTGGTATTGATGCAGTGAATTGTAACTTCTTGCAAATAGATGGTGAATAGTATGCAATTCTGAGAAACATACTTTCAATATAAAATGTTTCTTCCCCTCACACTCTCATCATAGCAGTTACATGAAGCTAATGTATTACATATAAGTGTCCTTGCTTTTGAAAATGAAATTTTCTTGCTCTAGAATGTGTGCATGAAGATGTTTCTCAGGAAATTATGTATATATATTTCTATCACTGCTACAATTTTTTGCTTTTATTTGAGCATCCCTTGAAGTTACAGCTTTTCATACTGTTTGAAAGGCGTGTAGAATTGAAGTATCAGTGACACTTTGTAGAGTACAGCTATTTTGCCTGTAAATAGCACCAAATTAAATGTGCTTTATTGTGTTAGGTGTATTTACTTTCTCAAGTCATTATTTGAAACACTGTGTTAGTGTTTCTGGATAGTTATTTGCACAGTTGTTTTACTGGCCTGGCCCACCCCTATCTCTGAATTTTAAACTGTTCCTTTGTTCAGTTGTGTCATTGAACACAACATAGAACACAATGAAAGGTTAATGGGGAAAAAGCTGATTTGGATCATCTGTTTGACTCAGGAAAGTGTTTTTAAATGAACTCCCAAAACAAAATCAAGAATAAAGCAATGGTCACCTTGGAGCCCCATTGACCGTCACTGTACTATTCCAGCTCAATCTGAACCTTATGGCCTTATCCAATGCAAAGCCCTCTAAGAGATTTGTCTGTTTTTAGGGGCTATTTCTTCCTGTACATCTTTACCTTTCAGCTCTTACACCTGCAAGAACCACCTTGGCTTTGCCTTTATCAAGGTGAGTCCAGGCATTTCTTTGGTATCAAAACCAATCATCAGAATGATGAACTTTATAAATGACTATCATGGGGAGGGGTCACCTCCCAGAGTGGCAGGCCTCCAATCCATCCCAGTGCTAATGCCACTTTGACCTTTTTCTTTCTTTCTCTTTCTTCTTCCCTCCAGGACTAACAAGCAATTCTTGAGTTCTTACCTTGAAATAGTTCTATCCACTCACTGATGTCCCAGAGTCTGCCCAAACACTTTCACTTCATAAGAAATGTTTTGGTGAATGGATCTTTCACCATTTTATTACAGAGAAAAATTAAGAAAGGTTCTGTTTTGCTTTGCTTCTAGTTGTACTTTGGTTGTTGCTGGGAGCGGGTGGGGACCATCTTTTTGTTGGACTGCCAAGAAGCCAAATTTTTTCTTATATAAAGGCAAGCACTTGGGGTGGGGTGGGGTGGTGGTGGGATGGGATGGTAAGTGGATCTCTTCTCCACTGATAGGCAAAGGTGTCCTGAGTAAATGAAGGGATTAATTAGACAACGAATAGCAGAGCCAGTGTTGGGTCACTTCAGATAGAGCCAACATTAAGAAAGGAGCAACACAATGGGAGAGTGTAGGGAATAAAAGCAAGCATACTCTTATTTCTGTTGAGATGAGTTGAAGAAACAGAGTATGTAACCTATAAACCTACAATGTTGTAAAGAAAGGTGGAAACATGAGAAATGTTTTGAATTAAGTTATTTTTTTCATTTCAGTACATGTCTGTAGTTATAAAATCATTTGTGGGCTATAGTAACTTAGAAGCTCTCCGTGTGGATTTGTTCTTCATTTAAAGATAATTTTTGAATTTATTTGCTTTTTACTGAACTTGAAAATATCTTATGCTGGATATTAGGCTGTATGCTTTATGTAGGTTTGCTCTTCTAATTCTCAAATTAGACTACATCAAAGAGGTAGAAGCTATTTCTATCTCATTTTAACAATGAGAAAAACCAAGTCCAGAGAGGTTAGTAAATTGCCTAAGATCACACAGCTAGAAATTTCAAAGCAAGGATTCACACTCCAGCAATTGTATGGCAGCATCAAAGGTCTTGCTCAAGATCCTAAAAGTCATAGGGATTTAGGTGACTTTCAATTGTGTTTTGAGCATGGTATGTGTCAGTATGATTAGTAGAGTGGTATGTTAGTAGAATGTTAACCCTAAGAAAACAGTACATTTTAACTATTTTCTAATATTTACAATGTATGATAACAGATTTATAATAACATTACAATTTTACTGATTAATTTGATAAAATATTTTCACATTATATGTTTTTGTACTAATGACTGATGCTATGCCTCTTACTCCTCAATGAGTACTCAGAGTTGGAACAGGAGACAATATGGGATTTGGGAACAATCAAGGGGTTGAATATCTTAGCCACTTTGTGTATATATTGCAAAGACTTTATCATTGTGTCATTTGGTTTGTTCTGTGTTACCCAAACTTCATTAGTAATTGCAGTCTTCTCCAAACATGTGGACTCCAAATTCAATTCCAGAAGAAGGAACATTTTGAAACAGTGAGCAAATAAAGAAGAACAATAAATGACACTTCTCTTTCACTAATACTATCTACTTGATAGCAGAGATTCACAAATGCATGTTAATTCCAAAATGATTTGCATTAAGTTGTGCAGTCAATATTTTTCTTTCAGGAAAATTAGAACAGTATTTACTGTGTTGGCTACTGGTAACATATCTAATTTAATGGCACAACTGAAATGAATTCTGATGTCTACATTGTCCTTCATCTATGTTACCTCTCACAATTGGTATGCAAACTTTCTCAGCCATAGAGGCAGCCTTGTCATTCATTGGTGTTGTCAAGAAGCATAAATAATCACTACGTGACATTTTGACACAAGGGTTTATTTAGTGATGTTTGCATTCTGACATTGACAGAATATGTGAGGACATTTCATCAACAGCAACTCCAGCCTCAAGGAATGCAAAAAAGAATATGCATGTTACTAAGAGTTAGGACTGGGCTCTGACCCCTCTTTACATCTTTCTTCTTTCTCTCCCCTTTGCTAATTGCTACATCTTTATTCTCTGATTTTACTAAAAAGAACTCACTGAAAGAACTTTCCTTCCACAGGTAGAGAAAATCAATTCATTATTTGGTCATTTCACAGCATATTTTTTCTTTCTTTTTTTAATCTTGATGCAGACGGAAACTTGGTGTGAAACAAACACAATACTGATATGTAAAGGTTGAACGGCAGGCATCCTCTTTCTGTTCTATGCATAACAGAGTGCTAACACCCATCCACTCCCTCTAACAGAGAAATTCACTAATTAAAAAAAAAATCTTTCAATCATTTCAGCTCTGTTTGGCTTTCTGATTAGTAAAGATGAGAGAAGGAAAAAGAGTAGCTTTAGAGAATCATTACTTTTAATTATTACTCCAAATACCAAGATATTTCTAGAGCTACGGTATTATTATCTGTAGGGTCATAATCAATAGGTAGAAGCTCCCTACAAATGAATAGGATAAAATATTTTCCTTTTTTTTTTCTTAATTTTTACTTTCAGATCAGTTTTGAACAATTGCTACTTAACTAGAAATGTGAATGGCTTTAAGCACCTACTTTGTAATTTGGAGGGGGAACCACATAACAAGGAAGTGGCTTAATGCATTTCCATTCCACCCCTGAAACTAGTCCCCAAAGCCTCCTCCATTATCTTGTGGGCAACATAAAACTGATTTGTGGGCTACTGGGTAATCACTAACGTGGGGGAGTTGACATTGGCATTTTACTGGGTGAACTCCAATCAGTTATATTTCCCTGAGACAAGCTAAAGAAAAATTTTTGAGAGTTTTCCCTGAATAAAACTGGGAGGAAATCTGGAAATAAGCGTGTATAAAAATAACATTCTGGTTTCTTGTGGTTATTGTTTTTATTTCTATAATCTTTCCCCCCTCCCTCTTCAAATAATCATACAATGTAAAGCAAATGATGTGTGCCCATCCCAGCTTGGCTATCTGCCAATGGGGCCACAGTTTCACCAGTGTTCTTCCACTGGTTGATTAGTAATCTTTGTGAGAATTTTAATTTTTGTGCTCTTTCTTCTTTTCTTTCTTCTTCCCTTCTTTCTTCCTCTCTCCCTCCTTTCTTTTTACCTTTTTGAATTCAGGACAGCATGATAAATAGTAGAGAAGAGAGATAGTAAAGGCAGACTTCTTAAGATTCACATTCACATCCACAGAAAGCAGTTGAAACATTATTAATAAAAAAAATTTAAAACATTTATGGGCTTTAGAATTCGGTGGCCCCAGATTCTTCCATTCATGTTCATGACTTAGGATTGTGAGTGGTAGGATTGGATTAAACTGCAGTCAAGCCACAATGTGCCTTGCTTGGCCATGTGCTTTTCCAATGAGGGGAAGAGCCTCCTGCACGTTGAAGTTAGGTCCGTACATGTTGGACTCTGGTGATGTGAGAGTGTGGGGACCGGGGCTTACTAATCTCAAGGGTCTCTCTTTGATGCCAAAGGATGAAGGCTCTGAGGAGTGGGGAGGGAAGATTAATGGTACTTCCACCTGTGACGTTTCTCAGGGAAGCTCCTCTACTATTAGACATGAGTTCCCACAGATCAGGGTTTCTCAATTCTTGCTGTTCTGCTACAGTCGCCAAGGGAGCTTTTGAATAATACTGATGGCTGGGCTCTATGCCCACAGAATTTGATATAATTATCTGGGGCAATTCTGATGCATAGCTAGGAACTATGAACAGGGCAATCAGATTTCAGAAAATTCTAGTCATCGTCCTTCCTTCCTTTCTAGCCTGCTGTGAAATATTTGAGTTCTGTTCACCGTTCCTTTGTCATCCACAGTCTTTGTGACTTCTTTATTTTCCTACCTTGTCCTATGGCCCAGTTGCTCCATTACTCCTGTCTCTCCTCCTCCTTCGTGCAGTCTTAATGTGGACTCAGTACTGGAAGATGCTACAAGGTATGATATTTTTCTTTCAGGAGAATTATAGTAGCATTTACTGTATTGGCTACTGGTAACATATCTAATTTAATGGCACAATTAAAATGACTTCTGATGTCTACATTGTCCTTCATCTATGTTACCTCTCACAATTGATATGCAGCCTTTCTCAGCCATAGAGGCAGCCTTGTCATTCATTGGTGTTGTCAACAAACATATATATATATATATATATATTCCTACCTTCTAGCAGACTATAAGCAAAGCCGAATCAACATGGCCATTAGCTATTGTCCCTCCCACCCCCCAAAAAAACTCATGATTCTACCAGACTCATGTGATTCAGACAAAACTGAAGATTTAGGCATACATTCCTCATCAGTTGGTTAGACCTTATTAGTATTTCTGGATATTTGTAACAGAACTTCTGGAAAGACACTGATAAATTCTTTTTCTCTACTCTGACTGGCAGCCATGGAGTTGTGCTGCTTGATCTCCCTTCAAGAAGAACTTGCCCTTCTGCTGGCAGAAGTGTGTTTAGCTGATGGTCTCCAGCTGTAGCACCTTTCCAAATCTGATGTAGAAGTCATGTCCTTCTGAGAGTAGCCCCCAGCCAATGACAGCTCAGCAGGCCCATTAGGACAGGGCCATCCCTGCACAATATGGTACTACTCCAATGGGAGTGACCTTTGCTCTGGAGCTCCCCATTGGGTTGGCCAAGACTTTATCAAATTGGCACCATAGTTAGAGCGTCACTCTACTCAATTCCGCCTTCTCCGGCCTTTCCTTTCATTGGAGTCCAATCAGAACCACAGTGTATGGGCTCTTCTACTCTATCCGGTTCCTTCCCTTTTATCTTTCATGGAGGTTCCTCCCTAAGAAAACTTTTGCCCTCCTAGCTTTGTCTCAGTATCTGCTTCCAAGATAAACTGTATTGACACAATCTGTCAATCTTTTTTAACATTTAAAAATAAAATTACAAAATTTGCATTTTTATTTTCCAACCTTGGAAAATAATTCCAATCTTTTCTGTGTATACCAACACAAAAAATTAGAGTGAAAAATCTACTCTACCCACTCCAAAATGTTACTGGTTGTATTTTTTCTTCCAGTATTTTAACCTATGTTTGTAAGTTTCTATAAAATGAGTACAAATTATTTCTCTTCTTGGAAATCTTGTCATTAAAAACAAATCTGCAGATTTCTAAAATAAAGTCATTTGGACTGCGTTAATTTAATGCTCCACAAAATGTGAGTAATGCCAGTTTAGTAGTTTTGGAAAATTCATATTAGCTAGAGAAGTATTTCCTAAAAAGAATTGTTTCTCTGAATGTTAACAGCAATCCTCTTCAGGCACTTGCCATGTTGTATTAATTATTATTGTTGTTGTTAATATTTTTGTTGGCATGATGTTTTCCTAATTTCAACCCTTGGCATGGTGCTAGGCACATGGTTTGTGCATCTTGAGTATTGAACTAAGCAACATTCTTGTACATATTTTGATACCTGGGACCTCACTGATGTTCTCAGGGAAGAGATCCTTAGAAATAGAACTTTGACTGACATGGATAAGGACGGGAATTTATTATTTTTCCTTGATGCCCTGCCAACAAACCCTTGGGGCTGACAAAACAATCATCATTATAATTTTTTTTTTTAACAGATGTTGAGTTCTGGAAGGCTCTTTTAAAAGTCCTTATTCTTTCATAAACAAGAGTACTCCTATGTACAGGGTTGGAGTAAAGAGAGGGTTTAAATCAGGAAAACCTTGTTAAATAAATGGCTTCTAAGTGACAATGGCGTTTTGCCTTTCTCTGAATCCTCAGGCAGAGGCCAGGGTTTGGAGCCAAGATTAAGGGCTAGATGAGTCATCCGCCATGGTATGGCAATGCCTCTCTATTCCCAAGTCTGCGCAATCAAATCTCCAACTGATTTCTCCTTTTCATTTTTTTCTCCTCTTTTTGGCAAGAGAGAAAATAACTTCAGTATTCTTTTTTAGGAGGGTTAAAAAAAAAAAGTAACACCATTCTATTGCCAGAAATTGCATATAGAATTTCAAAGGGTGACCTCTTCCCAGATATAGCAGAACTTATGGTGGCAACGGAATGTGTCACCTTTTGAAGCATAAGCACTTCAGATCCCCAGGCCTGCCCATGTCTTCATTGTACTTTGGAGAATGATAGGATTAGGAGTAAAGAGATACTAAATACAATGTCATTTTCACCTGAGAGTAATTAATGTTTCTGGCCACGCAGACTATCACATGGTAGGAGTCACAGTGGCAATAAGTGAGTGATGAGAAGAAGGATCCAGGTATACGGAGATGTTCAAAGCCTTGCTTTTTTCACAGTTGGCCGATTAAGTCATTTTTAGAATTTGGACTTCTCAGGGGCAGAGGGTTTTTTTCCTTTTACATTAAATATACTCTTCCCTACACTGTTCAGTTACATAATAGGGTGAATGCCTGTGCAAAGTCATGCCTTTTTAGTATTAAGACACAGAATTATATCCTTTATTTTTGAAGGTCTAGTTCTTGGTGATACTACTAATTCTGGACACAGCAAATAAGATATTGCCGGAAGCACTTTCTGGGCAGAATAAGTATGAAGCTTGTTCTTAACTGAGTTTGTTGTTAAATATAGCCTTGATTCCCCTTCCCTGACCCGTCTCCTCCCCCCAAAGAACTGTATGGTGGTCTGTTTATAACCTACCACCCTATCTTTAAATGTTAGACTCCAAATGATTGTGTATTCTGTAGTTATATATTTTCCAGATTTTTCTGGCCTTGTGGCCTTGGCTGAAATTGTGTGCCTCTCCTTCCTTTGACCCATTCTGTTTACAGTGTTTCTACTTCAGTTCATCAAACAGCACCTGATTAGGTGGCCTTCTGTCATCTATTCCCCACACATCCTGCCTGGCCTCAGCACAGTGGGGCTGGCTGCCCTCCAGAACGTCATCACGGAAGCAGCTATCCTGACAGGGGAAGATGAGTTTGGTTCATCTTTAAACATTTCCAAGGAGTGGACTCAATGTCACAAACAGGTCAAAGGCTCAATCACATTTAAAGTGGGATGTGATGGCATCCCGAAAAATATGTAACTTATCAGGCAGTACTGTTCCTCTAAGAGAATAAGGACCTTGAAAATGGGCACACATGTTTTGAAATCCCTACTGCACCATCTTTCTAGCTATGTAAATACTAACTATAAAGTTCCAAGCACGTTGCCTGACACATTAAAGTAGGCTAAACACATTGCAGTTCTCTCTAAAATGTTATTAATTATTTACCACGAGCAAGGAAAAATTGGAGAGCCAGAGTACTGGGCAGTATCAAAATATTAAGAGGTGGATAGTCAGGGTGCTTGCCATTTTATGGGGGAAATCTTGGTGAATTTTGAGCTCAAATACAGACTAGAGAGTAAAAAATAAATAAATAAATAAATGTCACATTGCAAATCTAGGGGAATGAGAATTCAGAGAAGAGGTACATTACCCTTAGGGGCAGAATAAAATAAAGCTTCATGGAGGGGGTGGCCCTTGAAATAAAAGCTGAAGAAATCCTTCCCTTCCTTGCATGCTAGTGATGGGACTTGGACTTCGCAGGGATAGAAAAAAGGATATTTATGTGACAAGAAAGAAGGTGAATAAATGAAGTTAATGTAGAGTATGCTTGGGAAACTGCTAAGAGTCAAAGTTGGCTGGAGCAGAGCCCACATTAAAGGGAAGGTGGGAGATGATTTTGGGAAGATAGATTAGGCCATATTTTGGAGGCCCTTTGATTTCAACCTGTATGAGAAGATGGCAGAGTGGAAGGAGACCCTGGTTGTCGAGCAGGAATCCCACACTCCTTTCTAGGCACCTGGTAAGGGATGGCAGAGCACCCAGATTCTGGAGATGCATTGTTCTGGGTTCAAATCTCAAGGTTTCCACTTATCCACACTGTGACATTGAGCAACTTTATTTTCTCTTTCCAGCTTCGAGTTGCTTCTTTGTTAAGCGAGAAGATTAGACTAGACCATGTCTCTCGAAGTATAAAGTTATTTGTTTATAAATTTGGTTGTTGGAAAATGACAAAGGTTTTTCATAGAGAAGTGTTTTTTGAAAAGTGGGAATGCATAAAAGTTTGGAAATGAAATAATCAAATGAAATAATCAGAGAACTCTTTGGTTTCCATTCCACTGCTAAGCTTATATGATTCTAAGGAGATAGATCTAGTAATATTGTCTAGGACAGTTTGAAGGAGCAAAAGACTGAGGACAAGAAAATCATTCGACTTGGGGCTTAAGGTCAAATGGGGATTTGAAGAAAGCAGCATTTTTTAAAGAGGGAGAGGGAAATCATGAGAGATATTGCAGCAGTACAATCAAAAGGATTTGGCAGCTCATTGAATATCAGTTCCAAAGCTAATAAGCATGGAAAATATTGCTTTTTAAAAATTAACACATTCTTTTATATTAAATCATATAGTTGATTTGGTGATGACTTTTAATTCTGTATTATTCAGGAAGAGTTTCAGTGTACATGGAGTTTCTACTGATACAGATTGGTACATTTGTTATAGATGGGTATATCTGTCGTTGATCCAACAAATATTTATGGTGGCCCGAGTATGAGACTGGTAGTGTCCCAGGTGTTGGGGATGCAACAGTGAACAAAATAGACAAAGTTCGTGCTCCTGTAGAGCTTACATGCCAGGAACTGCGATGGAGGGGGGAGAGAAACAACGAACAAAGAAAACAGCAGCTAGGAAAATAAAATGAAGATGAACCGAGCTGTGTGATAGGGGTACTTGGGGGGCAGCCAAGGCCTCTCTGAGGAGGATGCTTTCAGGTTGAGAGCTGACTGACTGAAGGAGCCAGCAACATGGAACAGCAGGGCAAGAACACTCCAGGAAGAGGGAACAGATAGGGCAAAGGCACAAGGATGGGGCCTATGCCTCTGTGGGTTTCGGGAATTGAAAGATGCCAGCCTGGCAAGGGCAGAGGGAGTTAGGGGAGAGTAATCAGGAATGAGAAGGGAATATATGTGTTAGTAACAGCATGGGGTCAACCCCCAAAACTCATTCCTAATCTCTCGGCCTTGTTGCAACTTTACAGCCCAGTATATAACATCCTTCACAGCAAAAATAGTTAATAAAACCAACATTGGGAAAATGTTAAGACTCTGCTTTTCCAGAGCCAAAGACTGGGGCTCAAAGATGTTTAGCTACTTGCTCAAGGTCACAGAGTTTGTAAATGGTAAGGCCAGGACTCAAATCAGGTCTTATGATTGCAGACCCACAGCAGTCTCCACTTCCCACAGTGTCACTTTCCCTTCTTATGTAATCCTAAAGAATAACAGAGTTACTGACCTCTTATCAGAGAGCCTGCAGGAGAACACTCTGTAACTCGGGATAGATGACAAATGACAGTGAGAGACCAAATGACAGTGAGAGTTCTCTACTTACGGTTGACAAGGTGCAAGGCTTACCTGCATTAGGGTTTAGGGCTAGAGAGGTAGAAGGGGGTACCTATTGGCAGAGAACTAGTAGAATGATTATGTACTAATTTTCATTTGCATGGGAGTCTTACAGCAGCCCTTTGCTTTTATAACACCACGATTTGATGATTTTCCAACAAAATCAATTTCACGTATCTGAACTGAAGGGAATACGCCGTAATATACAATGGCATTTTAAAACGAACATGAAATGTGGTAAATAAGCTGGTATTGACACATGGGCACTATATTAACTATTTCTGCACTTTGCCCCTCCATTAAGTTAACTGCCAGGCCCCGGGTCATTAAAATCCAGCTTTCTTCCCTCCTTTACAGCCACACATTAACTGTGTTCATTCTGAGCATTTCGAATAGAGCCATTTTCAGAGAGGATTGTGAATTTTCCTATTAGTGTCTCCCCTCCCTTCAGTTCCCATCCTAAGGCCCCCTCTGCTACTTGCAACTCTGAGTTCTGAACATGCTCATTGTGGAGCCAGTTGGTTTTTCTGTTTATGGTGCATCCACGCATGGGTTTAAATGAGAGCCCCAGTTACAGGGACGTATTGTTACTTCTCTCGGAGGGCAGCATTTGCTGCTTGCTGGGCGCTTTCGGACTTGAGGCAGGGGGGCCAGGAAGGAGAGTTGGCTGGCGTTCGGGAGCGGATGTAGAGTTGCTCCTCATTGGAGGGGTTCGCTTTTTCCTCAGCTGTCAGACACTGCGGGCTCAACTGAGGCGCGGAGGTGCAATTCAGGCTGGTGGAACAGCGGGGGAAGGCAGGGACAGGCGGGGCTAGCGCGGCTCTGCAGCTGATCACACGCACCAGCGCATACACCACTCTCCCGCCGCCCCTGCTCGCGCCTAGCAGCTTACCCGGAGCCACCGAGGCGCGGACAGGGAGTGGGGGACCGAGGAGGGAAGAGGCAAAGGTAGGCACCGTGAAGCAGAAGAAGGGCTGAAGCGGCGCTGGTATTTAACCTGAAAGTCTGACCGGCAGCTCGAGGCTCGAACCCCTTACAGCAGCACCGCTGTCGCCTGCTAAGAGAGCACGGCGCCAAGGAACCCTCAAGTCCCGCGCCCAAGTCAGTCCGTGCGGGCGCTCCAGGATCCTCCTGGTGGGGGCAGCGTGGTGCCCTCAGGGAGGTGCGGAGCTTGGGGGACCTGCATTGGTGCCCACCGTGGTACGCCAGGAAAAGTGGGGGTGAGGAAAACAGCCTTGAGCGCGGAGTGCGAGGCCAGGCTGCCGCTGCCGCCCGCCGCGCCGCCTCCTGCCCTCTCCCGGTGGGTGAGTGCTCGGGTTTCGCTCACCGCCGCGTCTCCGCTGGGCGCGGGGGCGGCCTGGGGGCCCTTGAGAGTCGGCGGGAGGGCCCTGGGGGCGCCCGCGGAAACTCTGCGGCCCGCGGACGCCGGGCGAGCGCGTCTCTGGAGTCCGGAGCCGGGGACTCTGAGCCCGGAGGGCGTGGGTGGGGGGTGTTGCACCAGTGCCCGGCAGACATGCCTCTGGGCGGGATTTTGGCCAAAAGATAGGAGGCGGGAGTGCCGGGGCGGGGGGGAGCCGGGATCTGTTCCGGGGGGCGGGCGATCGGGGAGCTGCGGGGAGGGGGGGGGGGAGGGTCTGGTCCGAGCAGGTAGCGCACTTTCGGCAGCCTGGCGAGTTGGCAGGTGGGGTGGGACTCGCCCGTCAACTCGTTAATTTTAAAAGTCAGTTTGGGAGTGCTGCAGCGTAGTCAGGAGAGCTGTGGCGAGGCGAGAGGTGGCCCGGGATGCCGTTGGTGGGGGAGGAAAAGAGAAGCCTCGAAAAGCTTGGAGGCAAAATTGCGCTTGGGTTCTTGGTTCTTGCATCCCTCTTACCTTGAGTGCGGGAGAACACTTTTTTGTTTTAAGACTCAGCTTGGAGAGAAAGCCTCCGTCCCAGGGGAAGAGAGGAGTCAGCAGGGGGCAGAGACCGCAGGTACCTGCCGGGTGCGCCCCCCACCCCGGGCGCGCTCGCTTTTGTCCCCCCTCACTCCCCCGCCCCCACCTCCTTATTGGTGCTGGTTTGCAGCGCTCGGCCCCTGCGCCTCCGCTTCGCGTTTTGAATCTGGCTCGCCCCTCCGTATTATGTCTGCACTCCGAAGGAAATTTGGGGACGATTACCAGGTAGTGACCACCTCGTCCAGCGGCTCGGGCTTGCAGCCCCAGGGGCCGGGCCAGGGCCCGCAGCAGCAGCTTGTGCCCAAGAAGAAGCGGCAGCGGTTCGTGGACAAGAACGGCCGGTGCAATGTACAGCACGGCAACCTGGGCAGCGAGACGAGCCGCTACCTCTCGGACCTCTTCACCACCCTGGTGGACCTCAAGTGGCGCTGGAACCTCTTCATCTTCATCCTCACCTATACCGTGGCCTGGCTCTTCATGGCGTCCATGTGGTGGGTGATCGCCTACACTCGGGGCGACCTGAACAAAGCCCACGTCGGCAACTACACGCCCTGCGTGGCCAATGTTTATAACTTCCCCTCCGCCTTCCTCTTCTTCATCGAGACCGAGGCTACCATCGGCTATGGCTACCGCTACATCACCGACAAGTGCCCCGAGGGCATCATCCTCTTCCTCTTCCAGTCCATCCTCGGCTCCATCGTGGACGCCTTCCTCATCGGCTGCATGTTCATCAAGATGTCCCAGCCCAAGAAGCGCGCGGAGACCCTGATGTTTAGCGAGCACGCGGTCATCTCCATGAGGGACGGAAAACTCACGCTCATGTTCCGGGTGGGCAACCTGCGCAACAGCCACATGGTCTCCGCGCAGATCCGCTGTAAGCTGCTCAAAGTAAGTGTTACCCGCCCCTTCCCCTCCTGGCTACCGCCAACCCTCAACGGCGGAAGATAGCTCACCGGAGGACTCTCCCCCGGCTTTTAGTCTAACCTTACTCACAGGTAAACGTCCCTGAGGGCGCGGGGGGGTGGGGTGGGGGGGGTGGAGTGGAGTGGGGTGCCGTGGAGGATTGGGCAATGAGAGGACAGCTGACAGTTCTGTTCCTTTTCCACTCACTCTCGTGCTCTTATTTATATTAATTATTCGAATGTGCTTGTATCACTTTCTGATTAGTAACACTTACGGAGTGGTGTTGGCTCCTGGAGCCTTGAGGTAGAGTGCCTTGTTCTCCCTACCCTTGATGCTTTGCTCTTTAAAGAGTTTCTGATTTGTTGTCAATACACTGCTCCACTAATCTTGAAGTACTAAAACTGAGCTTCTATTTTGAAGAAATAGGTGCTGAACTTGTCTTAACTTTCACTTAGGGTTTTACTTTTTCTTTCTTTTTTTCCCTCCTAACAGTATTAGCAGGTGGATTATTTCTTTAGACTCAATAACATTAACTGTATGGTCATCTTTTTAACAAGCGCAGTGACCCGAAAAGCAGTTAATAATGTGGAAGAAACAACACCTGGTTCTTTTAAATTTTTATTTTTACTAAATATTTTCCTAGAGAAGTATTCTGTGAAAGCTTGAGTGCTTTTTCTGTAAAGCCTCTTGTTACTTTTATTCTTAATTGCCAGTTACTATGAAGCCTTTGTCAATTACAGATTTCACTTGAAGCTTTTCAGCATCCATTAAAGAAGATTGCTTCTTACCATCAGCAGTGTAAATGCTAAGACAGCTTGCACATGGAGTGGTTATTAAAGCAAGGTCCATCTAGTCCTTAAAGGGCACCACTATAAACAAGAGAAGCCCACCCTAATCATTCACCCAATTAGAGCCTGGGAATGAGAAATAAAAAGTTCAGTTCTTTATGTGTCATTTACAATTCAACTTTTTTTTTTTAATTCAACTTTTTGAGGCATTTGCCTTAGGTAGTTTTCAAATGTTCATAAATTGAAAAAGATGACCTCAAATAAAATCTTAAAAATTTATCTGAGGTTGCAAAGAGAACCATAGCCATATTCAGAACTTAGCATTAATAAAATGAAAATCTGATGAATATTTAAGTTGAGATTTTGCCTTTGAAATTTCAATTCCACTCTGCAAGTATATTGTCTTACACAGCCTCAACTTATGTTGTAGTTAAAAGTGCTTTAAAAAAGTTTGGCTCCTCTGTCATTTTCATTATTTATTTATATGATCTTACCCTAATTACTCTTCATCATGTTGCTCAGTAAAGTGTTAGACTTAACATAATTCAATTGTCCTGTCACTCCACATCATACACTATAGACAAGAAGACACACTAACTTCTGTAGAGCTTAGTGGCAAATTTTCAACTTAGTTTTGATGTGCATGTTCATTTAGATAACTATGGATAAGTAATTTGAGGTCATGTTCTTCATAATTAATTTCAATGAGCTGCATACTGGTTTTTATGTAACTTAGCACATTGTGTTATTGATCACTATTTGAACTAAGTGAGTTGTTTGGATTAGGCTAAGCAGTTGTGTCGTAGACATGTTTATTGCTTTGGTGCTAGTTGTATGTGCCTATTTCTATGAATAGATCAAGATATATAATCTCTCTTTTTAGGTCAGGCCTACGTGAAGGAGAGGAACACCTCATTAATATAGTGCAAACATCTTTGACAAGGAACTCATGTTTATGTGTTACTTTGAGATTCTTACCGAAGAATAGTTTATGATAGTGATTGGATATTGGAAATTTAAAATTAGGCTTTAAAGGTCATTTATTGCTGTTCTCTAGTTTTTCAAATATATAAAGTCATTTATTAAAACAAGTATCTTTTGAGGCAACATATTCTAGATGCTTCTAGACTTTATTAAATTGTGTTTTAACAGAGCCAGAATAATTAGAATTAATCTACATAGCAGTTTTTTGTTTGTTTTGTGTGTGTGTGTGTGTATGTGTGTGTGTTTTGTTTTGTTCTGTTCTTTACGAATGTACAATGAATCTGAAGTATCCAGTCTAACAGTGGTTCAGGACACTGATAATGATTTTTATGCAAAGGCCATGTACCACATATACCGTAAGGAGTGTCCTGATTAAAAATAATAAAAGATTTATGGTGTTGACAAATTTGGAGCAGGGTGCTATATTAACACAAGGTGATAAGACAACATCTAATTAAAATGATATATATAATATTCTTATAAAAGTCTTTACTTTTGTTAGAAGATGTCAGTGCTAGGAGTAAAAATAATTGACATGTGGTGTCAATTTATATGTAAACAGAACTATGGTGAAATGATGTCCTGCTCTCTGTGAGGTAAGAGGGTTGGTCAGTGGCAGCCCTTTACCAGCCAGTTGTTTGAGTTGATTTTTCCTGTAGCCATAGTAATTAAAGTGAATTCTCATAGCTCTTGTCATTTCCTTAGACTTCATTAAAAAGGAGTCCTGTTTTATTAGGGAACTAATAACATTCAGCAAAATTAGAGGGGAGATTTGCCTTTAATAAGTTATTCTCATGTTCTCTTAGGGACTGAGATTGAAGTGACCTAAAACAGCCACCTGTATTTTGAAAGAGGAGCTGTACCATAATCTTAAAGTAATAAGTGGAATGTTTTGATATCAGTCTTATGCAGTCTTCTTGTTAAATATTATTATATATAGTTAGCTCTCTCTTTTAACCCCTGTTTGACATTTTAAATCTAAGATTGATGTATTTTTAATATAGAGAAATATTTGGAATTTTATGGCAACAAAAACAAATTCAATGATAAATATAGGCTATGTTCTTCCTATTATCTAATTTAATTTCATTTATATTTTTCTATTATTATTTTCTTATTTTTTGAATAAAAGCTTATCAGTATTAATGTAAGAGTTCTATTTAATAATTATAAAGTGCTTTCTATTCTTGGGGGGACAGTAAGAACATGGATATGGCTTTCTTATCCTTGCTACTATGAATTTTCATGCATATTTATTTTGAATTCTCTAAATTTTGCTAAAAGTTTTTTTTATAACTTCTCTGCCTTATTTTTAATTTTGTTATTGACTTATATGAAAGCAAAATTTTTTTTTAAGGAATCTCTACAGCCAATATAGGGCTTGAACTCAGGACCCTGAGATCAAGAGTCACATGCTCTACCTCCTGAGCCAACCACACACCCCTATGTGAAGGCAAATTTTATTTCAACTCTATTCCTGTCTTTCAAGCTTGCAAATACTGAAATTAATTTCGATATTCGAATATAGATCTTCCAACCTTATGCCTGGAGTGGTCAGTCTTTTTTCTGCCCAGAAATAAAAAATTAAAGGATATAATTGAAAGTTATTCTTTGAAATTTATAATTTGATTATAAATAAAACTACAGAAAACTCTTTTAAAATGAATATTCTTTCTCTTTTCCTCTTCTCATCTCCATATCGATGTTTTATTTGGATTTTCAATTTATTTTAGTTACCTTCTTTTTTTTAAATTCTAGATGCTAGGAACTAATGAATAGCATGGTCGTGTTAAGTTAACGTATCATCTAGCTGAAAGTTTTAATAAAAATGCCTGAGACATGAGGCTCATGGCTCAAACTCTGGACCTTGTCATTTAGTGGTGGGTTTAAAGGATCTGGAAATCTTACTCCTTTCTATAAATCTAACAGGAATGGTTGACTGCCCTAGATATACATCTTGTTAGGGAAGATTTAAAGAATCTTTCTTGATACATTGTTCACGAATTTAGAAGCTTATTATCCAGAAGCCATCATGTATTTATATAGGCACCCAGGCAAACTATATTTACTTACATAAAATAAATTTAAAATCAATTATTGTTGGATCCATATTTTAAAAGATAGAAATAAGGTTAAATTTTTCTCATGGAAGTATAATTGTACTTCTTCATATTGCTATTCATTGCAAATAGTTATCTTTCCTTCCTAGGAGTGCAGCTTTGCAACCCTTAACTTTCACTTATTGAAAGGTAATGGTGTGCAGTCACCTTTTGATGTTATCATATATATTCTTTTTGTATTCACGTCTTTTATTTTCTGTTTATATGGATACTCATTTTGGATGCTATCTGATTTTCCCATATGAATGTGAGCAAGTGCAGAGGCAATAAAAAACAAAATTATTGTTTTTGAAACCAATAATCTCTTCATCCTCTTCATATGTCCTAACCTTTTGTTAATTTTTTAACCACAGTGATTTCTGGACCACATGATTCCTGATTTTTTTTTTTCATATATTTGTTTGTCTTCATTTCATACCATGCACTGAAATGCAGTTAGGTGTTTGATTCTATGTGACTTTATTTTGTATGACTCACTCTTTTTACCAATTGGTCTTGGCCAATTTAGTTTTGATCTTGAGATAATTAGTTACCTCCTTAAAAAAAAATTAAATCCACAAATGGGTACTTAATAAACACCTGTTCTCAGTATCATACAAGCTGTCAGTAAAAATGTTCAAGGAGCCTAAGACTGAGTTCCCCAGAACTCTTGGGGCTAGATCCTATAATGTTCAGTGATTTTTCAGGTGGATTCATTATGTCTTTAAAGAGAAAGCACAGTTCCTACTTAGTCTAGCTTTGCTTTCTTTGACACAAGTACAGTTCTCCAGTAGGTACAGAAGTTTTTTTAAAAGTAGAATTCTCATTCTTTTAAAAAATCATAGTAACTTTTTTTTTTAAAAAATATGGTTCCTGAAAAATGCAGGGTGGCTTGTGCTCAGGGGAATACAGTGTGAACAGAAATAAGGGACATAAAGACCTACTAATAAACAGCAGTAGGTAAGAACAAATGATAAAGAGAAGTAGGAAAAAGCATTTGATGGATTTGAGGGTGTTTGGTGAGTAGGAGGAAAATGCGCACGTACGGTTACAAATCCTGTCCACGGTTACTATAAATTCCATAAAAGACCCTCAAGGAATTATAAAGCTATTCTTTCATTTGAAAGGTATAAAAGCCTTACATAATTTATTACAAGATAAATTACATTCCATTCTATAAGGTACTTTGTTTTCATAAAAATAAACATATTTTTATGGGATGATTATCTTAGCATTACATTTTTTATTTTAGACTTGATGTTGGTCAAATTTTTTCTACCTGAGTATTGACAGAATTTCAAACTTATGGAGTCAGAAGAAATGTACAATTTAAAGACAGCCCAGATAAAATTCTAGGTCCATACTCTCCTCTACCTAACTTGAATTTTGGTCTGAGTCCCAAAACCATTGCCAGAACTGCTTTGAGTCACAGGGCATTTCTTGTTCCTTATTCTAGTACCTGCTTTTGGCTTATTTCCTAATTTTCGCTTGCAGATAGCACTCCAACCTCAATTCATTTGTGATTTTCTTGGTGACTTCAGCATATATTCAACACACACACACACAGACACACACACACACACACACACTGCATATTTAAAGAGGAGAAATGAAATTACAGATAAATGTAAAATGGCGGGAGGTGGGAGTCAAGGAGGGCTTGCCCTCTCCATCTTAGTTTCCTTTCCTGTCTTTTCCTTTCCTGACCACTGGCCCTCAGCACCCTTTTCCAGTGGACACTAGTGGGAGGTGATGGGGCACAGGACAGCCTTAGAGTATGATAGAGGAACATCTCATGAATCAGATGGTAGTGATTAAATGTTCTTTTCAACATTCCCTTAGCCTCCCTCCGAGCTAGGAAAGAGCACAGTGGTTATAATTAGAACACCGTTATGGGCTAGAGAGTTGGGAGAAAGGCTGCAAAGAGATTGATTGTATTGGTAGAGTGTGTTTCTGTTGAATGAATGTGGACAACTGGTCACAAATCTCAAAGAAGGAGCGTATGCCCGGGCAGTTCTAAATGTACATCCCAGAGGGGTGTGTGTGTGTGTGTGTCTTTGGACATGTACTCAATAGTGTTTCATCTGTAATATGAAAGCTATTTATCTGTAAAGTCCATGACATTGATAATCCCTTCCAGGCATCTGTGACTTTTGAATCTTTTTCCACCTTTAGTCAGAATTTGTAATTGATTATCTGGTAGGCCTCTTTTAGACTTTAAGGGAGTTCAAAGTCATCTGATATTAGCTGCTTCTTTGAAATCAGTACATGCGACTGTAAGATGAGGCATAAGCCTTAAGTTTTACACATATCCGCATTTATGTATAATTAAAATGTGTATAATTGAAATACTACTTTTAAATAGCAATATTTTTATAATGAAGAATAACTTAGAAATTATTACCACATTCTAAATTGTACAAAACCATTTCAAAAATCCATGATGTTCTACTTATAATTTTTTATACAGTAAACTTAAATTTTAAGCCTTAGGTTTTTAAAATTGTTTTTTTATCTCCCAGGAATTGCTATAATGCCATCAACCAGAAAAGTCCTTATTTCTTTCTCCAAATTCCATACAATTGAAAATAAAAGTCGTATGGAAGTCATTCTCAGGTCCTAGTGTTTTTAAATTGTGTGCTAAATTTTTAAGAATTACCAATTTTCCATAACTCTTTTGTTTTTGTGCTTCTTTCTCACTCTCTTATTCATTCAGTCATTTTATGATTCTAAATGATTATTTCGCCAAATAAAGTCAACCTTAGATTTTTGGCCTAACATGAAGGAAGAAGACCCAAAAGATAAAATTGTGGATATCTGTAGTGTCTCAGAATCATTTAAAGAAAGGTTAAATTATATGGCATCCCACTGGAAAATAATTTTCAGTGAATATGCAGAGAATTTTACTCATCTGAAAAATATGTAAGCATGGAAAACATCTTTTAAAGTAATGAAAGTGTTACTTTCCCCATAGTGTCACATAATAGGTATATGTTTCTGCTAAGACTTGGATAGGATATAAAGCATTTTTGGGAGGAGGAACATAGGTATAATTTTGAATATATAGAACAAATTTTTAAAATCAGAGGATGGAGTCTGAATAGAACAGATTCATATATATTCAAGTCTAAGTTGCCTATATATGAGTTAACTGCTTTGCTAAGAATGAAACGTTTCTTATTTTGGTTGGCATTCTCCTGATAGCTTGTTTCTAGGCCACTTCTCTTCATGGTTTGATGAGTGATCAGGAAATATGAAAGTTAATAGATTACAGCCTTTTAGAATGAGGCACAGGTGTAAATAGCAAATATATAAAAAAGGAAGATTAATTTTAGCTTTGATGTGTGTATATATATAAAAATTAGAAAAATACATCTTTTGGGGGAGAATTATTTTAAAATAAATGGGAAATTGAGTTTTTAAGGAATTACTTTTATCATTTTCATTTAGTACAGAAAAAGCAGACCTTAGAATAATTAGTGAAATGACCCAAATTCTGTTCACTAATTATAAACATCAGAATACCACCTTGTGTTTATATAGCACCTGTTTCTTACTAGGTGAGAGAACAATGACACAGGGTTTTTGTTTTTATTTGTTTTTGTTTTGTTTTTGGCTTTTATTTTGTAGTATTAATCAATACTTGTTATACAGTTTTCTAGTTGGAAGGATGCTGGTCTCATCCATATTTTACTAATTTGAGAATAAGTTATAAATATAGGTTAACTTCTACTGGCTTCGAAATGTCTAGTTTTCTCCAACATTGGTTGTTAGAGCTACTGTTTTTATTTTTGAACCATCAGGTTTTTCCATGGATTTTTTTTTTCTTGTCACTAATCATTGTTTTCTCTTCCTCCTCCTCCTTCTTCTCCTTCTTCTTCTTCTCCTGCTCCTTCTCCTTCCTCTATTTTCTCTTCCTCCCCCTCCTCCTCCTTTCCTTCCTCTTTTTCTTCTTACTCTTTTTTAGTCAACTACTCACAAGAAGAATAGTCTCAACATTTTCACTGGATTTTTTCCTACACAAATAAAATCCCTGAGTATCACTAATTACAAAGTAGCCTGCCTAATTGATTCTGCTGTTAAGACTCTGCAGTTGCTGCCATTAACAGTCTACCACTAACTTGGTTCAGTTTTGCCATAGAGGACAGCTTACTAAACCATATTTCCTAGTGTTTTCAGACTCATTTACTCCACTTAAAAAGCCAAGGTATTTCTTGGAACCCTAACCTTACCAAAAAGTAAGGAGTTTGTCTTTAAACTATCACTTCATTGGACAGACCAGTGTTACAGATTCAGGTTTTGTTTATTAAATGAACTTTGCAGATTCTGTTAAATATATTGGATTCTACCAAGCCCCATTTGAGCAGCAGCAAGCTCCCACCCCTGCAGATTTTTCTGTATGCAATTATTTAACCCTTATTTTACCAGCACCATCATTTAAATCAAACAAATATTTGCTTAGATGATCCTTATAAGGAACAGATATGGAAAATAAAATAAGAATGAATAGAAAAGAAAGAGGTTAACTTTCATGGTTTGCTAATTGTTAATAGTCATTTTTAGGTAATTGTTCAGAGTTTTAGCATGTAAGCAATTTAAGTTTTATAATAATTTATACTGATACCGAATGCCACTACCTTATGAAAGTTTTAGGAAACTGAAAGTTTACCCAGTATAGATTCTTAATTGTATTTTGATTAAAAAACTTTTATGTAGCACAGTTTTTACACTATGTTTTAAAATTCATGAGATAAATAGAGAGCTAAACAACTTTAATGCGGTTTATTATTGGGAGTTTGAAAGCCATCAGCTAACAGCCTTTTCTTTGTATTATGTGAACTGTTGTGTACAAAACATAATAGGATATCATCTTCACTTTTATATTAAAGTTTATATCTATATGTTACCTTTCAAAAGCCCTAGAAAAATTATTGGTTTGCTTTGTAACGATGCAGTAAATCTTTTCTGAAATTAACGATCAACCTTTTTCAGCTTTAACAAACTCCCTAAGAATTGCCTGCTTATTTGCTTTGTGGGGAAAACAAATCTGGCATGCAATGAGTTATCCTGAAGTGATTTATGTCAAGCAGTAGCACATGTACACTCAGTTCCACAGTTTGCGCTAACAGCCATTGTTGGACCAGGCATTTCTCCAAAGCTCATGAGTTAGGGAATGCTAATTATAGTAAGTCGTATATTATAAATAATGCATGTATGTTCCTCATGAGCTATGTGGGATTTCGGCCCGTTTGCTAGAACATAGCTGCATAATGATTTGTTTGGATTTTGTTGCAGATGATTGATAGTGCAGAATGTTGGCAATGATGTAAATTACTGTTGGGCTGCCTTGAAAATTTCAGTACAAGTGGTGATTTCTTCTCTTTTTCTGTGTGCTTGTCTAGTCTCGGCAGACACCTGAGGGTGAGTTCCTTCCCCTTGACCAACTTGAACTGGATGTAGGTTTTAGTACAGGGGCAGATCAACTTTTTCTTGTTTCCCCCCTCACAATTTGCCACGTGATCGATGCCAAAAGCCCCTTTTATGACCTATCGCAGCGAAGCATGCAAACTGAACAGTTCGAGATTGTCGTCATCCTAGAAGGCATTGTGGAAACAACTGGTGAGTAAAAACATAGATATGTCATCAAGTTTCTTTATTCTATAATAACATTATATTACATGCACAGTATCTTTCATGAATTGGTCGAAATGTCTCAGTTCACAATATTGAAAGTAATGACTTATCTCTTATTTCTTTGTGACATTAAGTTGATAACACTTTGAAAATGAAGATTACTGTTGTCATAATTGCATATGTAATGTTAACTCAGGAATACAGCAAAAAAAAAAAAAAAAGAAGAAGAAGAAAGGAAACCCTAGAAATGATTACGATATTCTAGTCTAATTGCAAAGTTGGATTTCCTATAATCATATATTTTTTTAAAGATTGAAGGTTAAAATAAATTCAGGGTAATTAGTGAGCTGCCTAAACTCAGCATGCATATTCTTGCCTTGGGGATGGTGATTTGGGGTGTCATTGGTAGAGCTTTGATATGCTACTATGTGCAGCCTCAGTGGAAAATTCCCTCCTATGTGTGTCTGTGTTAAAGCAGCATTTTAATTTCAAAGTGGGTCAGTAGATTTCCTCAGTGAACCTTGACCAAAAAAATGTTTTAAAGAGATTTTTCTTCTCTTTCTGCTTCGGTATAGCTATGTGCTCTATGTTATTCCTCAAGATGCACTATAACATTGGTATGTTCCAAATATTCACAGTTTGCTACACTGCGGGGAGAGTAAGGTTACAAAGGAAAGAAACAATAAATCAGAGTATATTATTTGGGGTCTGAGTATTGCCCAGTTGGTTTGGAACCTGCTAGATACTTGAGACCAATATAATATCTATACATCTCTACCCACGCGTGCACACACAAACACACACACATATATATACAATAAATGCATGTATAAATGCATGTATGTGTATCTTGAATTTTGCCCTTTCTGCGAGGAATGAAAAGCAAGAAATATTTTAGCTCTCCTTTTTTTCTACCAATATCATTTCAATCTTAAAATGCTAATTATTATGTAAAACTATAGCAATTTTGAAAGTAACATTGACAGTAACATGGACACGTTCAAGCTTTATACTAAGATGGGAGATGTTACATAATGAAAAACCTCCCACCATGGTATAAAGTTTTGTCCAAGGAGCAGGGAAAGGCAAGCCTTTTTAATCTTTGTACATCTATCACATACCAGTGTTTCAATTTTGGGGAAGATACTTAATCTCTATAAGGTTCTTTTCCTTCTCTGTAAAGTAAGAATGATGTAATAACCACCTCAAAGCTGCTTGCTGTATTACTATTATTTTTATTATTATTAGTGCTTCAGCTTAAAAATTAAGATTTTTAAGGACAGTGAGTAAAGATTTAAATCAGCAATCTATATCTGGAATTCGATTTCTGTGGACTATTTTATGGTTTAAATCCTCCAATTATATTTTTAACAAAATTGAAATGATGTCATTGTATATTTCTAATATACCATCTATTGATAAGTAATGAAACCAATTACAAAAGTTTTTAGTTCAATAAATCTTTACATTTCATCTTTAATTTTTATTCATCTCATTTAATGAAGTAATAATATATTGTTAGGGCTTAAACAACAGATGTTGTAATTTTTATTGATTTATTTCTTATAGCATATGGTTCTATCTTTGACACATCTGTTTACTAGTTAGTTATTGTTATTCTAATCACTGACATGAGTGAGGTTTCTGTTTCACTTGATGGCCTTAGAAATTTTTCATTAGGCCAGTCAGTCTATAGATTGATTCATCTATCTATCATCCATCCATCCATCCATCCATCCATCCATCCATCCATCTATCCAACCATCCATCCATCCATCCATCCATCCATCCATCCATCCATCCATTAATTTTTCCTCTTTATCCCTAGTTTGTTTTTCTTAAGAATGAGAAAATTTTCCTACAAAATCACAGTGCAATTAAGAAAAAAATTAGGAAATTTAACAATGATAGAATACTACCATTTAACTCACAGTCCTTGTTCAAATTTCATCTGTTGTCCTAGTAATTTCCATTGTAGCTACCCTCCACCACTACCCTGACCCCACCAGCCCCATTCAACATCAGTTTAAGGATTATGCCCTTCACTTGTTTACTTGTCTCCTCAGTCTCAAGATGGAATAGTTCTTCAACCTTACTTTGTGTTCTTGACCTTGATGTACTTGAACAGCATAGGCCAGGTATTTTGTAGAACGTCTCTCAATTTGGATTCACCTGAAGTTTCCTTATTCATTAACCTTTTGATTTTTGGCTTCTACATGGGCGTCTTAAGAGAATTCTGAAGTGGGCTATTTTGAAAATGTACCTGTGTATGGACTTAATTGATACATCTTCATCAGATTTCAGAGGATTTTGGTTAATTATGTCCTACATAAGGTAATTAGGAGTTTTGTACATAAAATTGTTCATTAAGACTGCAGATTTTAACATTTCCTACCCCCTCTTTTTTTTCTTTTTCTTCTTTTTGTTTTGTTTTGTTTTGGTAATAATGAACCGGCAGAGAATACTTACAGAAAGTGTGAAAACTTGACTGGGGACTGAATTTCTTATTTTGAGATTGCCATTTATGGAAAAAAGATTAAAATCTGCTTCTTCTTAACCTCTTACTTAAGCCTGTTTCTAGCTATAATACAGCAAGACAAATAGCAAAAACATTACTCATAATTTATAGAATTATTTTGTGGAAAATTTATCTGACATTTTGTTTGTGTATGTGCCCTAACTAATTAAATCCCATACTGTTCAAATTCTGTAAAATCTGTCTATATTTCCAGACCTCTCTCAGCCTGGCAAAAATAGCAGAAACATTTTTTTGTCCATTTGATCATTTATATCTTTACTGAGATATATTTAGATTCATCTTCAGGGAGGTTTCCTCCTTTATCCTTCCATTCACAATTAAGTTTTCTTTCTCGTAATATTTATTGCTTATAGGGGCAACTGGGTGGCTCGGTTGGTTGAGCGACTGCCTTCGGCTCAGGTCATGATCCCAGGGTTCTGGGATCGAGCCCCGCATGGGGCTCCCTGATCTGCGGGAAGCCTGCTTCTCCCTCTCCCACTCCCCCTGCTTGTGTTCCCTCTCTCGCTGTCTCTCTCTCTTTGTGTCAATTAAATAAATAAATAAAATCTTTAAAAATATATTTATTGCTTATAATAAGACAGATATGGTATTTGGGGATGTTTTGAGATAGCAATAATAACCATTTTTAGCTCTCATGTTTTTTGGTACACAGTCTTATGAATGAACATATACACAGTGTAACTTTCCATCATGTTTAATATTAAAATACTAAGTTCATTATCATTCATTCATTCATTAAAAAAATAATTGAATGTATGCTGTGTGCTTGGTAGTATTGGAAATGCTGGCAATATGGTGGTGACCAAGACAGCCAGAATCCCTCTCCTCATGGAGGTCTTATTCTAAGTGGAGGAGGCAGATGGCAAAACATGAAAAATAAATAAGCAAGCTATTATCAGGTAAAATGTGTCAGGAATAAAAAGCACTACAAAACCAGGTGATGGGATAAAGAGTGCATCTCGGGGCACTTTAGGTTGACAGAAGAGTTCTCTCTGAGGTGACACGTCTCTGAGGTGACCTGACTGCCAAGAAGGTCCTCCTGGGCCTGTCTGGGAAAACAGCATGGCCGGCAAGGGTCCCAAGTTGGGAATCAGCTTGATTTATTTCAGAAACTAAAAGAAGGCCGAGGTGGTTGGAGCAGAGTGAACAATGTGGAGAGTGGAGTGAGAGGTCCGAGAGGTGGAGAGGCCATCTCTGCACTACAGAAGACTCTATTGAGCCAATGGGAAGCATTGGGATTTGATTCAAAAACAAAGCCTGTATTTATATGGTAGAAATCTCAAATTGTCTATAACAAACAAAATACACTTTTTTTCTTCTAGTGGGTTGCCTTGTAGTTTATTTATAAATGAGTGACCCTAATGCCTTAGAAATGCATAAAACTTTAGACAAGTACCAATTTTTTTGTATTAGTGGTAATATCCATCCCCCCCTTCCCCAACACACACACACACATACACACACAGAGTTGCTCACTTCACAGCAGTCCTCTGGAGAAAAAAAATTTCCTATCGATAGACATAAAAAAGAAAAAAAAAGAATCTTCTGGTCTCTTAGATTTGCTTCTTCCCATTCCTCCAGTCTCAGCAGGAGTGATAGTGGTAGTGTGGGAAATGAGAAGCTTTCTAATTTCCTTGAAAGTTTTAGCTTTCAGCTCAGAACTCACAATAATTACTTTCCCTACTTCCTTGGAAATACTCCTCAGTGATTAGACTTCGGCACTGGTGCCTTCCTTGCTTCATCTGATTTTGGATTTTCACTCCCAACAAGGAGCACAAGCTTTGCCTCTTCATTAATAACCTTTGCTTCTTTACCGGTCCAGCAAATTCCTAAACCTTTGTTACCTCTAACTCTGGCTCCCTTTGCTTCTTTTCCCCGGAGAGAGAACACTGCTAGAGGCAAACAGCATTGCAGATTTGGCTCATTAGAACTGGATGCTTTCAAACTTCAATCTGCTCTCTGCTGCTATTTGGCAGTCTTTTTAATTGTCTTTTCTGTACTCCCAGGCTCTCTCCCTGTGGGAGCTATTTTAGACCTTTTCTCTCTTTCCATGCCCCCAGTCCCAGCTGTCCTATCCTTTCCTTGGCATATCATCTCCACCTATTCTATCAAAAAGAATGTGACACTTCAATTTTTATACATTTTTTTTTTACTCTCCTTATCCTTTTCTCATAATTATCTTCTCTTTCCCTTTCCGGGTGTCTGTGGGGAGAAAGTGTCCTTATTCTTCTCCAAACCCATCTCCTTTATAGCTAGTTCTGTTTCCTACCACCCGTGGCTTAAGCTCCTATACTTAACATACCTAATACCTAAAATCCTGTTGACTGTATTTGCTCTCAAACATTTCGAGCTCTTTGAAAAAATACAAAACCTGTTATTTGTCCCTTTATACTCCAGGTTCTTCCCTGGATTCGGAGACATCACGTTCTCCCTGTCTTTCTTTTTCTGCTTCTTCTAATTTATGTTTTCCAAATGTTCTTTGTATCCTGCATCACTGCCTCTTCCTCTTTCCTGTAAATGTAAATCTCTGCCATTGCCTTCTTTCTTTTCAAATCTAGATACCGCCCCCCCCCCTTTTTTTAACGAGTTAACAAAATACAAGTCCACCCTTCCTTTTATCTTCGGCTATGAAATCTCTCACCAGTTATGGTCTTGGGCACTTTCCTTACTCGGATGCCACTGTTTCAATTCAGAGTCAGCTTGTCCAAATACCCAGTCATCATCTTACATTCAGATTACATCCTCATTTTGGAAAGTTTGTCACTGTTAGTGTTTGTAGTTTTAGCTCAGACTCCCCACCTCTTTCCCTTTTTAGATCTAATTGTTCATTCCACAAATTCCCATTGAATAACTATTGTAGGTTAAACACTATTCTGACCCTAGGGGACACATTAGTTAACAACCACACCAAAAATTCTGGCCCTTGTGGGTACATCTATTCTTATGTAGGAAACAGAAAACAAAATGAAGTGTTTCATCTGGAATGTCGAAAGTAATCAGTGCTGTGGAAGAAATAAAGCAAGGCAAGAGGGATTGGGAGCATAGGCAAATCAGGGTGGGCTGCAATGAGAAGGTGAACTTTGAGACCAAACACCAGATCATAAGTAGAACTTAAGAGAAGGGCATTCCAGTTATGGGTATTAGTAAAGGCTCCAAAGGAGCAAGGTACTGGCTACCCCTCTCTCTTATCGATGTCTCTCAATTCAATTCTCCTTTAAGCCCAGATAATAATACTTCTAAATCACAGTACTTGTCTCGGGAATGGATTTAGGATCTCTGCTTACATGCAGATTACACACTATTGCCCAGTAAATTTGCTTACAACACTACTTTCATGATACATCTGGGCTCAAAAATCCCTAACGACTGCCATATCAAAATGCGTGTATTTCTTCCTGAGAAAATTAGGCTGCTCTTCTTTACTGTAATGTCCGTATACTGATGCTCACTCTTGGCTCCCATGTCTGCAATAATACAATTTTCACTGCCATATATATTCATTCTTCCCTGTATGTGTTTTTCTTTAGTCTCTATTTTTCTTCAATAATTCACTTTAAAAAGCTGTTCTTGGCTATGAAAGGGCCATTAAATAAAGCTCAATATAGAACAAATAAAAACCACAAATATGCAAAATAAAAACTACTCTTAATTTCAACCACTATACTGTTACCTTGTTGGTCATTAACCTTTCAGGTGTCTGCGTTCAGCTATATTGTTAGTATTCTACATGTGCTGTTTCATAGCTTACTTTATTGTATATTATTAACACCTTTCACATCAAATCATAATTCTACACCATTAGTTTTAATGGCTTTATTATATGCTGATCTATGCTAGTCTGGGATTTTTAGGCATTTCCTTTTAATAATGTAAATATTTTATAGTTCATAGTTTTAATTTATTTACCACCAACTTCCTATAAATTCCTAGAGGTAGGATTCTTAGATAAAGAGGCATATAAATCTGTTAGTTTTTAATGCATATGTTAAGATTGCTATCCAGAAAGTTGGTAACAATTGACAACTGTGAAGGTGCCCATTTCCTCATACCCTTGCCAACGATGGATATTACAATTGATTTTTTTTCCCAATTTGACATTATTTTATTCTTTTGGATTACTAGTGAGGTTGAAATTATTGTATCTATGGGCTACTAGTTTTATTTCACGAATTCTCAGTTCATATTGCTCATTTGCCTGCATTTCCTTTTATGTATAAGTTGCTTGCATAACTAGAACATTATGAGCAACCATGTCCCCCGTATACAGTAGTCTGTATACTATTGTAAAAATATTTTCTTTATATATATATATATGTATAATTTTTCACCTTCATCACTTATGTGCTTTACTATATCTACAGAGACTGATTGAGGACTTTTTTTTTGGCTGTTTATGTTGTATTTCATAGATCCCAGTAAACACTTCTGATCTGTTTGTTGTTATTTTTAACTGATTTTAATAGAATTGCTCTCTTTTTATAAGCTTGCTTTCTGGGTCACAAATTGTTTCTTATAGGAAATCAATCAATGCATGCTTGTTGATTATCCATGTTATATTAAGTGTAAGATAGTATAGAAATGATTAAGGGAGAGGCCCACATCCACAGGGAGGAAGAAATTGAGTGACACTGAGTATTAACAATGTATGCTCAAACAGATGTGTATCAGGCCTGTGTAGGGGCCTAGAATAGTGATCACTGATGGATTTGTTCTTAAGAAGGTCTGAGAAGGCCCTCCCTAGAGGACATGGCATGAGCTGAGACAGGAAGCGCAAGCAGAGGTCATCAGGAGGGTAGACTGCTGGGCATTCTGGCCAGAGGGAGAGAAAGTGAGACTTCATTTTGTTGAGTCAAGTAATTTGGTATGGTCAGAGTATAGAACAGGTGGAGGGAAACTGGCTGGAGAGGAACATATCTGTGAGTTATAGTTTGGGCCTGATTCTGCAGGCAATAAATCCCTTGAAAGATTTTAAGCAGTAAAATGCCATGATCATATTTTCATGATTGAAAGGTCCTGGTTGCAGGTGGAGGATGGATTGAATGGGGCTGAGACCGGAGACAGGCCAGTTATTAGTTACAGTAAGGCCAGACCAGAGGTAATTGGGTCCTGCATGAAATTGTCTGGCTCAGGCAACTATGTGGAAAATAATGGAAAAAAAGCCTCTGGTTTCAAAGCGGTTAGTTGTGATTAAAAGGAATTGGGAAAAGAGCCCCAGGATCCTTACCACTGAAGTTCTGCAGGCTACTTAGAAGCCGAGGCACCCAAAGAAACAAAAAGATAAATGGAGAAAAAGAAATAAAACAGCACAAATAAGACACTGACTCTTCTCCTTACTAGTTAAAAACAGTTTGAAATTTTCTAATGAATAAATCACAGAGCAGAAGTTCAACTTTGAATAATTGAGATGTGCCTCTAATTTTCCCCTACACTATTTAACTTTATTAATTGTAATTAATCATTGCACTATTTAACTTTATTAATTGGAATTAATCATTACTCCTCAGTGATCTGTCAGAAAATAGTGATCAGCAGCCCCCCTAGTCGTAGCTGTAAATGAGGTAGCTCTCTTCTGACAATTGGAAATTTTATTTCTCCTTCCTCATTGCAGGTCCTAAATCATTAGCATTGAGCTCTTCATAACTGTTGCAGCCAGGACCTAAATCAAGGGCGACTTGTTTAACTCTTTGGTTTTCTTGTTCCTGCTCAGATTGCTGTTACCTTTTATTTTTTCATTTTTTAAGTTTTTTAAAAATTTTTTTGTTTTATTATGTTATGTTAGTCACCATACATTACATCATTAGTTTTTGATGTAGTGTTCCATGATTCATTGTTTGCACGTAACACCCAGTGCTCCATGCAGTACGTGCCCTCTTTAATACCCATCACCAGGCTAACCCGTCCCCCCACCCCCCTTCCCTCTAGAACCCTCAGTTTGTTTCTCGGAGTCCATAGTCTTTCATGGTGTTACCTTTTAAAGTAATTGTTGGTGTTTCAGAAGACTTTCTATCTTATCAGCTAAAAGTCCATGATATTTTGGATCTGTATATATTGGAAATGTCAAAGTACATTCCTCCTAGTAACTTCTATGATTATATATTTGTTAAGTATTTATTGCTTCTTAATTGTGATTTTTTTTTCTTTTTTAGAGACCCTTTTCAGTGACCCTTTTTTGTTGAATCAAAGTAAAGCTCAAACTTTAGGGGTGCCATGGTTATTTTTGAAATCTAAAGCCTTAATTTTCATGAGCAATTCCTCAATAAAATCTTACTTTATCAGGATTTTCTTTTGATAGGCCATTGTAGGGATTTTTAATATGCTTTACAAATTTTATGCCTAAATACTGAAGCATGAAGTAGGGTGGCCAACCAAGACAATTGAAAGCTTTATGAGGAATGGGTCTTTCAGTGCTAAAACCAGGAGTCCTGGGATGCCTGGGTGGCTCAGTCTGTTAAGCATCTGCTTTCGGCTCAGGTCATGATCCTAGGGTCCTGGGACTGAGTCCTGCATTGGGCTCCTTGCTCAGCGGGTAGCCTGCTTCTTCCTCTCCCTCTCTCTCTCTGACAAATAAATAAATAATATCTTTAAAAAAATTAAAAAAAAAACCAGAGTCCTGAACAAAATGGGGTATTTGGTTATCCCACTTAATAGTCAGGAATGTTAGTTAAGCCTTCCTAAATGCCTGCTTCAATTGAATTGAGAAGTTTACTTTATAAATAGTGGATTGGGTCTTTTCAAACTCATGATTGGACTTACTCCACCATTTTCCTTACTCCACCTTTGTCAGCACTGGAGTCCCAAAAATACTTAAAATGGGTATTTTCACATATGTTATTTTCTTGAGTATTTTCACTGCTGTATTTTATAGAACATTTCATTAATACAATCCTAGCATCTTAGGATGGAAGTTTCTCATTTGTTTTGCAGGAGGTTGGTCTGGGTCAATTACTGGGGGTGAGGTGGGTTAGGGAGGGTAAGACCAAATTTGTCAAAATCTGACCTTTGACTGATATGAATAACGTAAGTCAGCAAACTTTATAGATAATCTAGCTAATTGTTAAATATAGGCATAGGAGAATTGTAATTAGGTAAAGCAGTTTTGGATAAGATGTGGCATAGTCCGATGACTGGGAACTTCACAGTTTAAATATTAACTCCTTCTCAGAGATTTTTCAATGTGAAGTTTTGGGACTTTGTGTGTTGAAATCCCATGGTATACTTATTAAAATACTGACTTCTGGGCTTTTACCTACATTTGCAGTGTTAAAAATGTCTGGTGTTTGTGGCTCAGGAAATTTGCATTTTTAATAAGCACCCAGGTGATTCTTATTAAGACCATTACAGTTTGAGAATGCCTCAATCCAGCGACTAGAAAAGCCACTTATAGCTACTGAATTAACTACTCAACTATAATATCTTGGCCTAATCTACCACATCGATATGTTGTAAAAATGAAAGAGAACTTAGCTCTTTGAATTTCTGAAATCTTCAGAGATGAAGCTTTGTGTCAATTCAGACTGTGCCGATCAATGTAGCCAAATGCAAATTAATATGGGTAGAAAAGCAGCGAAAATCAGGAGTATGAATTAAAATGCATTGCTATTCATCATCATAAGCAAGAACAAGATGTGATAGCTATTGTGGAACATTGTGTGAAGATGTAATATAAATGCCAAGCAAAGATGTTAGTGCCACTCACTGATGGAGAGAATTCTGATCACTGAAATTGCAACACATGCATTATGACCAGAACACTGTCTCTGGTTATTTATTGTTTCATAGGAGAGAATATCATTATGCTTACTGTAAAGCTCAAAAGAACAATTTCACAATTGTGTACTAAGACTAACACTGGCTCTTAGTCCTTAAAGCTAAACTATTTGAGAGTTTTCTTTTCTGGGATAAATTTTGTAGAGATTGCAGAGATTAAATATAAATGTAAATATGTTTCTTAATAAAAAGTGATAATGAGAGAATAAGACTTGAGATCCAGATAGACTGAGTTTATTTTGACAAATCAGGATCATAGGCGCAATTTGACCTTGCTTCATTTTGATTAGTTGTTACTTTGTGATTTCTATGCCGTAGGCTCTGTCTGAAAAAGAACTAAGATCATTGGCTCATTTAGCTCAGGAGAGCTTAGAACTGAAAATCAAGTACAAAGTCATTGTTGCTGTTGAAAATAAATGTTGAATGAGATAAAAATTATATAAAGTTATTGTATAAATGATTGTATTTTAATATCTATTAATGATGATACAGTGTGCCGTCACAAAATTGAGAAGGTCCTGTATGGGGCAGAGGAGTAAGAGGAAAATAATTGTTTTGTTTTGTTGTTCAAAGGTGATTTACCTTGGAGCATTAATTGTGTTGATTATGTATGGGATGTATTTGCTGAACCTCCTGTGCCAAAAATATACTCCCAAGCCTGAGAATAGCTCATGATCCATTCCTGCTGCCTAATTCAGAGAAGAGTGATGTCTAGACCATTTCAGAGAGATAATCAGATCTTAAAGGCTTTTGGAGAAAGAGCATCTTAGTCTCCCTTAAATTACTGTCAAACAATTTTTTGTATGTCTCTAAATTAATTTTTAATATAATATAAGCCCTTTATTGTATTTTGTTTAATTTTATTTTTATTTTAGATTTCTTGTCATTTAAGATGGAAAATGTCCTGCCATTAGTTTTCAGAGCCATCTTTAGTCACATGTAGTACCGACTCTGTGCTGTACCTCAATATTTAGATACAGGTATAATCTGGTTTCTTGGACAACTTTCTTCCAGATACACATAATATGAGGGGATCAGTTTGGGAAGGGAAGAGTGCATGGTGCTTTGATGACTAGAGAAGGTTTGGACCTTATGAACTGAATGTCTGTTTGCATATGAGCTCTCAACATTTTTTTTTTTTTTTTTAGTACTTTCTCTGTGCTGAGGGTTTACTTTCTGACTCAGGCTCCTGATTCAGCAGTTCCCCAGAAATGGCTCCAATCCTTCCATATTTGGCAGCACTACTTAGAGAATGTAGAAAGAAAATGATGTAGCCTCTTTGTATATGTGTATTTATTCAGATTAGCATTATCGGTTCCAAAAATGTCTTCACATGTGTTATCTGTTTCTTCCTGGGTTTGCTTTGCTCTACATTTCTCCCAGTGGCCTTTTTTTCAAATATGCTTCATTACTTTCCATTTTGCATTTTTATACATGAAATGCAAAGCTTTCTTACACGTATATGGCTTATTTTCTTCATGTAGTTAAGATTTTAATATGTTATAGCCTGTAAATTGTAGACTGGTAATGCTGCACAATAGTCCTTTATGATAAAGTTTAGGTGTCTTTTTTTCAGGCTAACTTGCTAAAATTGGGGACACACTTTGGTCCAGAGCTTTTTATGTCCATTCTATGCAGTATACTGATGTTCTTTTGTTTTTAAGTCAGTTACTGAATATTGTTTAAATTCAGTCTAGCCAAGCTGAATTTTGCTTGTCTTTAAATGTGTCTAAAATGTACTATAGGAAGGCACCGAGTGCCTTTATAGAGTGCCCTCCTTATCTTCCAAGTTCTACTAGACCAGTAGTACAGATACCAGTTAAAATATTATTTCTTATTCGAATTGGTCATTTAATTATATGTGCCTGATACGATGTCTTCCCTGGTATGGATACACTTGGGAAAATCTAATATGCTACTTTTAGCTTTGAAGAAGCATATTTCTTCCTTTACACTGGAAATCATAATATCATCGGAACCAGAAAAAGTTGAGAGGAAGAAGAAAAGAGACACATTCATGATTTTTGAAACAATTGCCATATAATTGAATAGTAGAATTAGAATTATAAAGATAAAATGCTTCTTAGTGATAATCTAGTTAAAACTTTCCATTTTAGGGAAATGGAAAGCATGATTCAGGGAGGTAAAAAAACTTGCTTATCTTTTCAGAAGCAGTTGGTGGAACAGTCTGGAATATGCTTTTGTGCTTTGACTCTTATTCTGGCATTCTCATTACTAACAATGATTCAGTTATTTAAATGCATTTCTGGCTTCTCTAATTTAACATAATTTATAATGATGGAGACTGTATTTTGTTAAGACATGTCAAGGATTTTGGGTCGAAGTTTTTGATCAGATCAGCTAGTTGCTTAGCTGAGCAGAGGGGAAGGGCAATCAAGAGATTTATGCCTTATAAATTGGCCCCTGAGCTTGAGCAGCATTTCCAAGTCCATTTTTAGTCAAATACAGTAAGAGAAAGGTAAAACTTGCTATGTTTCAGGTCCTGAGTAATATTCATATGGCTAAAGACAGAGTACATATGGGATAATGGGAAGAAGAAGTTTCAGATGATGGTAGCAGAAAAGTGAAGGCTGGAAAATGTAGTACCTTTAAGTCATGTGTGTGTTGGCACTTAATTGTTATGAGTAACTTTTAAACAGGAAAGTGAAATAATCACAGTTGTGTTTTAGGAAAAATAATCACTCTGACTGACCATGGGCAAAATCAGAGGTTGGTGGATCAGTTACGGTGCTATCGCAGTAATTCAGATGAGAGGTGGTAATCTGTCACTTAAGGAAATTTGAAGAAGCATCCACTTTTGGCTGGATTATGAAGGAAGATTTGTTGAAAACTTGAAGTATGTAAACTTTCCTGTTGCCCTTGATGAAGTTCGATGCCTCAAGGTGAAGGAGAAGTTACTTATGAAGAAAGAGTCCAGGCCTGGCGTGTGAAGATGGAGGGACTACCGAGCAGAAGAGCTTCTAAATTCATATTTGGACCGAAGTGTGTGATGTAGGAAATGTGGGTAAAAGGTAAGGCCAGAAAGGTACTGAGAGAAGCTTGTGGATGGCCAAGCGTGCCAGAACTTCAATTTATTGGACAGAAAAGAAGGTAGTACAGGTTTCTGAGCAGATGATCCAAAACTACAATGAGATTTGTACTTTTATAATGTATAAAATAAATGATACTGTATATAACATTGTCTTTCTCACTTCATTTAGCTTTTGAAAAAAACACTTCACATCAATGTGATAGGTACATTTTACATATCAGATGGGATTTGCTAAATTATGATTTTTTTAACCAGCATTTGTTGCACAAATTTATTCTTTTAAAAAATGTTTAGATACTTAAAATGAATTTGTCTTTAACATGATCTTTTGAAGATCCTCTACATAGTGATATGAAAAATAGTGTTAAATTAGAAGTGGAATTTAAAAACATTATTTAGAAGAAATCTGTGAAGATATTTGAATTCATTCAATTATGCATTTGTACTTTAGTTTAACATGAAGTTCTAGATGGTTTTGAATCATGCCCCAGTTGTCTTTCGGAGTTCTTTAAGAAATAATATTATGACTCTGTGAAGAAAAAATCTCAGAAATTTGATATATGTTAAAATTAGATGAACACTTTGAAGATAAAATGACAAATTTTATTGTTATGGAGATTAGTCTATTAGTTATAATATCCAATTAAAAGATACTATGAGTATCTGAAATTACAAAATGTCAATGTATGTGTACATATATGTCTTCTGATGAACACACCTAAGGTTAACCAAGAGTTGCTATTATGACTATTATTGCTATTATGTTATTATTATTTTGATCTGTGTCTGCACTATTTTTGAAACAAATACATTTCAACTTGATTTTGGGGAAAAAAAGCATAGGTAAGTCCATTTTTTCAAGGGCTGAAGGATTTTCTTCTGATGTGTTACCAAGGTCAATCTAAGTTGTTGTACAATTTCCTGGTCATGCAGTGGCTTTTGCTCTGCAAGCAGAAGTTAGAAGAGAGCATAACCTGTTGAAAAATGCCTCTTCTCTGACTCATTTCATTTCCTGAAATAATGCCAGCAATTATGTGCCATAGGAATGGGTTGATTGCTTTTGTGCGTTAACTTTGCTATGGTCCTGTATAATACTGTTTCAGATTGGAAAACCAGGATCTTAACTGGTTGGGAGAATAAAACTAATGTAATGGGTGAAAGTAAATTCTGTTACTGTTACATTACCCATGAAATGTTTTACTTCATATTCTTTATAAATATAAATAAAATGTTACTTTTTTTTAAACCTATGTATATATTTTAATGCAGAGCTGAGACATGGAGAAGTATTATCTTACTCTGAAGAGTTTTTAATGACTCATCTGGGCTTTTAATGTTTCCCATAGGAGATTCTTTTGCTGCTTAATGGTCCATGTTTCAAAATAATTTTCTTTCATTTAAAAATCTCCTTTGAGAAATATAATTTCACTGGTAATAATATCCTCTATAGCCTTTTTTTTTTCCAAAAATCAAATCTTTCAAATTGTTACTAGTTTGATCACATTCCTGCCCTGTCATTCACTAGTCACACAATACATGTTTCTTGTTTGTTTGTTTTGTCTTCAAAATTATCTTCTGCTTGTTTCTACTTTTTATATCTTGCATCCTCCACCAACTAACTGGGTGTTTTGGGCAGATACTTTTTTTCTTTGAAAGTCTCCCTTTTATTTTGGAAATGGTAATAATACATATCCTCTCCTCTCCACTTACCACTTAAACTTATCCTAAGAGTTCAAAGACCTGATGTATAGACCATGCATTGCAGAATTTAAACCCTGTAATAGGAAAACATCTTCAAACTCACTGTGTCTGCTATTTTTCACCCCCCCCTCCACCCCTGTGCCACTTACTTAAAGACATGAATTTTCCTGGTTCTGTTTTCAATATTTTTCTTTAGAGATATTTAATTAATTTTCTGTGTCCAACTATTTCACTAGCTCTTGGCAATACTCTTGACTTTCTGTTTTTATTAACTGTTTGTTATTATCTACAAAGATCTGCCAATAATCTGAAAATTAATGTATGGAAAGGCATAAACTACATTTATTCAAAAGCTGTATCTTCCAGTGTTTAGAGAATATTATAGGTCTTTTTATATGGTTTCTCACCTTGAGAATTTGGTTATATTGAAAACTTCTGGGGTACAGAGGTTATACATGGTACTTTGTAAAATAGCATTTCGAATAGTCTTATACCTACATGACTGGCTACTATGGTAGAAAGAGCTCTGAGGTAGAAGCCAGTTCTGTCCCTAACTGGCCATGTTATGTTTACTAAGTCCAATAATATTCTTGAGTAAATTCTTTTATTTATAATCTATAAATAATATTCCTTGTCTGGGTTTTGCTAAGGCAAAGGGAAATTAATATTTTATGAAATCATAAAGTTCCACAATATGTAAAATACAATGATTTTGATGAATGAAAATGACTTAAATATCATTTTTTCATGTCATTTTTTCAACTTATTAGTATTTCATTTATGTCATTATTGTTCAGGTGTATTTCTTTAACTCATTTTGTTGTACCAAAATTTCAATATTATTTGTCCTTGCATATATGTTTAGTAAAAATACAGTCTTGGTTATTTATTGTGACCTCATTTTTTTTTTTTTTTAATGACAGTGTAGTTATAGCCAGTAAAACCAATGATGCCCTTGACATTGTTTATTCTCTATAGAAATAGCCTTATGGCTTACTTTTGTCTACCATGTTATATGCTCATCTTTATGTATTTTAAAACACTCTGGTCTGATGTTGGAGTAGCCGTATAATTCTCTGGACCACTTTTTATTGATGTCAGTTTGGAAGGGGAATATAAAAAAGATTATATATTTTCAAAACTTTGGTGATGTTACAGTAAACTTCTTCTCTATTAATTTACCACAGGTTTAACTTCACTTTCTGGGAATTTGTATAGTGGGTTCCTGAAACCACCGGAACAAATCTGTCATGCTTAGTAAAAAAATTCAGTATTTGAAGAGCTGATTTACTATAGAAGAAGGTGTTGCATGATATTTCAACCTGCTGATTTTAAAATATGTCAGATGTTAGAGGAGATTGGGTTAGTGAATTGAGAGAATAAGTGTACACAGTGATTACAGGTATAGACTTCAGAGTCAGATTGTCTGGCTTTAGAGTCTATACACCATGTATTTACATGATTCTGGGCAAGTTGATTAATTTCCCTTTCCTCGGGATCTTCATATGTAAAACTGTGGTAGAAATTATTTCTATATCTTTTTTGGGGGTGGGGATTAAACTAACTACATTAAAATAAGATACTATAGTGAGTGTGCTTAGTATATTATCTAGCACTTAAGGGTCACCCAATAAAATTAATAAGTGTTATTGATATTATCAAAAGCATTATTAATAGAGAGTTCTTAGTTGAACATGTTTTTGGAGAATAATAATGCATTAACATACGTAATATATACCAATATCATTGGACTAGTTCTCTTAAACTGTTGACCAAAGATTGGTCCTTATGTGAATTACATTGCAGTTTTATTAGTAAGTACCAGAAATGAAGGCTTCCTCAGTTCCAGCAGGTTTTTAATGGACACGTGCAGGTTTAGCATGACTAGAATAGTTGAAAATTGTATTTGTTTATACCAGGAAGGATTGCATGCAAAATTTGTAGTTTTTACAATTACCTTTGCCAGCCAGACATAGAGGAATTTCACCTGTCCTTTAATTAAATGCTATAAAGTGTCATAGAGTGCTAACGAGAGTAAGGGCCTTTCCTTTAACTAAGTCATGGTTATTTAATTAAGTTCCTTTAGAACTGGTCCATGAATCTAAATATAGTGTCCAACATTCAGAATATTTCTCTGAGATCTTATTTTATTTTATTTTATTTTTTTTTAAGATAACAGACATTTATTGTTCTTATCAGAGCAGAAAGACAAAAGTTAAAGCTCCTGTAATACCATCACCCATAAATAACCTCAGCTATGGTTTTGGTGACTAACTTTTCCAATACAGGCCCACATGTGTAGGCTTGCATGCCCTTGTGCACACATGTACACCCATGTGCACAGATACACACATCTGTGGTAAAACTAGACATGCTTTTAGTGCCCTTTTATTTTTCCTTAATTTTCCTTAATTTATTTTGTCTTTGTTTTTTACTTAATTTATTGTGAACAGCTTTCCACATTTTTTTTTTATTTTTAACAAAACAGCTTCATTTTCAATTGCTGTTTAGGTATTCTTTCCCCTGGACCCACCATAGTTTGTCTATTACTTAACCTGTCCCTCTGTGGCTGGACATTTCCCCTGATTCCTCACTTTTATAATCGTGTCACACTTAACCACATTGGGTAAACTGTTAAGTCCATTTTTAGTAATTGCGTTAAGATAAATTCCTAGAGCAGTCATCTTAGAGGTATTACCAAATGGCCTCCCAGGAATCCTATACATATTTTGGAATCTTTTTTTTTTTTGTCTCTTAAGTATTTTATTTTTTTATTTTATTATGTTATGTTAATCACCATACATTACATCATTAGTTTTTGATGTAGTGTTCCGTGGTTCATTGTTTGTGTATAACACCCAGTGCTCCATTCAGTACATGCCCTCTTTAAAACCCATCACCAGGCTATCCCATCCCCCCACCCCCTCTCCCCTCTAGAACCCTCAGAGTCCATCATCTCTCATGGTTCGTCTCCCCCTCCGATTCCCCCCCCTTCATTTTTCC